>NC_084480.1:85984019-86289403 GCF_030035675.1 Rhineura floridana
ATTATGTTCCCAATTAAGATACTGCGAACTTTGAAAAATCTCTTTGAAACCACAGTGTCTTATTACTGAAGACCATTTAGATATGCCAGGACTTAATTTATATTTGTACTGGTCCCAGCTGGGTTGGAATCAAATGCTCATTTAACATATTACCCCTCTGTTTTTCAAGAGACCACATCAAATTTGCTAAACAATATTCTATATATAATTGTTACGGGTAATACAGATCTTTCTATTCCTTTTGATCAATCCATAGCTTTCACCGTCAATTGTGCCACATCATAATATAGCATTAAATTTGGGATTGCCCCTCCCCTTTTTCTGTAGAAGTCTGCATTATAATTTAATGAATCCTTGGACTCTTATCTAGCCTTTTAAAATCTTGAGTATGTCTTTCTGCCAACTCTTTAATTCTCTGGCATCTACCATTAGCGGCAATGATATAAAAAAAAAAGGGGGGAAATGACAATTTTACCAGCATTAATTCTGGCTAACCAAGGGATCTTCACCATCTATATTTTCTGCTTTAAAGTTCCAGCAAGAGTCTCATCATTAATTTTACCAATTTTAGAAACATCTTCAAATAATTTCAACCCTAAATATCTAACTGGTTTATCCTCCATCTTTATGCCATGCTGATGTGTAATGTTATTTTTCTCTTGCGCTGATAAATTAGATGTTATTTCTGTTTTTGATTTCATAACCTGATATTCTTCCAAAGTTTGAATAATATTAAATACTCTAGGTAATGACTGAAGTGGTTTTTCTAAGGATAGCATAATATCATCAGCATAAAGAGTGATTTTTTATGGCTTTTAGATGTTACTATACCCCATATATCAGTGGCTGTCTTCAAATTGCACACACTAGCGGTTCAACCACCAAACTAAATAATAAGGGGGACAAAGGGCACTCTTGTCATGTCCCTCTTTTAAATATCAGCTCCCTCATCAGATGCCTATTAACCTGCAGCTGTGCTTTTGGAGCAAAATATATAGCTTGAATCCAGGACTTAAATTTATGAGGTGTTCATTGCCATCAATGTTTTAAATAAATGTTCACTCTGCCCTGTCAAAAGCTTTGGTGGCATCTGTTGTTGTTATATGCCTCCAAGTCAACTACGCCTTATGGCGACCCTATGAATCAGTGACCTCCAAGAGCATCTGTCATGAACCACCCTGTTCAGATCTTGTAAGTTCAGGTCTGTGGCTTCCTTTATGGAATCAATCCATCTGTTGTTTGGCCTTCCTCTTTTTCTACTTCCTTCTGTTTTTCCAAGCATTATTATCTTTTCTAATGAATCATGTCTTCTCATTATGTGTCCAAAGTATGATAACCTCAGTTTCATCATTTTAGCTTCTAGTGATAGTTCTGGTTTAATTTGTTCTAACACCCAATTATTTGTCTTTTTTGCAGTCCGTGGTATCCGCAAAGCTCTCCTCCAACACCACATTTCAAATGAGTTGATTTTTCTCTTATCAGCTTTTTTCACTGTCCAACTTTCACATCCATACATAGAGATCAGAAATACCATGGTCTGAATGATCTTGACTTTAGTGTTCAGTGATACATCTTTACATTTGAGGACCTTTTCTGGTTCTCTCACAGTTGCCCTCCCCAGTCCTAGCCTTCTTCTGATTTCTTGACTATTGTCTCCATTTTGGTTAATGATTGTGCCGAGGTATCCTTGACAAGTTCAATGTCCTCATTGTCAACTTTAAAGTTGCATAAATCTTCTGTTGTCATTACTTTAGTCTTTTTGATGTTCAGCTGTAGTCCTGCTTTTGTGTTTTCTTCTTTAACTTTCATCAGCATTCATTTCAAATCATTACTGGTTTCTGCTAGTAGTATGGTATCGTCTGCATATCTTAAATTATTGATATTTCTCCCTCCAATTTTCACACCTTCATCTTGGTCCAGTCTTGCTTTCCGTATGATATCTTCTGCGTACAGATTAAATAAATAGGGTGATAAAATACACCCCTATCTCACACCCTTTCCGATGGGGAACCAATCAGTTTCTCCATATTCTGTCCTAACAGTAGCCTCTAGTGCAGAGTATAGGTTGCGCATCAGGACAATCAGATGCTGTGACACCCCCATTTCTTTTAAAGCATTCCATAGTTTTTCATGATCTACACAGTCAAAGGCATTGATGTAATCTATAAAGCAAAGGGTGATTTTCTTCTGAAATTCCTTTGTCCGTTCCATTATCCAACGTATGTTTGCAATATGATCTCTGGTGCCTCTTCCCTTTCTAAATCCAGCTTGGACATCTGGCATTTCTCGCTCCATATATGGTAAGAGTGTTTGTTGTAGAATCTTGAACATTACTTTACTTGCATGGGATATTAAGGCAATATTTCGATAATTACTGCATTCCCTGGGATCCCCTTTCTTTGGAATTGGGATGTATATGGAACGCTTCCAGTCTGTGGGCCATTGATTAGTTTTCCATATTTCTTGACAGATTTTAGTCAAAATTTGGACTGATTCAGTCTCAGTAGCTTGTAGCAACTCTGTTGGTATGCCGTCTGTTCCTGGTGATTTGTATTTTAAGAGCAGCTTTCACCTCGCATTCTAAAATTTCTAGTTCTTCATCATACAGTTCCTCCGTGAACGAATCTGTCATCCTGGCATCTATTTTATAGAGTTCTTCAGTGTATTGCTTCCATCTTCCTTTTATTTCATCTCGGTCAGTCAGTGTGTTCCCCTGTGGATTATTCAACATCCCTACTCTTGGTTTAAATTTCCCTTTCATTTCTCTAATCTTTTGGAACAGGGCTCTTGTTCTACCCTTTTTGTTGTCCTCTTCTATTTCTATACAGTAACTATTGTAATAGTTCTCTTTGTCCCTACATGCTAGTCGCTGTATTGTTGCATTTAGGGTTCTGACCGTGTTTCTGTCCCCTTTTGCTTTTGCTTTCCTTCTCTCTCTAACCATTTGAAGAGTTTCTTCAGTCATCCATTGGGGTCTTTCTCTCTTTTTAACTAGAGGTATTGTCTTTTTGCATTCTTCTCTGATAAGGTCTCTGACTTCATTCCATAGTTCTTCTGGTTCTCTGTCAACTAAGTTTAAAGCCTCAAACCTGTTCCTTATTTGATCTTTATATGGTTCTGGGATGTTATTTAAATTGTATTTTGGCATGATTGCTTTGCTGCTTTTCTTTAGCTTTACTCTGATTTTCGATACGACCAGTTCATGATCTGTACCGCAGTCTGCTCCTGGTCTTGTTTTTGCAGAAAGTATGGAACTTCTCCATCTTCTGCTACCAATTATATAATCAATTTGATTCCTATATTGTCCATTTGGTGATGTCCACGTGTACAGTCGTCTTTTCGGTTGCTCATAAAATGTGTTCGCAAGAAACAAATTATTGGCTTCACAGAATTCAATAAGTCTTTCTCCTGCTTCATTTCTGTCTCCTAGGCCCCATTTCCCCACAATTCCTAATTCTTCTCTGTTCCCTACTTTTGCATTCCAGTCCACCATTATCAGCACATCTTGTTTTGGTGTGTGATCAGTTTCTTCCTGTACTTCTGCATAAAATCTCTGCAATTCCTCTTCTTCTGTTTGCCGTTGGAGCATAGACTTGGATGATGGTTATGTTGATAGGTTTCCCATTTAATCTCATTGATATCACTCGCTCAGACCTTGCATTGTAACTCCTAATTTCTCTTGCTACATCACTTCTCACTATTAAAGCAACCCCATTTCTTCTTAATTTCTCATTTCCTGCATAAAATATTTTGTAGTTGCCTGATTGAAAATGTCCCATTCCGTCCATTTTAGTTTGCTCACGCCACGTATTGTAATGTTGATGTGTTCCATTTCTTGCTTGATAATTTCTAACTTTCCCTGGTTCATGCTTCTCACATTCCATGTTCCTATTGTGTGCGTTGTACAACTCCGGACTCCCCTTTTGCATGTGTGTGCATCAGCCTCTAGGCTTCCTTTTAGCTTTGACCCAGCTGCGTCATTAGTCACAGCGCTACTCGTACTTGTCCTTTGTTCTTCCCCAGTAGCTCGGTGAGTGCCTTCTGACCTGATGGTCTCATCTTCCAGCACTATCTCATGTTGCATTTTGGATACTCTGTTCATAGGGTTTTCGTGGTAAGAGATATTCAGAGGTGGTTTACCCTTGGCTTCTGAGTTTTGATGCATCTTAGTCTGGTGTTTCAGCTTTGACCATTCCGCCTTGGGTGCCCCTGCTAGGAGTCTAGCCTCTTGGTCTAGACTCCTGATGGCTTTGCTCTCAGCTTCTTCAACACTCTCAAACCCCCTCACCACGTTAAGGTGTGCATCCTAGAGAGGGTTGGTGGCATCTAAGAACAAAATCGTTGGGAGTTCTAATTTTTTTGAGCTTTCTTCAAGTTATTCACTACTTTTGTGTTAATAGTATTTAACTTTCTGTCCTTAATAAAGCCAGCCTAATTGTGATTAATGTAGCTTCAGATTATTTCATTCAGTCTCTTAGCTATTCTGCCATATGATTTTATAACCAATGTTCAGAAGCCATTTTCTAAGCTTGTTTCCTGTAATTAAAATGGGAAGTACCAGAAATACAAATAACAATGAGGGAAGGATTGACAGGTTTGTCACCAGTATTCTGCCATTACTATGAAAAGCTTATCCATCTTTTCATTTCTTTCCTAATTCTTATGAAAACGGGCATATGTTTAGGCATACATTTTTTAAAAAAAAAATAGAATGGGATTCCAGATATCAGATTGATTTAACATTAGGTGTAATCCCCATAGCATACTTGACCTACATTTGCAGTTTGGAGCCAATATTTACATGAAGGTATCCAGACTTGTCATAGTTAATTTTTTTAACTTTGCAATTTCCCCATAGTATGGCAACTTCTTAGTTGTTTCTGGTAAGGCCTGTATTGGGTCTGACGACATTGCTGCAATGCCATCCACAAACATCTAGAAAAGGTGTTCTCTTTCTTCTGTGGCTTACCCTAGAAGATAAACTGAGAGATAACAATACTTTTGTTCAAACCAAGAGGAATATAGATCATTGGTTCTCATCACTGTCCTTGAAGTACTACTGTATAATATTGTAGTAGCACCCACAAATTTATATCCCAAATGAAGTAATTTCAAAAGTTGTAGAAGAAATGGCCAGTCAGAGAGATGCTTTATACATGTCCACCATTATCAGTGCCTGCCAACAGGTTGTCATTCCTTTTACTATGATGTATTCAATACTCTGCAAATTGGATCTGATATTTGATGCCCTGGTATAAACCCTGCCTAATGATGGTGCTCTTTGATTATGCTCTTTATGTTTTTCAGTCTAGAGGTGAGAATAGCAGGAAACACATTTTGATCCTATTTAAATATGTTGGGGTGATGGTGGCAGAGAGAGCAAGCCAAGATCTTGCTCATTTTCTTTGGGATAACCTATCAGAGCACTATTGCTCTGGTTCTGGTTGAAGGACAGATTTTGATAGCTGCCTTCCTCTTACTCCACCCATTGTAATTGCTGAAGGGGAAATAACTAAAAAATGTGATTTATTTACAGAATGTATATCCCACACCTTCAACATAAATGCTTGTTCCCAGGGCAGCTAACAGAGTAATACAAAACAAAGCACAATTTAAAATAATAATAACAGAGCAGACAACTAATCTAGCCTATTAAAACAATACACTACAGCAATAACATCCCTTTCAAATAGACAGTAAAACCAAACTGCTCTGAATGAAAAATATGTGTCTATAGCAGATGTATAATGTGTAAGTTTATGAAATTGCCTGACATCCTAACTCTTGCCATGTTCCTATATGACCATCTTGCCCTATCTTTCTCACTGACTGGCCCTAAAATTTATGTAAGTCTTTCACAATGTTGTCAAGATGTCTTCAAGGTATTTCTAATATCTTGGACTCTGCACTTATTTATTTTTTTAAAATGTATATCCTCCTTTTTACCATCTAGGTCTCAAATTGGTTTACAATGATAAAAATATACAAAATGGATTGTGTATGTGCGTACGTATGCTTGTTTCCCAACTCTAAACTCTTCATCCCAAAAGTTGCTCCTTGGCTCTGACCCTTGCTTCAAAGTATTACCTGACTTGAGATTTGTTGAACTGGTTTAGAGTCACTTTGCACCAGACTTGTGACAGTAACTGTGATTTTGTAAATTATGAAGGCTGCAAATAGTGCTATAGCAACTTTGAATTAATCTAGCTCTTTCTATGGGATATCTACAATCAACAAAGCATTCTTTTGTTAACTAAAAGGATAGATGGAAACAAAGTTTACTTATGTGTTAAAATGGCAACTAGAGAGTTTCACTTTGCATGGGCCTGTGAATAAACCATTCAGTCTGAATTGAGCTTTTTTCGTTTTTTCTTCACTGAACACAAGGGCACAATAAAAGCCTCTTTGTTGTTGTGTTTAGTCTGGTGTTACTAGGATTACAGAGAATCCAGTGACCACAGTAAAGAGTAGCTGCAGTGTTACAGATGACATGTTAATGTGAATTTAGCAAGGAATCAGTTCCTTTTTAAATCAATGCTTAAATCAACTCTACAGAACCAATATAATGTGAAATGTGTGAGGAAACAAACAATGAAAGACTCTTCTGCTTATTTTACAATGGTTGCCTTGATCCAGCTAAAGGTAGTTGTGGCTAGGAGTGAAATCCTATACACATCTACATAAAAGCAAGTCTGCTTGTAGAGCTATCTCCCAAGTAAGCATGTTTAGAATTGCACCATCAAGCCTATTGTAACCAATGGAACAACTTCTGGCTGTTTCTAGGCAGCAGAGCATCAGAAAAGTAGTTTCAAGGATAGTCCTCCAAAGTCAGAAGCCTCCTGATTGTTCCTTCTGGCAGTAGCTCTTTATGTTGGCTACTGTGGATGGGACAAGGTAGGGGAGAAACAGTCACACAGAGACTGCAAGTACAGAATCTGTTTCCTTTGAGCACTGAAATGTGGAATGAAGCTTGATATGCAAATTGAGACATGCACACAGACTGGCATTAATTGCAATAAATCAAAAACTATTCCATACGTAAAAAAAGAAGACTGTACAATGGTAGTAATATGGATAATTTATGTTACTCTGAAGTGATACCTCTTTAACCATAATTTTCTAATATAAGAAGGTAAAATTTAGCAAAATAAATCCAAATCTAATAATTCCCCCATGTAATATTTTAACAATTATTTTTAAAATATTTAATATATTTATAATAATTTTAATATTTTAACTATTATTTCAATAGTCCCTTTCATGCTCATCTGAGCATTGCTAAAAACACTGAAATTAAATGACAGAACTAAGTAATTGGGGAACGGGAAGAGAGAAAATATGGAACCTACCACTCAGAGGAAGGCAATGGTAAAACCACCTCTGAATACCATTTACCATGAAAACCCTATTCATAGGGTCGCCATAAGTCAGGATCGACTTGAAGGCAGTCCATTTTTCATTTTAATCAGGCCATGATGTTGTGATTCACCATTCAATAGAGGTCATATTGCCCTCTATTGCAAATATATACAAACATTTTTTCTGTCTTGCTACCACCATCTGTAATCCAAGAGGTTTTGCAGGTTTTTTAATACAATAAAAAACCCTGTAAAACCTGTTTACACAGAAGTGAAAATGGAATAATTATACATGCCATTGTCAATGGTGTTTCTGACATAGTACCTTCAACATACTTTTTTTAAAAAAACCCTATTGTCTGTCCCTCACCTTAGGTCTTAATCACAAAGCTTCCTGGATTTGATTGCGAATGAATGATCCATCGCACTGCAGAATGTATAGCTGATTTCCAGTCTGTAAATAAACCCAAGAGGGGGCTGGATTCCCTCCCCCCTTTTAAATGCAAGTTTGGAATCTCCTATAGGTTCAAAAGTCATGAGTTCATTTTACGTGTGTCTCTGTTTTTAAAAAAATGTCTTACAGAAGGAGGGAGCAAAGAATCACAAAGTTCGCCTAGCAGTTGGGAATGGAATAAGAGCAGACATCTGGAAGGAATTTTTACATCGATTTGGTGACATCAAGATACGTGAATTATATGGTGCAACAGAAGGAAACATTTGTTTCATAAATCACACAGGCAAAGTTGGATCTGTGGGCCGAACTAATTTCTTTTATAAGGTGACTATTTACATGTACATATTGTATGAAGGCATGCCAGATTAACATGATTATAGTGCAGTAGTCTAGTCAGTCAGATCAGAGTTTAAATCACTCACTGAGTAGCTGCTGTTCCATACAAAATCAAGCCTTATACCTAGCTCTCAATCAAGTCCTAAATCAGGAATATAGTTATTAATTGAATTTTGTCGGGCAATGCAAGTTACTCTTGTCAGATATTATGTATGCAGTCGTGCAATATTTGCTTAATGTTTCGATGACTATGAAGAAGGCCTAAATGTTTGCTTCCCTATCCTTTCTTTAAAAAGTGTATTGACCAGTAGCGCTTCTTAGAAAATCGTTCTGGGATCACATAATTTCATTGTATACTTCTTTTAGGTCTGTAGAAAATTGGGATATTGCTTGTGAATCCAACTAGTTCTCACCCTTCTCTCTAAAATGTCTCTGGGGCTTGTCAGTCAGCTGTGATAGGATGAAACCTTCCAGCAGCATGACTCCTAGGCAGTAGGAATTCATTCATAGCAGTCTCTAGAAAGATCTCTTTGTGTGGAAACTTGAATACTGAGGACAGAGAGTTATCAGTGCATGCATTAGCATAGCAAGTAGTAAACAAGCTTAACTTATAACAGCTCATTGTGAAACTCTTTCAAATGTATCTTACAAAAATACATGTACTTCTATGTGATCAGGACTAACAAAACTAGCGATGGGGGCCACTAGTTTCTTCCAGTTTGAACACATTTCCATCAAACTAGCAGGCAGTATCAGTTTGAGTGCATTCTTTGTCCACTGTCTTGCTTTTACCATCCTGATATTTTTTCTCCTGAAAATTAACAATATTTTGTTATTTTCAACATTTCAGGAAAGGAAAGTGGTTTATCCACCCAATCCTTAGCCTTCCTCTTAGTCAGTTTCACGTTAGGAAGCAAAGAGGACAGGTCCTTTCAGAAAGGAAAGCAGCTGTCAGTGCCCACTCACCCATATCCTGCCCCCTTCGCCACCTCCGCCTCAGTTTGCTGTGACCGAATCTGGTATCAGAAAAAAGCTGCGGATACTCGCAGCACTCAGGATTCGTTCGCAAAAGAAAGCAAACATGCTAATTTATCAGGGAGTCCTGTGACACTCCAATTTTCATCGAAATTCTCCCCATCCCTAAACAAGACCATACTATGGTTCTGCTGTGCTAGCAGCTACTATGCCAGCACTGATGCCAATGCCACATACTCTTAATCCTCCATACCCCTAGCAGCAAAGTAGAAAGTACAACAGAATCAGAACTAAGAGCTACAATAGTAATACCAACAGGTGTTCCCACCATCCATCAGTCAGATGGTGGTCCATGAATGGCACTCATCAATTTGCAGTGCCAACCAAACAAGTGGAACAGCATCACTCAATGAAGTCCATATTTTCTCTCACATACAATGCACTACCATGTTTCTCCTCTCAGTGGCTTTTGATACCATCAGCCATGGTATTCTTCTGGAGCAGCTGTCCAAGTGGGAGCAAGTAGCACAGCCTTGTGGTGGCTCTGGTCTTGCTTGGATGGGGTTGTGCTTGGTGAATGTTGTTTGACCCAGTGAGTCTCCAATGTGGAGTGTTTCAGGGGCTGATTGTACCCCCAAGCTGTTAAACGTCTGGTGATTTGGACTGCATTGTCATCGATATGCTTAGGGGTATTTCTGTGGATCCACTACTGTGTTACTGGAGGCACAAGTGGCCTTAGTGGCACAGAGTGCCTTCCATTTGCTTTGGCTAGTTGTCCAGCTGTGACCCTATCTGAACAGTGATAGCCTAGCTTCTGTTGTCTACACTCTGATAACCTCCAGGTTAGATTACTGCAACATGTTATATGTGGAGCTGCTTTTGAAGATGGTTCAGAAACTGTAGCTAGTGCAGAATCCATCAGCCAGATTGTTGACTCAGACCTCCAAGCCCAAGTATAATACTGATTTTGACCTGACTGCATTGGCTACTGATTAGTTTCTGGGCACAATTCAAACTGCTGGTTTTCATCTATCCTTATGCAGCTCAGGACTCCAAAACCTCAGGGCCCACCTCTTCCTGTATGAATCTACTTGGATCCTGCAATTATCATAAGAGGTCCTCCTCTGTATGCCTCCTCTGAGGTAGGTGCAGAGGATGGCAACACAAGAACAGGGTTTTTCAGTAGTGGTTTCCCATTTGTGAAATGCTGTTCCCAGAGGAACATGCCTGTCATTGTCGTCATCATCATCATCATCATCATCCTTTATTGCATAGTGAATAGACCGTAGCAGGAACAGGTACAAATACACAGCACATACAATTAACAGATTGTTATACACTGGCTTCCAGAACCGCTTACTTTACTTTAGTTTGTAGTACTTGCGTAAAAACTAGCAATAAGCTGTAAATCGTCCGATGCATAGCGTACAGTCAGACCTTTGGTCCCATCAGGTCCTTTCTAATCACCATTGCTTGATTTAAGTATTTGGGCACACTTAAAGTGACTAGTTCATCAGAACCCTGAATAAGAATCTTTAAAAGTGTACTGGCCGAACGACCAGGATAATTTAAAAGAATAGGATTTAAAAGATCTCTTCTGACATCCTCGTAAAATTTACATTTAAAAAGGACGTGCATGACCGTCTCCACCTCATGCACATCACAAGGGCAAAATCTAATATTTCTTGGGATCTTTTCATATCTGCCCTCCAACAGTTTCGAAGGGAGGGCATCAAACCAAGCCAAAGTGAAGGCCTGCCTATATTTAGGAATAAAAAGCCAGTATAGATATCGCATCCCTTCCATACAAGGCAATGTGGGTAATCCCAATGCCCTGGGGGAACACGGCCCCTTGGCTGCTGCCAGCAGTTCTTGATTATCTATGTCAATGAGACGTCTTTTAACTAACGCCTTGGCCGCTTGAAAATCCATCCATAGCAGTTCTTGGGGTAAAAGACCAAGTGACTCAAGTCTCAGCCTGACCAATTAGGCCACATTGCATTATAAGAATTGTTTAAAATCTGTCTAGCATAAGACTTTGGAGAAAGCTTACAGCAGCAGCGTAACCAATAATAAATTGTGTAGAGGCAAGCTAAACATTTTAAAGAGTTTAAGCCGACCTCCAGCATAAGAACGACCCCTGAGACACATTTAGGGATACCGAGTATAGATCTCAGAGCAGCATGAAGAGGGCCTTCTATAGACCCCTTAAAATATGGGGACCAGATCGGAGCACCATATAGCAACATTGGAATAATTTTGGTCCTAATTATACGTATGGCTGCCGGGACATACCTCCCTCCTTTGGAGAGATAAAATCATATTAGTGCTCCCAGATTTTTACCAGCTTTGTCTTTTATATAATTTGCTTGTGATTTCTAGCTACCCGACTCGTGAAACCACATTCCCAGATATTTGTAGGAATTAACCTGTTCGATTCTACCACTTCCTAAAGACCAGGGGAATCTAACCTTCCGCTTTGAAAAAACAATAACCTTTGATTTTGCATGGTTAATTGTTAGAAAGTTATCATTGCAATAGGCTGCAAAGCCTGAAAGTAATCTTTTTAACCCTAACTGGGTGAGTGATATTAAGACTGCATCGTCTGCATACAGCAATATGCAGAGTTTGTCATTCCCTAATTTAGGGGAGTGGGATTGGATCGAACTCATAGCCCTAGGAAGATCAGCCAAGTATAGATTTCCTGCTTGCCAAGGCTTTTGGTTATTAACTCAGATCATATGGTAGTATGATTTCTGGCCTGTTCCTGGTGTTCATCTTTTAGTGGGTGAAGTAGGATTCTTCCTTTGTATAGTTATTGTTGCATGAGCACCTCTTTTCCTGAGAATCCCCTAGCAATCCAAACAGTACCAAAAGAATAGAAAAGGTTGAAAACAACTCCCTACAAACATCCCATTTGCCCAGGGGGGAAAACAGGCCCAAACAGAAAAGGAAGTGTTATGAATGGACCTTGAACTTCCTCATGAGCATAGCTCACTAGAAACGCAAGTTCCCCTATTGAGAGTGCAGCAGGATCTTTTGCTGGAGTTACCCACACATCACCCCCAGAGCATGTGTAAATTTACCCTCAACCCAATGACGCACACAGAAAGTAAAATAAAGAGTGGTTTTATTAAGAGAAGAAACAAGGAAAAATATTGCAGTGTACAATTACAGTTAACAATGAGCAGCTTTCTAACTAATATTCATTCATTCAGCAACACTGGATAGACTAAAGCAAGGAGACTAACCCTATGAACACTTTCACATTAAGCTCACCCAGACAGAAAGAAAAAGGAAATAAAGAGGCCCAGAAGTTGCATCTACCTTTCCTGGAGAGTTGCTGCAAGACTAAGGCTGAGAGAGAGACTTTCGTATATAACCCAATGAGACAAAGCTCCGCCCTTGTGTAACCAGCGCTAGATTTGAAAGATCCCACCCAAATCCTTAACTCTGAAATTGTCCCAAAGATGCTAGGGTGTGTTGGTAAGAAAAGCAGCTGTTGAGCCCTCCAGAAGGAGGAACTGCTGACCCCTCCCAACCCCTCATGTTTTATACCTTTTTCTAACTAAACTGACCCCAATGTAGATGTGACCAGGAAGATGTGAACCAACCCATTTCCTGATAAGTTCCCAAATAATAGGTGTGATGTCCCTGCTGTAGATTCCTGATGATTCCTAAAGGTTAAGATTATCATAATCCTTATGTAAAACTGTTTCTTTGTTTGAAAGGAGTGCCTTATTCTTACTGGGCAACATTCCCCAAATTTCCATAGGAGTCAGGAAGTCTATACCCTCAGGGTTCACAATATGTTCTCAGGGGTCACAGAGAGGCTGTTTTCCAGGAATCTTTGCTGTTGCAGGTTTTCCAAACTCTGGTTCACTGAGGTGAATCAAAGATTAAAAATTCCCCATATTTGATTCCTTACAGAAGGAAGGAATACTACTTCAGTCATAAAGCCTGTGGTCCTGTGATCTTGAAGCCTGTATGAGATAGGATATGTCTGTGGATCTGTAGGAAAAAGATTTGAGTCCTATTGTAGTATCAGTGTTCAACATAGAAAATGATCACATAGGTGCACTCACTATTAAATCATTGATTTGACTTACTCATTTTCCAATTCTTGACTATCCCAGATGAGTTTATATTTACATATAGAAGAACTGGACTTGATGAATACTCTGGGAGCATCCAATGCTGTAGCATTATTGATACTAAGGGTACATGGAAGTAGTGATAATGCTCTACAGTGTTTTTTTTATGAGCTCACCAGGCTGTATTGCTGCCAAGTGCTCCTTCCTGCTCTGCTCAGGCTCCATATTTTGAACCACTCATTGCATTGCCCCAGGGACTGTTACTGGCTGGTCTCAGAGGGCAGGATGATCCTGGTAAAATACATGAGTGGATCACCCAGACCTTAGTGAATGTGATGACTTGCTAGTCTAGTAGGAGCTAGGAGACACAGAGCAATAAATATAAAATATGATTTTTAAAATGTCATTTATAATGCTTAGACTGAGAGACTGACTTTCCCCCTCCCCATTCTGTCCTTTATGTAGAAAAGCAACCCTTAATTATGTGCTGAATAGGCCATGATTCATTTTCAAGAGAGATATGTGTACCTTTAACTTGTTTAATAAAAAGTAATCCATATTTTCTTTTAAAACAAGTAGTTTTTTAAAATGACATTTACTAGATTTTATCCAGTGCTGTCTTTCCACTAACAGAAGACTTTTTGGTGCAGCAGACATTTTCATGAATGGAAACGGCAGGGAGACGATTTCGTCCCGTTTCTTCTGCAGCCTTCCCATTGTCACACTGTTTTAGAGGATTCTCCCTCCCCCTCCAACCTCTGGAGCAGGTTTGGGGGAGTGCACAGGGAACTGCAGAGGGAAGCAAGAATTAGAGAAACTTACATCCCCACTTCCATTCAAACAAGCCTTCACTTGATCCAAGGGCCTTTTCATTGATAGATTGATAGAATCTAGGATGTTATGCTCTTTAATTAAAATGCTATTGTGTCAATGTGTATTTATGAAGTACAGGCAATATGGTTTCTGTTTGAATCATTAAATATGTGATTTCTTTCAATTCTTACTCACTACACTGCATTAAAAACAAACAACTGTGTAAGTATTGTAGCAGACAACTCATATCATCGCAACTGGGGACAGCACAACCATTGAGTCCAGTAAGTTCAAGATCACTTCTAAAATGTCTATTTTGCTGCTGCTGCAATGTATTTAAATAATGTCAGTTCATAAGGCTTGTGTTAAAATAAGAACTTATATGTTAATAACATTTATGTTCTTTACGTTCTAAAAAAATGATTTTTTCTCACTTTAAATCAGTGTGTTGCCCTTTCTCTTGCTAGTCACATGACGCGAGTTAACCAGTTTTCCTGATGAGTTCCATCTGTTCCAAACCACAGAAGTGTTTTCTTTTTTTTTTTTTTCAATTAATTTTTATTCCAATTTTCAAAACCAAAACAATACAAAAGAAAACAACACAAATCAATAACTAGTACAATACAAAAAGAAAGAAAAAATATATATATATATAAAAAAGAAAGAATATTGACTTCCGATTTGTCATAGTTCAGCTATAAATCTATAATATATAACAAACCTATCTCTTAATAGATTATAAAATCACCTTCCTCCAACGGTTATCTTAGTTGGTTTCAAATCTCATTAACATCATATCATTTTAATCTTCCACAAAAAGTCAAAGAGAAGTTTCCAATCCTTGAGATATATGTCAATCAATTTTTTTTCTAAATAAACATGCCAATTAATCCAACTCATCAAATCTACTAAGTCCAGTAATTTTAAATCGCTCTTCTGTCATTATCCATATTGGGTCCATCTTCCATCTTCCATCTTTACGCACCCAAAAATCTTGCTGTCATAGTCATATAATAAAAGTCTGATAGGAATTTCCTCCATCACAGATGTTTTCTTACCATCAAATCCAAACGTATCACTGAAGTGTTGTTGCAAAGCCGCATCTCTGTTCCTCTTTTCCACATGATACACTAGTACATCTCTTGAAGGTTTTTCCATTGACACAAAACAGGGATTAATTCTGTTAACTTTCTCCATTTCAAGTTCCATCAAATCCTTCCAGTCCAAGAATTTTCTTGAACCGATAATATCTTTATCTCCAATCTCTTCAATTCCTTCAAGGACAGCGCTGAATTCCAAACTATAATATTTGTCTCCAGGATCCATCACAGCCAGAAAATCCAAATCTTTTTTCATGTCCATAATTAAGCCAATCTCCATAGTTTGAACCTTGCCTTTAATTTCTCTTCCATCCTTTTTTTGTTTTCCAGATCTATCTTTATTCTCCTTTCTCATAGAATCCTGAGTTTCTTTCAGCTCCTGTCTCATTTCGTGAAATTCAATTCTCCACGCTTGTCTATTATTTCTCAGTTCTTGTTTTATTGAGTTAATCCCATTCATTATTTTCTGAAACATGTCTAGAGATAAAGTCCCTTCTTGTACATCCATGATCTTCTTAATTGTCATTCTTAAAACCAAAGGAACAAAACTCCTTCAATTTTCAATGTCCCAAACAGAGAGCAGCTTATTTCTTTAACCAGTTACAAAGGAGTTAATCTTTCCAGCAAACTAACGTCACACGCTAGACAGCCCTTATCTCTTATCTGCCCAGAAGTGTAAGAACGGCTTTAGTTCACAGCGTCAAAATAGCTAGTAGCAGAGAGAATGAGCAGATTCGTCAAAAAGAAAAAAAAAAAGTAGATCAAGAAAAATAGTCCCAGTCTTATCTCTTTCAATCAGAAATCTCTCATCCGTTTAATCTTTAGAATGCTATTTTCCATGTCAGCTTTTTGCAATAAAAAAAAAGATACGCTATTTATATTTTCTTCCCCCTTAGTTCCGTGAATAAAAAAAGGAAAGTCTTACCTCACCTAGGTTATCTCAATTGCTGTTACTTTTACAAATCTCTTTAGCTGTATAGATAAGAAAATGATGAATGTAGACAGGAGGATGTTTGCCTGTTAATCCGTATACAAAAACGGGTCACTTATCCAGCTGAGCTAGCATAAAAATCCTCGCTCTGTCTGAGCTGCTGGAAGACAGACAATTCTGACGAATTCCAGACTCCAACAATCAAAACAAAGCTATGTAGGAAATCTCACGTTTCTTCTTTAACCGGAAGAAATTATTCCCAGTCAGAAAAGAGCCTTCTGACTGAATTTAAACTGGAAAAGTTTCATCCAAGACGAGAGCTCGTCTCAGAGGCTGCACAGGCATAGGGATCCTCCTGGGAAGTCCACCACAGAAGTGTTTTCTAAATTAAACTACGATAGTTACTGTGTATTGTGAAAATGCAAGCAAGATCTCCAACAAAATGCTTCTGTGGAATGCTTCTGTTCAGGATTCTAGCAACTCCATTCCCTTTCCCCTTCTCTCACATACACACAACAGTTGGTCAGCATTTCATGGCCACTGGGCGTGCTTGGTCCTCATTGTGCTAGTTTTGACATTTTCTCCCCTTACAGCTGCATTTCTGTGCACACTTAACTAATAATAAATCCCATTTATCTCAGTGGGACTTACTTCTCAGTAGATATATAGGACTTAATTATTGGGGAGGGGTCCTAAATTGTTGTGGGTTTTTTTGTACTTCTATAAATCCTTGAGGGTTTCTATAAGCCTGCTGATAACCTCCTGTTCTCCAGCAGTGGTGCAGTTTTGGCTATATGAGCAATAGCACTCACAGACTGAACACCAGAAACAGAGGAAATGAGTATTTGGGCCCAATAATAAACTATTCATTTTATATGTCAAGCATTTCTCTTTCTTGAGGTCATTGGATGGAGCAACCCTTCACCTTTTTTTGAAACTGGATATGCTGGTAGCGTACTTCAATCATGCTACGTTTCATTTTCCTATAAACTAAAGCAGAAACACAACAATAATTATTCCTTTCGTTTTTCAATTACTTGGTTAGTCATTTCCCATCTGGGAATGTTAATCTATGTCAGCTGAGACTTTCTATGAATTAGTATTAATTTGATTTTTTGTTTTTCTCTGAAATGACTAGTAGCAGGGAACACATAGTAGACTTCAGAGGGAGTTATATCATTTTGTTTCCACTTGGGGATGTGATTTCTTGAATTTTTTAAGTAAGTATTATATTTCAACCCAAGAAAACAATACAGTATCCACTCCTATGGATAATGCACAGAATAGCTTCCTTTTAAAAAAAAAAAAAAGTAAAATACAAAAACGAACATAGAAAAATATTAATTTTCCTAGATGAAGAAATATGTTATTCATTTTGTTCAAATGGGACATCCTAAAGTGAAGCCGTTTGTTTTAAAATACTATGTCCAACACCACATGTAAATCAAGACTCCTGTACAGAAAATTTTTACACTTGTTCACTCTGCTGAACAAAGTTCTGTTGTTGTTATCTTTAACATTTATGGAATGCCAGTGGTGTGCTGGGTTTTTTACACAGCTACTTTGCTGCTCCTATGGTCCTCCTGCTGCTGTGAGCTAAGCCATGGCTTGACTTATTGTGTTGTCCCAATCCTAATGAGCCAAACCATGGGTTGGTTCGCAGCAGCAGAACTGAAAGACAAGCAAAGCAGCTGCAATCTCTCCTGTATCATTTGCATGCAAACTGGGTCCATATCTGTTGTTGTATTAAGAGATGAGATTCTTCAATGCCTTATTAATAGAGAACATCCAGTGAGAGGATACAGATGTCTTTCACCAGGTAGTCCATCACTTGAAGGAGAATCACATTTGTTCTGCTCTCAAGGTTCTGTTCCCTGTTGCTTGGAAGATGTAATTTCTGTGCCAACAAACACCTTCTCTTCTTCCCAATTCTGATCCTGGTAAAAGGTAGTATGGCTGGAGAAGAATCACTCCCCTCTCTCAGCAACTTACAGAGCTTCATTTTTCTTAAAAACTATTAAGCTGCTGGCATCTGAAACTCATGATCAGTTACAGTTGCTAAAGTGTTCTCCAATCTGCCTCCATTTGATCAGTTACACAGACTCCATTCCAGCAGAACAGCCTCTTCTGAAGGAGTCGGATAACAACTACAAGCTGCAACTGCTGAAGCAATAGCTATTGAAGAGGGCTGAATAGCCAAAAGTGTTCACAATGTTGTGCAAGGGGTGCTTTTCCAGTTAGTAAACAAAACACTTTGAAAACTTTTATGCTTTTACATCTGGAACAGCATGTTTTACTGAGCTCCTATAATTGTATGTTATCCGAAACATATTATTGAAGCAAGTTTCCTAACCAGACTATCATTGCATAATAATAACAAGATAATAATGCAGACAAAATTATTTTAATGGAAAGAAAATCAGGAAGGGAAATAGTATCATTCAGCCTAAAAGAAGCAGGATCTTTCTGACTCTGGAAAGCACTTAGACTTCTGGAAGATAATATATGAATCAGAGAATAGTAATGTTGCTGAACCAAGTATCCCCCGTCTTTCAAAACAGAATTCTTGTTCAAGTGAAGAGATTGTTATGGCTTCATGAGTAAGGCACATGTTGCAACAGGTGATACACCAGCATTCTTCTGTGAGTACAGTATGCAGATCTAGAATGCAGATTTTGTAGCTGTTAGGGAAGGAGAATCCGGCTCGCCATCCCAGAGAGCCTCATTGGGAAGTGGCAAGGAATTTGATAAGCATCTGTGTGTGACTGCGCAAGAGAGAGAGGTGGAGATGGAGCCCTTGGACATGTCACGGCCCCTTCGGATGACTCATCAGATGAGGATGACTCGGGAGTAACAGCAGCAGACCCAGAAGGAGAAATGGAGAAAACTCCTGAGAACCCAGCTCCTTCTCCCCCTCAGCTGCAGAGCACCCCAGACACAGCTGAAGCCCTTCAGCCAGACGCAGACAGTGAACAGGATACTCCCCCTCACCTGCAGAACGTAGACAGCAGAAGGTCAGGCAGAAGAGGGGCAGGCCTGTCCACTTAAGACAAAAACGCTGATGGCTCATACCTGCTGACAAACCTGCTCCTTAAAAGACAAACCTTGGCTTCAGCTTGTTGCTGACTACAACGTCAGGTGTGGCTTCGTGTGTTTCCAGATTCCCTGAACCTTATCTTGGACTGACCCCTTGGCAATTGAACCCCGACCTCTACTGACCTCGCTTCTGGACTTCTGGCGTGGCACGTAAGCTTGGAAAGGGCCTTGCCCTTATCTCGCTTCATCCTTGTTAGCCTGGCAGATTTACTGCCAGCTAAGGACTTTCCCACCCTGGTAAATACCCAGGAATTTCCAGCCCCCACCTGCACTGCTGTCTCAGTGCAGAGCTGACACAGAGCGAGGTTGGCTCCTCTGGGAAAAGGCAGCCAGAGCCTTTGGCATATGTGTGAATCACGCATACGTGGCTGGACGGGAGCCTGGAAAGCCGGAGATCCAGGTATTTGGGGGTGAATATGACTGGAGAGGGCCACCAGATGTCAGAGTCTCTGGCTGAAAACCGGAGATCTGGCAACCCTATTAAGCATCCACAGAATATTTCAATGCAGGAGGATGAGAAGAAAACCAGACCTGTGATGTCGTTAGGGTTGCTGTGAGCTGGAAGGGCTCTGGATGTGGCTGTAACTTGCCATAGATCTCCACCCATCCACACACTTTGGATTGTGAGTATCTTGTACTGAAATGTAGTTTATAAATTCATAAAATAAAGTTGATTTGAAGGATTTTTTTACCTTCAGCCAAAAAAAGGCTCCCAAACAAAGATAAAATAATGACACTGCCCTTTCTTTCAGACACACCTTCCTGCATCAGCTACAACTTGGTGCTGCTTTCAGGTGCCTGATGATGGAAGGATGCCCAATAGAGCTGGCTTTCAGCAGAGCTAATAGTGGCCCTGCTTCCCTTTACTCCATTCCTCATGGAATGGCTGCTGCCAGATGACGGAGTGAGAAGCCATCAATTCTAAAATAGGGATTAACAAATTTATGGAGGCGATATCTAACAGTGGGTCTTAGCCATTACAGCTAAAGAACCTCCAGGTTCAGAAGCAGTATAATGTGAAATACCAGATGCTGGTGATAAACAACAGGGAAGGAAAGTAGTTGAGAACAGTCTGGTTTTTTGAGACACAGGTGTTGAGACAATGTGAAAATCCATTTGAATCATGGTGCACCATACTGACTGTTTCTAAACAACCAACAATATGTAGCCTGATTTGTTATATAGCATCTTATATTTGGGAGAATCCTCTGAATGCAAAACCACATTTAAATTTCTAGGTGCAAGATGGAAATAGCGAAACTGAGCTTTTGTAGAAGAATGGAAACGTTAAAAAAACCACCCATCTCTTTATAGTCTCTAATTGGACTGAAGCAGTACTGAAACAGCTTTTGTAGCAGATAAATTGGGGTATAAAAAAACGCATGAATACATACATTTTCTCTTTATAGTTCCTAACTGGACCAAAATGGTACAAAAATCAAAATTGTTTCTGAAATAATGTGCTTTGTTAAATCTACCCTTATCTCTAAATTTTGTGCATAACTTTAAACATAAAAGCAAACTGTATTATTTTGAATAAGAAGATAAAAAAGGGAAGCACACTTCTTAATTTGACAGCAGACTTCTTGCTGCTAGGAATATATGGTAATTGGGAGCAGTAGGGTAATTGTTTTAGGGATTTTGTGTAGAAAGCTGAGCTGCTGACTCATTCGACTCCTGAACTTGGATTATTTTTTAAATACATATTCCTACTTGACTAACACATTAGCAAAAATCATTAAGTTGTGTGATTGGTGTCTCTCTGAAACTGTGTGTCTTTTTAGAGTGAGACATACACAAAGTTCCACCATTCTAATTCTTTCTGTAATACATTCCATTCATTCATCTTCAACCATTTTGTTTGCATTTCTCATCATTTGTATTCATCTAAAAAGTTTCATCATTTCCTTCTTGTGTGTGTGTGGAATTGTAATAAACAGCAATAACAAAGGAATATATTAGAATGGAAGATCAAAGCTTGTATTTAGTTAAAGAGTCTTCCCTTTTACATTGGTCTGACACTTTAAAACTGAAAAAAGCAACACAGTTAATTCAGCCTATTGCCTAAAAAAAAAGCATAGCCATGCCAACAACTAAAAACACCATTTCTATAAAAAGATTAGAACTGAAAATGAAGGATTAACAGGAGGGATTGTTACAAATGCACTTTATATCTGTTATGATGAATCTTGACAATTCCTTCACGTACAAAATGGAAATCAAAGAGATTATCTTCTAGGCTGCTTGTAGTCATAATGGAACAAGTGGGATTAAATACGTAACCAGTGGATGCCCTGCAGATGGATAGCAGGGTTGCAACTTTAAATAAAACAGCATAGTCATGATTTAGCCCAACATAAGCACTTTTTTGTCCAGTTGGCTTAAGCCCATGCATAAATCTCTCTCATTAAAATCAACAGGACTTAAAATGCTTAATTTTGGCTAGATAGTGCTACAAACATTTTCTGTGTGCCTTAGAATTAAACAAAACGATATAAACCGGTGTATATCAGGGGCTTCCAAATTGTGGTCCACGGACCACCAGTGGTATGTGAGCTTCATACAAGTGGTCCACATAGCTAGCGCAGTACATTACAACTGCTACAACAGGCAGAAAAATAATTAAGTACTCTGCCAAGACCCTCAACAAGTGGGGGAAAATGTTTGGGAACCATTGGTATATATGATACAGTTACCATTCAGATCAGGAAATATTTGTAGAACTGTATTATGATTTGACTCAGTCATTATTTAATGATGATTAGATTCTTGTTTTTATTAAATGAGAGGTTGCAGTTCTCCCACACAACAGGTCTCATATTCTGCATCATTACATTGCAGGGAAAGTTTGTTCATCTCTAAAGAGGGGCATCTTTTCCTTGCAACTCATCTGGAAGTATCTCCACTCAGGATATGGTGGGGATACATCATATATTCATGATGTAAATGTAGCCTAGGTGTGCAATTACTCCAGATAAAACAAACAAAAATACATTGTTTTAAAAATGTTGGTCCTTTATTATTGATTAAAACAGCTTAATACATTCTGTAAATTTTAAAAAATCATAGGAAGCCTCCTACCAAGTACTGGGCTATTTGTCCATCTTGCTCAGTACTGCCTACTCTGACTGGCAATGTCCCTCCAGCTTCTCAGGCAGAGAGATTTTTTGTCCCCTCATTCTTTTAAATGGTGTAGCCAGGGATTGAACCTTGGGTCTTCTATGTGCAAAGCATGCACTTTGCACTGAACCATGGTCCCACTCACATATGTTCTTATCATAGAATAATAGATTTGGAAGGGGTCTATAAGGCTATCGCATCCAACCCCCTGCTCAATGCAGGAATCCAAATTAAAACATAGATAGAACCTTTAGATACAGAAGACTTCTTGGAGGCTGGGCCTGGCAACCAAGAGGTCCTCTGTATCTTTAAAAGTTGTGCAGGAGGAAGGGAGAATTTCACCTTGTGGTTTTTCCCATTACAGTATTGCAAGAAAACCTACACTTGGCTGAATTTTATCTTCTCTTAAAGATACAGAATCATTCTCAGGCCCTGAGCCTGGCAACCCTATTGCCTATATACTAAATTACTGAATTCAGCAGGACTTACTTCTGAGTAGCATGCATAGGATTGCACTATAAGAGGTAGAGAACAATTAGTGTGCACTGATGGTCAAAACAAAGATAATAGGAATATTAATTGTAACATTTCAACAGTGTATAACTCTTATCCAGGAGACCATATACATAAACTAGCTGTATAAGATAATGGGAACATCCAACAGTTTTAAAAGAAAATTGGGAAAGAAATCTTGGAGTGACCATTCACGATACAATGTGGAGCCAAGTATGGGTGAAACCACCTCTTAAAATGATATCAGCAAAGATCCAAGAGGGTAACCCTTGAGATCTTACTTAGGTGGCATTGAACTCCAACCAGGCCGTATCATATTAATAAGTGACTATCCCCTTTGAGGGGCTGTGATGCTCTTGGGTCTTTTAGGCATATGTGGTGGAACTGTGAATCTTATTCAGGATTTCTGGATCTCTTTTTCAAGTAATGTCACCAATTGTGGGTTGGGTCTTACTCCCTGACCCAGTTCTGGCACCCCTTTCCCTGCAGCATGATTTTAATCCTGACATTGTTCATAGAGAGCTGATAGTTTACCTCTTACCTGCAGCCAGCCTGGCAGTCTCCATGAAGTGGAAAACAGGCAGTGACCTCACAATTCAATATTGGATAGCTAAAGTCTGGGATATTAAGCTCTCTCAGAGTGTCTTACAAGGCATAACAGAGTGGTCAAGGGTGTTTCTAAAAAAGACTGCTTTGATACTGTGTGGTTTCCTTTTCTGAGTTATGTGAACTCATTTTCTTCTTCTGTAAACCCCCCCATCAGGGCCGGCCCCAGGCATGCTGGCGCCTGCCCTGGCCTTGGCATCCGCACGCACGCCCCACCTACCTACCTACGAGGCAGGTAGGGGGGCAAGCAAACAACTGAGCAGGGGGCGGTGTGAGTGCGAGCGGGGGCGAACATGGGGAGGGTAAGCAAGGGGATGGGGGGAGGGTGAGCAGGCAGGCAGCTCCCTCCCTGCAATTTGAAGGGGAACACTCCTCCCCCACCATAATGAGGGGCCCTTCAGGAGGCCCTGTGGGCCACAGGGCCCATGGCCAGGGCCCCACCTGGCTGCCCTTTGGAGATGGCCTGCCCCCCATTACCCATGTCTCCTTAAGGAGTGGTTATGTAAAAGTATCAGAAGGACAAGCCCCGGAAGTGAACTGATTAATTTTTTAAAACAGTACTGTATGAATGTTTCGTTGTCTATATTCATTGAGGTTTTATGGCATCTGTGTTTACAATGGTAGAAATTATTTGTACTCGTTGAACCCGGCTCCACTATTGAGGAGTCCTGGGTATTGTTTTTTAAAGTTTATTAAAAATTGAATACTTAAAAAAAAAATAGCATCCTTGCAGTGAAACATAATTCTTTTTGTAATTGGCATAATGGACTGACATGATCAATTTATATAATAGTAGTAAGTAAGGAGAAGCAGCCAATTTTTTCATGTATGTGTAAAACAACATCTAAATAAGCTAGTGTGAGAGAAACTGCTGCAATTGACAGATGGTTTGTTGTAATAAAATAACGCAGAGTGTCTGCTGTGCTATCGTGTGGTATCCATGATGTTGTTGCCACTTAGAAGAAAAATTTACGTAGTCTTTCATAAATGAAAATGAAAAAAAAATGCATTGCATTGAAACATCATTTGGTAGATTGAGAAACCTACATTTTCTTCTGAGATTGTGGCTGCTTTCACACTGCACTTTATTCTGTTTCTGATGATTTCTTGCCTGGTAATTTGTGCATTATATTTGATCTTTCACACGAAGCACAAGCTAGCTCCAGAATTCTAGTGGAATGTAATGGAAGTTTAGCACAAATTTCCGTGATAAATTATACCAGAAATAATCCGTTAGCAAAGCCGGGAACCCAGAAGATTGCGGGAGTTTTTTGCTAGCTGCAGCCGCTCACGTGATGGGCATCCCAGCATGCAGTGCGTTCCTGCCCTTTAGTCACATGGGGGGGTTGCCTGATGAAAATTGTACTGGTATTCTGGCATTGGCACAGATAGCAGGATTTCCCACACACAACCCTGTGTTGATAAAACTAAAACAATTTAAAAACTCAGATCCTAAAGGAAGAGGGCTTGCATGGCGAAGAGATCTTAGACCTCCTGCCCAGTGGGGAACAGTGTGCATGGGTGAGGGACGAAAACAATCCATGTGAAAGACAATTGCGCAAAATGCTGATATATCGGCTGAAAATGCTGCTGTTACTTAACGCAACAGGTACTGCTTGTGAAAGGGATTTTAGAAATTGAGACAGAAGCGCTACCTTTTTAATCCATTAAACTAATGCAATGAGCCCCATGTGTGAAAGCAGCCTTAATTTGAAAATGAATAATGACCAAAATTATTACTTAACTTAAACATTATTTAAGGAATAGAAGAATTAGAGAACAGACAAAGAAAAAAATTAACATGAATGTTAATGGAGATTTCTGAGAATTAATAAAACAAAGAGAAAATTGGAGAGAGGTTAAAGGATGTAAATGGTGATTGTTATCACCTGGACAACTGTTAAGAACGCAGCAACTTAGAGTACAGCCAATTACAAGATAATAATGTAAAATCCGTGCCAGTGACAGCCGCGACCTGCCGTCTGGAAATACAGCAGACTGTCAGATTGAGTTGAAATCTGTTACTAAATCTGATTTAGTGGATATTCTCCCCAATCACTAATCCTGTGCCTACTGCTGAACCTGTACTGTCGCTCACTTGAATAAAAGTTTATCTGTTGCTTACAAGTAAGAGCCTCTGTTGTTGTGTCTTGGGATGGGACCTAGCATAGTTAAGACTTTTATAGGGTGGTATATGAAATTACTTTATCTTACAGCATTAGTGTTCAAGTTTTTAAATATCTTCCTTACTTATGATCTTTATATATTGACAATAACAGAGGTGTTCCGATTAGTTTACAGTATCTTTACCATTAAAATGTTTTTGTTGCTTCATCTGTATTTATAAAAACTTACTCTGAGATAACTAAAAGCATTAAGCAGAGCACACAACTCATTTAATGCATATTTTTGAATGTTGCCACAAGATGTCACTGTATAAACATTACTGAGCCCATTTTCCTTTCTATTTTAAGCTCTTTTCCCCTTTTGACTTGATTAAGTATGATTTTCAAAAAGAGGAGCCAATCAGAAATAAACATGGATGGTGTGAAAGAGTTAAGAAAGGTAAGAATTTTATCCTGAATGTTGATAACAATAAACACTCTAGATTTAAATGAAAACATTTAAATATTTTCAGTTTGTTTGAGATGTAGAGCTCATCCACACCAAAGTTTAATGTGGATTAGAATCTGCCTGTCTTTGTGTTAAAGTAGCATTGTCCACGTGATGTCAGTCCCAATCAACTAAACATGCTGTTTTTTAACTGCAAATTTGTTTTTTCCAGATTTGTGGATAATCTAAAATGCTGGGGGAAATGCAACTTTAAATCGCACCATGTTTTGCAGTAGCTTCACTTCAGTTTGCTCCCCTGGGGGTGGAGTCTGTTTTTTTTTTTTTACCAACTCTCCTTTCCATGCCCTCACTTCTGTTCTTTCTCATTTCTATCTCAGCTGTGGTCAAGTATACTTCAGCAAACAAGTCACAAACACAGCTGCATTTTATTTTAAGAAATGTTTTAACCCTCAGACTTTCACATAAGCAGAATATGCTGACTGTCCTCAGTATAAGCATAACTATCCCTGCACATGAAAGCCAACTCCATGCGTTTTGTTGGCAGCAGCGACAAGCCCTTCTCACTTTTAGGAGTGGGGAGGGGGATGTTGTACAAAAATATGGGTTTTGATTGTTTTAAAGTAAGAGAGCATTGGAAGCCTCCCCCAAAGCAGATGACCAGCCCTCTCCCCTCTAAGAACCCACCCTCCAGGACCACATCACCCTCTTCATTTGCTAGAATCTGTAGCAGCTTTATTAGAGTGGCATGTTTTGTCTTGTCCAAGGGAGGTTGTGAATACCTCATCACAACTAATCATCACAATACGGGATTGCTGGTGTGTTGGATTTAATCAATTGCTAGCGAGATGCTGGATGTAATGTACACACATGCACACATACAAAGCTAGTAGATGTTGAAAAGAATTGATCGAGTTCCACACCAAAGCGGTACATGCACACAGAGCACTCCACCTCTGTTCTCCTTGTTGCTTGTGAATTTTGTTTCTGTCCCCCAGGGTATTAGCCATCCCTCCTAGTTTTGTGTCATCTGAAAATCTGATAAGCATTCCCTGCACCTCCTCATCCAGGTCAATAATAAAAATGTTAAAGAGCACTTGGCCTAGGACTGAGCCCTGTGGTACCCTGCTCATTACCTCCCCCCTGTTTGAGAAGGAACCGTTGATAAGCACTCTTCAAGTACGATAAGATTGTTTTGGTGAACTCTGGAATTATTAACTATTGGACTTCCTCATAACCTGCAATCACTAATTCCACACTCTGCCATTGTTTCTTGTTCATGATTCCTGCTTCCAGAATGCCCTGGAGCTTCAATTTTTTTAAAGAGTTTGTGCTGCATAGATATGCTATCTGCATGCATTCTTAGTTTGCTGTAGAATGGCAGTGAGTAGGGGAGCAGAATTAGCAAATGAATAGTTGTGGACAATGTGGGTAGGTCAGACAAGCAAACGCCAACTGGTATGGATGTTAAACTATGAATTTGGTTCTGAAGGAATCAAATTGAACACGCACAAGTGTGAACCATTGAGATTAACGTCGAAGGGAAGGAACAGTTTCTTCTTACCATAAATGGTATTTCTTCATGGATGACAAGAGGTCTCCAAGTGGGTACTGTAGCTCCCCCTACAGCTCAGAGACAGGAAATGCTTCAGCAAAGTTTTTTGCTCCTCCCTTATTGCTGAGGCTCAGTTTTGTTTCCTGTCTCAGCTCGGAGCACATCCTTCTAGACTGTCTTCCTATCTGAAGAAGCTTCTTTCCTCCCTGTGGTGTCTTCACCAATTTTTGTGTCTCATTCTTCTCTATTTATCTCTTCTCTTTACCTCTTCTATTTGTTAAGTGTTTAAAAAAGTGTCTAGTTACCTCTCAGTCAAAATTCCTCCACTTCTGGGGGTATTTTCCACTTGTGCTTTACCTTTGATTTCTACTCCCTGCAAGACATGGAAAAAATGGCAAGTCAATTTTCAAAAAAGAAAAAATATTCAAAAAAGACAAGGCAGCACTCGGCAAAGGCTGTGGTCAGTTCCCGCCCGCTTCAGTTTCCTGTATCTGAGCTGTAGGGGGAGCTACAGTGCTCACTTGGAGACCTCTGTCGTCCATGAGAGAAAAACTGTGGATTTACAGCAGGATCCTCTTGTTATGTGGACAAGCCCATTATAAGAACAATGGTGGCGGTGGGCCATGGCTTAGTCTGGAATAAGAAAAGGACCCATAATTGAGGTGGACCCTACTTCCCAAATTACAATCAAGACCATGGTTTCTTAGAAGGCAGAGTCGTTCCTTAATGATAGGAGAGAAACCGCCGTGGCCATGGTTATGCTGTGAACTTCAGGACCAAGCTGTATCATTCAGAATGCTGAAAATCCTAGCTTTAATATTAAAAAGTAATTACTATGATTGCAGAGAAGAACGTAAGTATAGTAAGGAAGATTTTACTAAAGTTGAAGGGCCTGTCATATACAGAAATACAGATACTGCAACACAGTTAAGTGCTGCTCAGTGGCTTAAGAAGGCAGAAATTAACAGATATGAAATATCAGAAAGGCACTATCAAATTCTACTAAAATGCTTTAATCACATTGGTTGCTGAGCTTAATATACCAGAAACACATTAGGGGAGAGCAGGCAAAATATGTAACTAAATTTCATTACAACCATTGCATTACATGGGAAGCTATTTGTACAAAGCAATTTGGACAGTTTCAATATTATTCTTAATCGTCATCATCAGCTTAAAATGAGTGACTGCAACTTTCATCTAAGATGGCATTGTGACTTGATGCTTTTGTGAGCTCTTATTTGGTCCTCATTTAATCCATTCAGAATCAATATTCTGACATCCCATCCAGCTTCAAAGGAAGAGCACCAGATTCCAACTGTATCATTTTATGCCCTTTTTATGCCATCCTGCAGGCAAAACAGATGCTCTTAATCTTGCATTGTTTCTAGAAGTTTTTCATGTAATTTAAGTTTTTAGAACCTATCATAGTTTCCATGTTGTCAGTGATGTGTGTGAACAAATCCCTAACAATTGCACTATTACAAGATCTTTATACATACACTTTATAGAGATACTGCTAATTTTACTTGCTTGAAAAGTTTCTAGAATTTTAAAATGTGTAGCTTTTAAATTTTTACTTGCTAGAAAAGTTTCCAGAACTTTAAAATGTGTAGCTTTTAAATTAAATTAAAGTATTAAATTATGTTAAGTTACTGCTGTCATCTGGTGGTCAGATTGTGAAACCTTTTTATTTATTTTTGTTTGTGGACTGTTTATGCACTTATAATTCCTTAAAGCTAACATGATTATAGCTCTTATTAGTCAGTTTATTTGGGATTCTTTGTCATGTCCTGTAATCCATATTTAGAGGAAATAAACTGTGGGAATGCAAGCTGATAAACTTCCACCTGACACGTTTTGTTAGAGGCAATAAACTGATTTTGAGGCAGTGAAGGAATTTTTGTATGTTGATTTCCCTTAATATAATCAATATAACCTTGAATTTCGATGTGTATGCTATCCACTCTGTTCTGTTTTTTCTAAACCACTGCAGGGCACAATAATGTAAAGACCAAGATAGCATGCAAAATATGCAGCACTCTGCTATTTGGGTGTTGAAATTTTGAGGTGCAGTCTCCTGCTGTATATGGGCAGACCCTTAATCTTAGTCTAAAATATTTTCTTCCAAACACAATAAACCTTTTGAACCACTTTGGCCAATTTGGAGCTAAGTTGTCCCTCTCAAGTTCTTTTTCTCCAAATTCATTTTTCATCCTATCAGTAAAAATGTATCGGAGTCATATTGTGCTGCATTCCAAGTATATCTGGTTGTAAGAGTTCTAGAGGGCCTGTCCTACCATCACACTGCCTCAGATGCCAGGTGTCAGTACCATTCTCCCAGAGTACTCTAAAATAGCCTTCTTTGTGTTCCCTGCACTATCCAGCTGCCCTCAGGTCAGGTGGAGGATGTTGTCCTATCATCAGTGTTGAAGCAAGTTTCAACAGCCAGTCCAGTTGGATTCTATACATGGAATGAGGAGACACCATCTTGTCCTTTGCTTCAGCAGAAAAATGTCTCAGGCTGGCCCTGGGTTGTGGAGATTATATGCTGAGTACAGTCTGTTTATGTAATAATTTAGAGCAGAATAAAGCCGCCTTTATCATGCTTCTTAGTCAGCATTTTGTGATCACTTTGGATTCACTTCCTTATAAAAGAGGCAATGCAATAGACACACAAATAGTTCCTTCCCTTTTTTGCTAGATCTTTGGAACTATACTTAGAGGCATACGGTTCTTTTCATACCTTCAGACATCTTGGTAAATTATTACAGATTATGCTGAGCTAACATGCATCTTCTCTACAATTTTACACATAGGTGAGCCTGGCCTTTTAATATCCAAAGTGAATGCAAAGAATCCGTTCTTTGGCTATGCTAGAAATATGAGGGACACAGAAAAGAAGTTACTCCGTGGTGCGTTTAAGAAGGAGGATCTTTATTTCAATACAGGAGACCTGATATTTCAAGATCAAGATAACTTTCTTTATTTTTGGGACAGGACAGGGGATACATTCAGGTACGGTCATTAATAAAATTCAAACCATCACCCTGTATATGTGAACAGATAGTGATGTTTACACTCACTTTCATTCTTTGCCCACTGTACCCTAAATCTGAGTACAAAGATTTTCACCAATCTTAGGAAATGTTTTACACACACAAAAAATCTTCAGATATAGCTGAATGTAAAAAAGCAGGAAATATATTTGCATACTAAAACACCTAAATGTACTATGGATGTGTTTTGTTTTAAAGTTTACAAATTAATTTTTCTTACAACTAAATTCATAGCATATCTTTGTAAGTTACATTCCAGTTCATAGCTTGCCTTAATAAATTTAATTCATCAAGACATTTAACTCAAAGATTGTATTGGGACATAATGATAAATATGGGTTATATCCAATGTTAGTCCTACTCAGACCTACTGAAATTAATGTAAGTCCTTTGATTTCAATAGGTCTACTCTGAGTAGTACTACCACTGGGTACAATCGCTTGGTTTTCCATTACATCCACAAGCCTGGATGAGCCTTGGGCCCACATACTACCCAATTCTCTCATTCTCTAGAACAGTAATTAGATTGCAAGCTTTCCTTTCCATTTTTAGCTAAATGCAGTTAGGTGTCATGTCTAAACCCAGACAAACTGTCTTTACTGTGGTTTACCGGAACAAGCCAATTTCAAAAATTATTAAGTAGGCTTATTTCAATAAGTTATGATTAACCACAATTTAATTTGAATATGAATATTCAACTCTAGCTAATTGAAAATGGAAGGAAAAGCTTCCAGTGGAGGAAGCTCATTCATGTTACATAGTCCAAATATAGTTAAAATCCCAATTGAAGCAAAATGTCTTTTTTTTTTTTGCAGAGAACATAGTCCTTAAAAGAAAGAAAAGCTTGATGTATTTCTAAATCCAGTTAAAATTAAAAATTAGACTTTCAAATTATCATGAGGTACCACACATATTTAGCTGTACATATTTTATTTTAGATGGAAAGGGGAGAATGTTGCCACTACTGAAATTTCTGATGTCATTGGTATGTTGGATTTCATACAGGAAGCCAATGTTTATGGAGTTTCTGTGCAAGGTAAGAAAAATATTTTATGCTTTACTTGGTAAATATACTCCACACAGTCAACGCAAAAGGTATGTGCTAACTTCCAAAGGACACTCTTTAGGAAGCAAGCTTCTTAAGTCTGATGAAATTTGTCAAAGCTTAACTATGAATTAGGAAAAAAACCCTCGTTATCTAAACTCCTAATTCACTGTACTGGAGGGGGATTAGATGAGGCAGAAATGTCCCTCAACCCAGCCCTACCTGGATCTGCAAAAGAACTCCACTAGCAATGAGAAAGCCCAGGCCTACTTGGATCTGCCAGTTAGCAGCACCCCAAAGTGACTGCCTAAATCGAAAAGGGGGGGGGTTGGTGGCAGGGAGAGAGAAGGGCTAGGACTGCAGGATCCTGCTGCTGTTATGTGATGGGAATAGGCCTGATACAGGCCTCTTTGCTACATCATCGTCGGACCTCTTGTTTCCCAAAGAGAAACTCCCCTGTGCCATGAAAGCAGTTTTTGACAGTGCAATCCTATGCATGCTTATCCAGAAGTAAGTAACAGTAAATGTGTGTATAGTATTTTAGCCTTAAGCAATGCATGATACAACCTTTTTTTGGAAAGTGTTGCTTTATAAAGAAAGGAAGAAAGCCCACTCACACAAGCAGCATCCTTTGCATGCAGAAAAAGATTAATTGTAGATGCTCTTTAAAACTGAACAAATAACACAACACACACAACTAAAGTGTAAATAACTTAATTTGTGATTCATTTAATTTTTAATTCTGTTAAGAGTAAATAGTAAAATATTTGTTTAGAAAACTTACAATCAATAAAGCCTACAATAATCAGAAAGCATAACACGTAAGAAATTATAAGCCAAATTCCTCATTGCAACTCTGTTAGTTGTGTGTGCAGCTTATTTTCCTTTTTCACAAAAGTAAATGGATCCTTATGACAGATTTGCAGGGGTGGGAAGACTGCATTTGAAGTCAGCAGTGTCTGCTGCACTAAGCACCTAACAGTATCATAGGATGACAGCACAAATGTAGTGAGGAAAGAGAAGTACAGTTTCTTCACCACTACGTTTGCCATGGGATTGGCGTTCACGTGGTTCTAATCTTTGGAGTCACTCAAGTCTTTTGCTACTTTCACTTTGCTATCATTCTTGCTGTTTCATTGTCGGTAGCTCTCCAGAATACCATGAAGAAATTAAAATTCTGGTTTGGTATGAGCACCTAGGAGTGATTGTTCCAGCTGCTGAAGTCATCAAGAGATGACAAGTTAATGGATGACATGGTTAGTCACTGCTGAGGCTCAGAGGCTGGCAGAGTGCCCACCGTTGACCCAGAATGCTGGGCAGATCATTTTCCAATGGCAGAAGTGCTTACTTACATTAAACTACATCTGCCGTTTCCTTGCCTATTCCCCCAACATGGAGAGATTCTTATGGACTTTCTCACAAGCTCCTTTTATTCTTACTACCCTGAACAACTTGGTGTTATCAGCAAACTTGACCACCTCACTCTTTGCCCCTGACTCAAAGAAATTGATGACCAAGTTAAAACACACATGTCCATTGTGAAGACTGAACATTTATTATAACTCTTCCTATTTTTTAACCAGTTACTGATTCCTAAGAAAAACTATCCCCTTATTCCTTGACTGCCAAGTTTATTTGAGAGCCTTTGGTGAGGAACTTTGCAATCAGTAGCCTATGGGATTATTGATCAGCAAAACAAAACCCATGGGAGATCCATATTTGGTTTGGCATTTGGTGGACTGCTAGTGTCAGTTTTTCCCCTAGTTTTATTATTCTGATATTCTAAATTGCTAAGTGCTCTCAATTTTACTGTTCCTGTAAGTGCACCCTCATAGCTCTTTAAAATATTTGGAAACAAATGGCATGCATCAGCAAGGATACCCTATCTCCTTGCAGTATTGCTAACAAAATTCCATGACCTTTTGATTTGTTATTTTTTCCATCTTCTTAACTTCAGGAGCACCCATTTAATCTTTGTCTCCCCACCGAGCCAAATTTGACAGGTGGGTGGGGTTTCCCACCTAACATTCACCAGATGTCAGGTGATGCTGTGCTCTGAAGCCGTGTTGTTGTGACTTCAAAGTGCAGTGTGGGCTGTTTGAAAGCCCAGAGGTTTAAAGAGCACAACAGGGCTGCTTGCAAAATGGCTTTCAGCCCCATTCTACTCTTTGAACTTCCATTTTTCAGTAGTTCAAAGAGCAATGCTGGGCTGTTTGACAGCCATTTTGCAAGCAGCCCTGCTCTGCCCTTTAAACCTCCAAAACCCACAGCATCTAGCCCCATCAGCTGACATCACCCCACCATCAAAGTGACATCAGCCAATTGGCAAGCTGGTGTGGTTTAAAAAAAAATGGACTTGCTTGCCACATTTGACCCTCTGACGGGCCAAGATTGGCTCACAGGCCAGAGGATCCTCATTCCTGATTTAATGTAAAATGCATGTTTAGCTCTGATACAGAACATTAGAACTGGCATCTGGTCTCCTGTGGAAAAAAAGAGAGCAAGCTATACACACTATTAACTATGCTGCCAGTCTGGAAACGGAAGCAGACATCCTTAATGTCACAAGCATGGATTTAAGTGACCCAGACTAGGAACTAAAGAGCTAAGGAAAGAACCTCAGACAAATGTTTTGGGGATAGGTGACCACATCCCTGAACTACAGTTATTTTCAAGGCAGTGTTTTCCTTCCCTTGTTCAAAAACAACAATACTACTGTATAATATTAGAAGCATTAACTGTATCATTTGATAGTTCAGAATTTTGGAATTTTAATGGATGTAATGTTAATAATTTTCCACAGGTTATGAAGGAAAAGCAGGAATGGTCTCTGTCATCTTAAAGCCTAATAAGTCCTTAGATTTGGAACAACTTTATCAACATGTGGTAACATATCTGCCCAGTTATGCCTGTCCGCTATTTTTAAGACTCCAGGTAATAACATAGCAAGAACTGGAGACATGTTTGCAAGCCTTTTCATCATTAGCAGAAAATCTGGTCAGGGATCTGTTAAGATAAACATACTGAAAACTAAGAGATGACTTCAGAGATAGCTCTCTAATGGTTATTTCAGATATGAGTGGTACTTTTAGTCCTGTTTACCATCTCCATTAGCAGGCTGGAATTAGCACACTAATGAAAACTACAGATTATACTAAATTGGAAAGAGTCATGTAGTCCAGGAAAGATAATATGAAGGGATTAGAGAGATTAGAAACATTGACCAGGAATAAAATGAAATTGAGATTGGCAAAGATATAATGATGGAATGTAGGGATGCTGCATTTAGAATGGACAGAATATTAGAAATTATGTAAAACCAAACTTTCCCAACCTGTTGCCCTCCAAATGCTTTAGCTTAAAATATCCATCAGCCCCAGCCTGCATGGCCAGTGATCAGGAATGATGGGAGTTACAGTCGAGCAACATCTGGGGGGCACCACCTTAGGGAAGGCTGCTTTTGAGTGCCATTCTACTTTGAAGAGTCAAGTCAGACAGTTGTGTTTGTAATGATGGCTTCTAATTTGGGATTTGGGCCATGGCTGAAAAAAGGAACACACATCACCTTGTCCAATAAATTACATTTAGCCTACATAGTATCCCCAGATGTTTTTGGTCTCCAACGCCCATCAACCCCAGGCAACATGGCCAAAGAGCAGGGATAATGGGAGTTGTCATTCAACAGCAACATACGGGGAGGATACTGGCTACCCATGAAATAAATATAGGTCTTAGCTGAGCCAGGGTATTTGGGGTCCTTTCCTATATCAGTATCTGGTAGGAAGGGATACTGAGAGGTGATAAAGGCTGCTCTGTGGTTAGACTGAAAGATACATATTGAAAACTGAATCCTGCAAGACGTCTTAGCTTTACTTCTTCTAATAGGATGACTATTTCTATAAAGTTTCAATATAAGTACACCCTAAGAATTGCTTTTGAATAGAGCAATCTCTATGCATTTCCTCAAGCACTACAAAAGGAAAAAAGAGAGAACAGAACAGGGTCAGGGATAATCCATACTACCACATGTATTGGTAGATATACCTAGTTGTCCTTACTGGCTTCTGTGAAATATATTTTGGTTGGGCAAAGGGTAAAAAGATATTGAATTGATAAATCTTGTGTCAATAGAGAGAGGATCCTAATTGCCTTCTCCACCTTTGATTATTGTGACAATGGTATGAGTAAGAAGAAAACTATATGGGAAGCTTAAAAAATGCCTTTTTGCATCAATATTTATTTCTTAAAAATTCCTTAAAATGACCGTTGTTAGTGTTCAAACAAATTTGTAGATTTAAAAGCCCAGCCAGTTATAGCAGACTTGTGAGTTTATAAAGGTACTACTATAAATTCTAGTTCACTGATCCTGACTGCAATCTTCAGAACTATGCTTGACAAATGAGCAGGTTCATACAACACAAAAAGCTTCCACTGTGCCTTACTGATATGACCCAAATGTGTGTGACTCCCAGGATTCATGGTTAAGCTCTCTCCTCACTAACCACAAGCTGTAGACAGGTTGTTTTCTTGGCCTACAATTCATGGTTAGTGAGCAGAGAGCTCAGCCTTTCCTAGCCTTTGGGTCTCACAATTCTGCTGGACTATAACTCCCATCAGCCCCAGTCAGCATGGCCAGTCGTCAGTAATTATGGGAACTATAATCTGGCTACTGACAAGTTGGGCAAAGCTGGCTTCACTCATAGTGGTATGGCAATAAAAAGATCTGGGAAGAACAAAATGGCTGTGAGTTCCTCTCCAGAAGCTCACATATTCATGTGGCCTCAGTAAACCATAGTTTGGCTTACCTTGCCATGTGAATCAAGTTAATGAAGCTGCATTTGCATGTCATGTTAAATTGTGGTTTACTGTGGTGTTCATGAGTAAGAAAGAGACTTGAGATCATGTATTCCCCTCTCTTCTCTTCTTCTTCCTGCTCTATGACTGAGGAGCTTGGAAGCTTTTAGTGTTGTATGTGGTTTGTAGCATCATGGGAATTAACAAATTGTGGTTAACACTATGATTAATTTCAAACAAGCCAAATTCAAACCATGCATTAAGAAACTGTTTTGCTGAAATTAACCACAGTTAGCGTTAACCAAAATTCCAGGTCTGGAGGACATGGCAAACTTTTGTTAACTAAAAGCAAACAAACTTCCAAACTCTTCCACTTCACCTTGTAGTAGAGAAAGGGTGCAAGCCTAAGGTTGTTGTGACTCATGCACATCATGGTAAACCGTGATGTGCAAATACAGCCTGTGACAAATAAAGTGGGTCAGACTCTCTAGATATTCAAATCTCCCCAAATAAAAAGATAACACATGTCTGAGTGTGCTTAATTTTTCTGCAATAAACAAAACAAAATAAAAATCTTCTCTTTTGTCTGTAGGAAGTAATGGAAGTTACAGGAACTTTCAAGCAACAAAAATTTCAGTTGGTGCGGGAAGGATTTAATCCATCTGCAGTCAGTGACCCACTATATTTTTTGGACAGTTGTAAAAAGACTTACATTTTATTAACCAAAGAACTACATGTTAAGATCTTATCTGGACAGATGAAACTTTAGTGTTTGTTAATAAGGAGTTTGCAAGTTACTGCACAAGACGCAACAAAACTTTAAACAAGTTCGTCAGCTAGTTTATGTATATGGTCTCCTGGATAAGAGTTATACACTGTTGAAATGTTACAATTAATATTCCTATTATCTTTGTTTTGACCATCAGTGCACACTAATTGTTCTCTACCTCTTATAGTGCAATCCTATGCATGCTACTCAGAAGTAAGTCCTGCTGAATTCAGTAATTTAGTATATAGGCAATAGGGTTGCCAGGCTCAGGGCCTGAGAATGATTCTGTATCTTTAAGAGAAGATAAAATTCAGCCAAGTGTAGGTTTTCTTGCAATACTGTAATGGGAAAAACCACAAGGTGAAATTCTCCCTTCCTCCTGCACAACTTTTAAAGATACAGAGGACCTCTTGGTTGCCAGGCCCAGCCTCCAAGAAGTCTTCTGTATCTAAAGGTTCTATCTATGTTTTAATTTGGATTCCTGCATTGAGCAGGGGGTTGGATGCGATAGCCTTATAGACTCCTTCCAAATCTATTATTCTATGATAAGAACATATGTGAGTGGGACCATGGTTCAGTGCAAAGTGCATGCTTTGCACACAGAAGACCCAAGGTTCAATCCCTGGCTACACCATTTAAAAGAATGAGGGGACAAAAAATCTCTCTGCCTGAGAAGCTGGAGGGACATTGCCAGTCAGAGTAGGCAGTACTGAGCAAGATGGACAAATAGCCCAGTACTTGGTAGGAGGCTTCCTATGATTTTTTAAAATTTACAGAATGTATTAAGCTGTTTTAATCAATAATAAAGGACCAACATTTTTAAAACAATGTATTTTTGTTTGTTTTATCTGGAGTAATTGCACACCTAGGCTACATTTACATCATGAATATATGATGTATCCCCACCATATCCTGAGTGGAGATACTTCCAGATGAGTTGCAAGGAAAAGATGCCCCTCTTTAGAGATGAACAAACTTTCCCTGCAATGTAATGATGCAGAATATGAGACCTGTTGTGTGGGAGAACTGCAACCTCTCATTTAATAAAAACAAGAATCTAATCATCATTAAATAATGACTGAGTCAAATCATAATACAGTTCTACAAATATTTCCTGATCTGAATGGTAACTGTATCATATATACCAATGGTTCCCAAACATTTTCCCCCACTTGTTGAGGGTCTTGGCAGAGTACTTAATTATTTTTCTGCCTGTTGTAGCAGTTGTAATGTACTGCGCTAGCTATGTGGACCACTTGTATGAAGCTCACATACCACTGGTGGTCCGTGGACCACAATTTGGAAGCCCCTGATATACACCGGTTTATATCGTTTTGTTTAATTCTAAGGCACACAGAAAATGTTTGTAGCACTATCTAGCCAAAATTAAGCATTTTAAGTCCTGTTGATTTTAATGAGAGAGATTTATGCATGGGCTTAAGCCAACTGGACAAAAAAGTGCTTATGTTGGGCTAAATCATGACTATGCTGTTTTATTTAAAGTTGCAACCCTGCTATCCATCTGCAGGGCATCCACTGGTTGCGTATTTAATCCCACTTGTTCCATTATGACTACAAGTAGCCTAGAAGATAATCTCTTTGATTTCCATTTTGTACGTGAAGGAATTGTCAAGATTCATCATAACAGATATAAAGTGCATTTGTAACAATCCCTCCTGTTAATCCTTCATTTTCAGTTCTAATCTTTTTATAGAAATGGTGTTTTTAGTTGTTGGCATGGCTATGCTTTTTTTTTAGGCAATAGGCTGAATTAACTGTGTTGCTTTTTTCAGTTTTAAAGTGTCAGACCAATGTAAAAGGGAAGACTCTTTAACTAAATACAAGCTTTGATCTTCCATTCTAATATATTCCTTTGTTATTGCTGTTTATTACAATTCCACACACACACAAAAAGGAAATGATGAAACTTTTTAGATGAATACAAATGATAAGAAATGCAAACAAAATGGTTGAAGATGAATGAATGGAATGTATTACAGAAAGAATTAGAATGGTGGAACTTTGTGTATGTCTCACTCTAAAAAGACACACAGTTTCAGAGAGACACCAATCACACAACTTAATGATTTTTGCTAATGTGTTAGTCAAGTAGGAATATGTATTTAAAAAATAATCCAAGTTCAGGAGTCGAATGAGTCAGCAGCTCAGCTTTCTACACAAAATCCCTAAAGCAATTACCCTACTGCTCCCAATTACCATATATTCCTAGCAGCAAGAAGTCTGCTGTCAAATTAAGAAGTGTGCTTCCCTTTTTTATCTTCTTATTCAAAATAATACAGTTTGCTTTTATGTTTAAAGTTATGCACAAAATTTAGAGATAAGGGTAGATTTAACAAAGCACATTATTTCAGAAACAATTTTGATTTTTGTACCATTTTGGTCCAGTTAGGAACTATAAAGAGAAAATGTATGTATTCATACTTTTTTTATATCCCAATTTATCTGCTACAAAAGCTGTTTCAGTACTGCTTCAGTCCAATTAGAGACTATAAAGAGATGGGTGGTTTTTTTAACGTTTCCATTCTTCTACTAAAGCTCAGTTTCACTATTTCCATCTTGCACCTAGAAATTTAAATGTGGTTTTGCATTCAGAGGATTCTCCCAAATATAAGATGCTATATAACAAATCAGGCTACATATTGTTGGTTGTTTAGAAACAGTCAGTATGGTGCACCATGATTCAAATGGATTTTCACATTGTCTCAACACCTGTGTCTCAAAAAACCAGACTGTTCTCAACTACTTTCCTTCCCTGTTGTTTATCACCAGCATCTGGTATTTCACATTATACTGCTTCTGAACCTGGAGGTTCTTTAGCTGTAATGGCTAAGACCCACTGTTAGATATCGCCTCCATAAATTTGTTAATCCCCATTTTAGAATTGATGGCTTCTCACTCCGTCATCTGGCAGCAGCCATTCCATGAGGAATGGAGTAAAGGGAAGCAGGGCCACTATTAGCTCTGGTGAAAGCCAGCTCTATTGGGCATCCTTCCATCATCAGGCACCTGAAAGCAGCACCAAGTTGTAGCTGATGCAGGAAGGTATGTCTGAAAGAAAGGGCAGTGTCATTATTTTATCTTTGCTTGGGAGCCATTTTTTGGCTGAAGGTAAAAAAAATCCTTCAAATCAACTTTATTTTATGAATTTATAAACTGCATTTCAGTACAAAATACTCACAATCCAAAGTGTGTGGATGGGTGGAGATCTATGGCAAAGTTACAGCCACATCCAGAGCCCTTCCAGCTCACAGCAACCCTAATGACATCACAGGTCTGGTTTTCTTCTCATCCTCCTGCATTGAAATACTCTGTGGATGCTTAATAGGGTTGCCAGATCTCCGGTTTTCAGCCAGAGACTCTGACATCTGGTGGCTCTCTCCAGTCATATTCACCCCCAAATACCTGGATCTCCGGCTTTCCAGGCTCCCGTCCAGCCACGTATGCGTGATTCACGCATATGCCAAAGGCTCTGGCTGCCTTTTCCCAGAGGAGCCAACCTCGCTCTCTACTTGCTGAGAAGGGGTCTGGGCAGGCCGCTCCCTCCCTCCTTCCTTCCCGCCTGTGTTTGTTTGTGTATGATGGTGGTGCTGCTCGCTGGTGAGCTGTGGGGGGCTGATGGCAGCCAGACAGTGCTCAGCTCCTTTGCGCACCATGTCCTGCCCCGATGGACGGCAGTGGCGCCAGCCTAGCCCATCATGACCCCGCCGCCACCCCGGGTGAGCCTGGTGCTGAGGAGCGGCAGCAGCAGCACTGGCAGGCACCACCACAGCCATCTTCTCCCTCAGAGAAGCCAGCCACACCATCAGGGCAGCTGACTTTCTTCCTGCAGCGTCGCTGCAGCAACAGGCCAAGCAGCCCCAGGTAGTGTTGCAGGCAGCTCCTTCTCTGCATAGCATCTTGGGCACAGTCCTTCCCTTCTTAGGGTCTAGAGACAGTCAGTAAGAAAAAGGAGCAGTCACAGCTTTCTCTTCCTTTCTTGCTGCCTCCCTGAAGCTGGTGCCCGCCAACTGTTTTGAATGACAACTCCCATCCTTCCCAATCATTGGCCATGCTGCTTGGGGCTGATGGGAGTTCTAATCCCAAATATCTGGAGGACACCAGGTTGGGGAAGGTTGATTTAAAGGCTGAGATGTCGCAAGGGGCGTATGTGTGTGTGTTCAAGGGGGCTTCCTGGTTGGGGAGTCCATCCCTCTCTTCTTTGTCCAGGCTGTGCTTCAGGACAGGGGAAGAGAGAAGAGATTGCTATTCACTGTCCACTGTTTGATCGAGTCTTCTTGGTAGCAGCAGCTACTGCTGATTGGCTGCTTTCTCTTTGAAATAAAAGGGGCAGCGTCGGGCATACTTTTTCAAAAGCTTTTTTAACTTCTTGTAAGTTTGACCCTCAGAAGCTGGGATGGCAAAAAGAGGCTGGGTGTGGTTATTACTGTAGCTGTGGTGAAGGAGAGGCACGTGGCACATCCCCTGCCCTGTTCTGCCCCATGTAGCTAAAAGAACTGCAGCGATTAAAACACTAAGGCTGGGACTAAGACTTGGCATCCCTCCATGCAGTGGGACGAGGCAAGTGGGGGGCAGTGGAGGAGGGGTTTCTGGGCCCGCCTCCACTTTGCTGATGCCTGGGCTAGGGGGAAGCTAGGGGAGGCGGTGGCTCTCAGGAAAAGTGCTGGAGGGTCACTGTGGGAGCAGCTGCTGGCGCTCCCAGGAGCAGCCTTTCTGTCTGGATGACAGTGTGGAGCAGAGTGTCAAGCTAAGCGAAACTACATGGGTGAGTTAGCGGGACAGAATGAGCCCTTGTGGGTGCCACCAGCCAGCTTGAGTTCGCAGCGTGAAGTTGGGGCTGCGTTGCACTCCGCTTGCTTCCACGGACCCTTTGAAGAGAGTTGGCGTTGACTTTGCCAATTCCCGTTCCCACGCGATTGTTCTAGAGCCCCCCTCGTCTCGCTTCAGTTTATTTATTTATTTATTATACTTGTGTACCACCCCATAGCCGAAGCTCTCTGGGCGGTTTACAGTAACTAAAAAAAAAAAAAAAATTAAGATACATCTTTTAAAAAACAATTTAAAACACAATTTAAAAATTTAAAACAATATAAAACACATGCTAAAATGCCTGGGAGAAGATGAAAGTCTTGACCTGGCGCTGAAAAGATAACAGTGTTGACACCAGGTGCACCTCGTCAAACAAATCATTCCATAATTTGGGGGCCAACACTGAGAAGGCCTTCTCCCTTGTTGCCGTTCTCTGAGCTTCCCTTGGAGTAGGCACCCAGAGGAGAGCCTTTGATCTTGAATGTAGTGTACGTGTGGGTTCGTATCGGGAGAGGCGTTCCATCAGGTATTGTGGTCCCAAGCCGTGTAAGGCTTTATAGGTCAAAACCAGCACCTTGAATCGAGCTCGGAAACATAAAGGCAGCCAGTGCAAGTGGGCCAGAATCGGTTTTATATGTTCGGACCGCCTGGTCCCTGTTACCAATCTGGCTGCTGCATTTTGCACAAGCTGCAGTTTCTGAACCATCTTCAAAGGCAGCCCCACGTAGAGTGCATTGCAGTAATCTAATTTAGAGGTTACCAGAGCATGGACAACTGAAGCCAGGTTATCCCTGTCCAGATAGGGATGTAGTTGGGCCACTAACCAAAGTTGGTAGAAGGCACTCTGTGCCACCGAGGCTACCTGAGCCTCAAGTGACAGAGATGATTCTAGGAGAACCCCCAAGCTATGAACCTGCTTCTTCAGGGGGAGTGCAACCCCTTCCAGGACAGGTTGGACATCCACCATCAGTTGGTGTAGTAGTGACCGTCCCCGGAGTTGGTTAGAATGACCCACCGTGAAATGCGGACAGTGTTCATTTATATATCTCTAAGTTGCAGCAGGAGAAAGCATTTGGGAAAGGAGTTGTACTTTTTGCCTCTGAAACAAAAGCAGCTACCCCGGCTAGAAACAACACCTCTTTTATACAACTATTAGAGCTTCAGGAGCCCTGTCTTCTAATTATATATATTAAAGGCATGTATACACCACCTTTCTCCACAGGATGCTTTACACTCTTTATTAATTTATTGCATTTATATCCTACCTTTTCTCCAAGTAGGTCAAGGTGGTTTACATGGTTTCTCCCTTCCTCATTTAATACCCACAACAACCTTGTGAGGTAGGTTAGACTGGGAGGCAGTGACTGGCCCAGGTCACCCAGTGAGCTTCATGGCTGACTGGGAATTTGAGCTCTAATCTCCCAGTTCCTAGGCCAACACTCTAACCACTACACCACACTGACTCTCACTACAGCTTAGCAATGTAATAACCCTGGTTACTTGAAGTCTTGGCTCAGAAGGTTTGAGGTAAGCTTTGCTCTGAGTGAGGCTATGTAGTTTTCCGCAGTTCAAGAAGGATGCAGACAAACTGGAACAGGTTCAGAGGAGGGCAACAAAGATGATCAGAGGATTGGATACAAAGCCCTATGAGGAGAGACTGAAAGAACTGGGCATGTTTAGCCTGGAGAAAAGAAGACTGAGGGGAGATAGCACTCTTCAAGTACATGAAAGGCTGTCCCACAGAGGAGGGCTGGGATCTCTTCTCGAACGTCCCAGAGTGCAGGACACAGAATAATGGGCTCAATTTGAGGAAGCCAGATTTTGACTGAACATCAGGAAAAACCTCCTACCTGTTAGAGCCATACGACAATGGAACCAATTACCTAGAGAGGTAGTGGGTTCTCTGACACTAGAGGCATTCAAGAGTCAGCTGGACAGCCATCTGTCAGGAATGCTTTGATTTGGATTCCTGCATTGAACAGGGGATTGGACTTGATGGCCTTATAAGCCTCTTCCAACTCTACTATTCTATGATCCTATGACATACTTGGAACAGACGTATTGAAATAAATGGTGAAACTAATCACAACTAACCATTGATTTAGGAGGCTGGGCCTGGCAACCAAGAGGTCTTCTGTATCTTTAAAAGTTGTGCAGGGGGAAGGGAGAATTTCACCTTGTGGTTTTTCCCATTACAGTGTTGCAAGAAAACCTGCACTCGTCTGAATTTTCTCTTCTCTTAAAGATACAGAATAATTCTAAGGCCCTGAGCCTAGCAACCCTACTTCAGGGGCATCCATCTTTATTCCCGAATGCTCCCATCTAATATCTCCACAACACTAGGCTCCTTTCTTCCTACAATGGCCTTCTGGTGACTGGCCTGGCCTGAAGGCACTTAAAACCTTGCCAAAAGCAGGTAGGCTAGATTAAATGTTCCCTACCCAGGCTCCATCTTTTAGCTAAGATTTCTATCTTAATTTCCAATCAGATAAATTTCAATATCTTCCATAGATGTGAAACTGAACGTATGCCTCCAATTTCCACTGGAGATTGGAGAGCTTGCAACGATGTTTTGTCAGATTAATACAACAAATGAAGTTTCCAAACCAAATGTTTGGGTTTGTAGTAAAGCCTATGTTCTTTTTATAACCAACATGGTACACAAGGAAAGGGAGATGGGGAGGGAAGAGGAAAACAAGTAAACTCAGGCATTTTTCTTTCTAAATACTTAGAATAAAGGCCTTTAACAGTCTTGAATAGAAATATATGTTTCAATAACCCTATGCATATGTTCCTTCCTTTGCTATCTATTTTAGACTGTAAGCTTCTTGGATTCATTCATTGGCATCATTCCTTCAATCAGTGGAACCATCCTACTGCAAGGAAGAACAAAGATAGTGGAAAGTTTGTTCTTCAAATTGCTGCCACTCTTCAGATTACTAATAAATCATTCAACTGAAAACACAATTTAAAAATATGTGCCAATAGAAGCAACCAGGGAAGCTTTGAGTTATACTAAATCCCTGGCTGATAGTGGCAGTATTTTGTGATGAAGCAAATATGTTTTATAAGAAAGACTCCTCACACCGACTTCACTTTTCCAGCAAATTGTCATGCTGGACATTTTGTGGTAGAAAATCCACCAGAGAATTTGGAGACAGGTCAAGAAAGAATGTCTTTATTGAAGATCAAGTTAATTATCCTTCCTCATGACTTCTGAGAGGTATACCCCATTCATTGTGCTACATGGGTAGACTTGGTCAAGAAACATTAGATGGATATGCAGTTTCTAAAAGACACACTGGGCTCTTAAAACCAGCATTAGTCTCGCACCCCCTCAGATATTATCATACTCCAGGGAATGCCCTCAGGGGTTAGGGTCCCAGTTATAGGAGATAACTCCTATAGGAGCCAGTAGGAGCTCCAATAGGACACTCATGCATGCCACACAAACATAGATATTTTATGTCCAAAAATTTGTGTGTGTGTGTGCATATGTGTGTGTTGAGTATCTTCAGATAGATTGTGAAACAGACAATAGAAGGAATTAGTAGAACTGTAACTAGTCAGTTACTCAGATTAATTTATTTAAATGTTTTGCTCCATTAAAAGCAATTGGGCCAGCTGATTTGTATATTTTCCAAAAAAAAGTAATCTTGGATGCAAAATGCAAAGCAATACTACTGTGACTTGGTTAAAGGAGACAGATGCCAGGAAGTTTGATCTAGAAAGAAAACTAAACTGACATCCAGGGCCAGTGCTAGAGGGCAGCCGGGTCTTAGGGTAGCCTCCATACCTTCCTTAGGGTAGGAGGTAGCGCTCCCATTCCGTGATCCATGGTAGTGTTGGCTCCCGACCCTGCCCCAGATCATAGAGAGGGAGCTTCCAGGCACTCCTCATACAACTGCACAGGCCTGCAACACCTGCCTGCACATCCCACCCACCTCTCCCATTGTGGTGAATGCTGGGTGCACTGCACACACATACCTACCATCAACCAAGATCGTGACCGAGGCTTCCCTAAGGGGCTGATCCCCCTGCCGCCATCTTGGTTGATGGCAGGCATACACACGCAGCTCACCCAGCATTCACCGCAGCGGGAGAGGTAGGTGGTGCATGCAAGTGGGCACTGTGGGCTCAGGGCAGGCTGGTGCCCAAGGGCCCAGTCATGCCTGGTGCCAACCCTGCTGACATCTATCCTACCCTATGATAAGCAATCTGATTTTGGGCATAGGGTTTGACAAGCTCTGGCCATACAACCATAGGGCAAGGGATAGGAGGGTTATCTAGTCTCCATCCTCCACCTCTCTGCAAATCAAGCACTCTTAATAGAGTAGTTCATTCCAACTGGTGAAGTGAGTGGCTGTGTTTAGATGGCACAAAGTTACATAAATCTTCTGTTGTCACTATTTTAGTCTTCTTGACATTCAGCTGTAGTCCTGCTTTTGTGCTTTCCTCTTTAACGTTCATTATCATCATGGTCTGTGGGTGGGTAGGAGGCGGAGAGTGAGACAGGGTGGAGTGGAGAAAACAATTGTTTTAAAAAATGGAGTGGAGGGAAAAAGGAGCCGGAGGGCAAGAACATGGATAAAGGAGAAGGAGGCAGCAGCAGAATGGAGATAAAGAACTGTGGAGGTGAAAGATGACAACATGTGTGTGCTTGCACTTGGCACACAAAGTGGCTTCCACCATCCTCTCTGGGTACTGTGCCACATTTGCAGTATTTTAACTTCTTTGCATCTCAGGGGAAAATGTTTGCTTGGGTGAGTGTCCCTTAGTTGGTGGCAGGGCAGGGTCTGGGAGGTGGTTAAGTGAGAGAGATAGTTTTTCATGATCTACACAGTCAAAGGCTTTGCTGTAATCTATAAAGCACAGGGTGATTTTCTTCTGAAATCCCTTGGTCCGTTCCATTATCCAGCGTATGTTCGTTATATGATCTTTGGAACCTCTTCCCTTTCTAAATCCAGCTTGGACAACTGGCACTTCGCACTCCATATATGGTAAGACCCTTTGTTGCAGAATCTTGAGCATGGCTTTACTTGCATAGGATATTAAGGCAATAGTTTGATAATTACTGCATTCCCTGGAATCCCCTTTCTTTGGAATTGGGATGTATATTGAACGCTTCCAGTCTGTGGGACATTGTTTTTGTTTCCATATTTGTTAACAATTTTTTGCCATAATTTGGACAGATTCCGTCTCAGTAGCTTGTAGCAACTCTATTGGTATGCCATCTGTTCCCAGTGGTTTGTTTCTTCCAAGTATTTTAAGAGTAGCTTTCACCTCACATTCTAAAATTTCTGGTTCTTCATCATATGGTTCCTCCATGAATGAATATGTCCTCCTTGCATCTCTTTTATAGAGTTCCTCAGTGTATTGCCTCCATCTTCCTTTTATTTTATCTCGGTCAGTCAGTGTGTTTCCCTGTTGATTATTCAACATCCCTACTCTTGGTTTAAATTTCCCTTTAATTTTCTTTCTCTAATCTTTTGAAATAGGGTTCATGTTCTACCCTTTTTGTTTTCCTCTATTATTTTTATACAATAACTATTGTAATCGTTCTCTTTGTCCCTACATACTAGTCATTGCATTATTGCATTTAGGGTTCTGACCGTGTTCCTTTCTCCTTTTGCTTTTGCTTTCCTTCTCTCTTTAACCATTTTAAGTTTCTTCAGTCATCCCCTGAGGTCTTTCTTTGTAACTAGAAGTATTGTCTTTTTGCATTCTTCCCTGATAATGTCTCTGACTTCACTCCATAGTTCATCTGGTTCTCTGTCAACTAAGTTTAAAGCCTCAAACCTGTTCCTTGAATAAATGGACTGCCTTCAAGTCAATCCCAACTTATGGTGACCCTACAAATAGGGTTTTCACGGTAAGCGGTATTCAGAGGGGGTTTACCATTGCCGTCCTCTGAGGCTGAGAGGCAGTGACTGGCCCAAGGTCACCCAGTGAGCTTCATGGTTGTTTGGGGATTCGAACCCTGGTCTCCCAGGTTGTAGTCCAGCACCTTAACCACTACACCACACTCCTTATTTGATCTTTATATTCTTCTGGGATGTTATTTAAATTATATTTTGGCATTATGATTGCTTTGTTGTTCTTTTTTAGCTTTGCTCCGATTTTCTATATTACCAGTTCATGATCTGGACTACAGTCTGCCCCGGTCTTGTTTTAGCAGAAAGTATGGAACTACTCCATCTTCTGCTACCAATTATATAATCAACTTGATTCCTATATTGACCATTTGGTGATGTCCATGTCTACAGTTGTTTTTTTGGTTGCTCAAAAAATGTGTTTGCAAGAAACAAATTATTGGCTTCACAGAATTCAGTAAGTCTTTCTCCTACTTCATTTCTATCTCCTAAGCCCCATTTCCCCACAATTCCTAGTTCTTTTCTGTTCCCTACTTTTGTACTCCAGTCCCCCATGATTTTCAGTACATCTTGTTTTGGTATGTGATTAGTTTCTTCCTGTACTTCTGGAGAAGTGAGTTTTTTGTTTTTAAAAAAAATTCTAGAAGGAGGAAAAGCTGGATAAAGCTATTCTGCTGCAAAAATATTTAGTGCATGTATTCAATAGACAAACACAGAGAGGTCAATATAAGTGATGCAAGCAAGCCTCGCTCCAAACATACATATTCATATGAGTGCTCAGTGAGAAACAGGTATTCCCAGTACATTTACAGAACCTCCACTTCCAGAAGCTCCAAGCTTTCTTGGTTGCTATTTCCCTTGCCCATTTTCTTCTATTGAGCAAGCTCGTTGCACAACTGATGCACAACAGATCGTTTCTACTTCTGGTCCTTTTCTGTGGTGGTTGCCCATCTCACCTGAATATTGTGGAGGCTCATTTGCTCCCAGTTCAGCCACTGGCAGAAAAATGAACATGGGTTCTGATGGGCTAGAAAAAAGTCTATCTAATTCACCATCCTGTATCCCACAATTATGTCCTATTTATGGAAAGCTCTTGCCAGGGGGAGCCACCAAGCACCAACCTCATTATTTCGGTTTTCCCACATTTGGGCATCATCAGTGATATGAATGTATTATTAAATCTGATTGTATTTTTAAATCTGCATTTGGCATGGACTTCTGCAGAGAGAGAGCCTGTATGTGTAGACGTGTTCCCTTCCCAAGAAGTGGAATACCTCATTGTGCAGCTTGTGTAACATATGGCTCTTCTTGGTGAGTCACTGATGCCTTGTTCCAGGTAAGACTTTGAGTTAAAATATTCATGTGACCCCTGTAGGAATAACATTGCACCAGTTCAAAGGGCTTCGTGGGATGGCTGGTATGGATTGGATTATATTTAATATTCCCACACCCCTAGACTGCCTCTATTGTATATTCTCTCCTTCTCATTATGGACTTCTTGCTGTTGCACTGGTACAATCCTATCCACTTTTTCCTTCAGACTTTAGCATCATAGATAGAACGGGGTGGGGTGGAACTAATGGCTAACTATTTAAAAATCCTGGCAAAAATCAAAACAACACAATCTAGTACACTGTATGTTAAAAATGGCAATAAATTTACAATGAAATTGTAAAACACAGAGTATTAATATGGCCTGGATGCTAAATGACTTTGTTTTTAAAAGCAACACATGGCAAGTTAAGACTGATTAAATCAAATGAGCAAAATAGGATTGTCACTATCATTTTTAATTAAGGAACTGGAATTGATTCAAGTTGGTTAATGACTAGCTCATACAGCTGACCACTTTGTGCGCTTCTGTCATAGCAGCATTAAATTATTGGCTGCAGTTATGAACTCAATCAGCATTAGGATAAGCCTCAAGGAGTAATTAAACTCGTGGATAATTGGCCATTAAATGTGGGATTTATTGTGGCAGTATGCACAAGATAGAGGGGTTTTTTTTTACATGATTCATACAAATATTTCCAAGTTCTTATTTCTGGATGAATTATAATATTTTGCATAATGCTTTGTAACATCTTAACAAGGGTCATTATCTCTTTAAAAGGGATAGTGTTCTATGATAAACTTGAGTTGTGAAAGTGCAGTTCCATAGACACATGTATGCATGACTGAGAGGGCAGGAAGGGGTTTTGTGTTTGCTTTGCTAAGTGTTGCTCAGAATATATGGATATGTATCACCATGTTTATTAGTCTGGAAAATGTCCCTGCCCATCTTCTTCCTTTCACAGGGCTCTGAGCATTTCCTGCAGCTTCAAACGGGTATTTTTTAATCCAACAGCATTATCAATTAATTAATTCATTACATTTATATCCTGGTGTTCCTGCCAAAGGAGCCCAGGTTAGCAACATTGAGAACCAGTGGCCATGTTTGCAATTTTGCTAATATTTGGATACTGGTAGTTTGGCCAGTAGGAGAACAGTGCTTATAATAGAAGATTTCAGATATAAGATGCGTGACGGAAAGCAGGAAGGTAGGTGGGGGGAAGGAAATATACTATACATATATGTCTATGTGTTGATGGATGAGACTGAGAATGTAGTGCAGAAAAACACACATGAATCTGTGTATTTGTAAAAGAAAACTGCATATCCTTGTCATCTGAGAGCATTCAATCCTTTTGGTACAATATTACTATTATTTGCACTCAATGTTTCCTCCAAGCAAAGTAGCACTTTTAGCCTTACAACAATCCTATAAACTAGATTAGGTTAAAAGCCCCATTCCTAACTTATTGGCCAAATTTTTATGGGCAGTCCTTGAACGGGTGGCCATGGATGGTGGAACTGGAAATGATTCACTGCTCTACATCAGGTTTGAGGAATTTTGGGCTCTCCAGATATTGCTGGAATACAACTCCCATCATCCCTGGCCACACTAGTTAGCACTGATGGGAGTTGGAGTCCACCAACATCTGGAGAGCCTCATGTTCCCCTATCCCAGCATTACATGATGGGCTGGATCAGCCTTTCCAGACATCTAAAACCGCCCCAAATAGGGCTGCAATAACTTGCTCAATGCCAGCGAGTAAGCTTCACAGCTGAGGACAAATTTCAGTTTGGTCTTCTTACATTTAAGCAGTCTAGCCATTATGTGATAGTGGCTCATAGGAGACACCTTCTGATCAATCTAGCAGTAGTTAATATTTTGCTACTGTAAGAACAAGAATGGCCACATAATGTTGCAGAGCATAGTAAAAAAGGCCAAGGCCAAGTTTGCATAAATAGATATTTCAGTTCTGCAAATCTTTTAAGTCCTATTCCCCATATAACTGGTATGTTCAAGGCAGTGGCAAGTATTCCACTGGATAATGCAGGCTTGCTTCTGAACCAGCCTTTACTAGCCTCTTTCTAATGCACATCTTTACTTAGTTATAGCAACGTTTCAGAGGGTAGCCTACTAGGTCTTTTAAGTAATTTATCTACAAAGAATGATTTCCCCCTGGTTCCTTATTCTTATGTATCAGCCTGGGGATAGCATAGAAAGAAGTATGTTGAACTATAACAAAAAAACAGACATAGATGGCATTAGGTTATCTTGCAGGGGAATGATTTCAGAGGTCCAAAGCTTATTTTGGAAATCAGATATGTATAAATTTCAGTTCCTTATTCATTTGTAGGTTGAATAAAGAACTGGAAACCAGCTTCAGCCTAGTTAAGCGATGATTACTTGTTCACAATGGCTGACTGCTAAGCTGTCCTGAACTGTTGTGTTTGGTTTAGGTAACCTAACAAAGTAGAGCATTCACCACACCTTCCCAGGATGTCACTCCTACCAGAGAGCTTAGCTAGGAAATACATTTTTATGAGAATTGCATAAAATGTATGAATGGACTGGAGTTGCAAAGAATTGTGAGGAAAACAGCAGGTAAGAACCCTGGAATAAGCTGTTCCTTCACACTGAACTGGTTCCTCTATGTGAAAAAGTGGTAGAGAACATAGTCCTGTCATGCAATACAAATAACTTCTATAGAACATCTACAGAAGCAAGAAAATGGTATTTACTTGTTTATGTAAGGAGCTGAAATAACTTGCCCCATATCTTTCAATGCTCAAATGTGATGCGGGACCAGACTGTTTCGTGCAAAGTGCTCTTTCACCCTGTTTACCCACATCATAGATCCACCCTGTGAGCTCTAAGCATGTACAACCTGAGCCAAAAGGATACAACCCTATGTCACACAACCTGTCATCTGAATTTGTACTCTCCCTGGCTGGGGTATGTCCTGGAAGTTGTATGGTATGACTGGGTACTGCGCTATGCCATATCCTATGATCTGTTGTGGCAACATGGTAATCAACCAGAGGTGCTGGGGGCTGTGTTTAATTCACCCCTTCCACTGGAGTCAACAGGATGGAATTTCCTTGCACCAGGTCCAAACCTAGTGTACAGTTCTGCCATCAGTGGGTGCACAGCCATAATCTAGAGTCCAGGTCTAGAATTACCTTCATCCTGCCCCATTTTTGCTGCTCTGCCAGTGACAGTTTCTCCAGCAGTGTTCCACCAGCATATTTTTCATATTGGTGGCAAAGCTTAAGCTTCACTAGCATAGAAAGACTTTTGCAAAATCCTGCATTTCCTCAACCAGCAGTATAGAAGTTGCATCCTAAAGTATATCAAGTATAAGACTGCATCCTAAATGTCCACTTGGTGCATATACATATTTTAGGTGCCAATGCAGAACAGCTTATTTTCTTAGGCTGAAATTTCATTATCTTTTGCAACTGTTGCTTTGGCACTTTGCTGCTGGATTATTCATTATTGGACTGAGAATTTGACTGATTGTTATATGTTGGATTTTTAATACTCTCTTTTTAAGAGAATTTGGTAACGTGCTTTGGAAAGGTGGAGTTGAAAGTATTTTATATATAAAAACATTAAAGTGTTATTTGCTCTTCACTTCACCTTAACACACATCTTGTAGGTGCGTGTCTATTTATATCGGTATTTATATACATCTTCTCAGTTCAATTCATGCATTTGAGTTAAACACTTGACGGGGGGGGGAAGTGGCACAGCATCTTTTGAGACGGGTTGCAGGATGCGCGTGGGGAGGGTAGTATTTACTAGGCAAACTGGAGTAGCACTATTCGCCAGGAGATATAAATTAAAAAAACAGAGGAAACCAAGGGACAGGTATTTCCAACTCAGTTCTAAAATTCTCCTTCAGACTGCCAGACTGTAGCAGCGGACATGCTTCCCTGGGACCACTGCCGAACCACCGTCATTGCCCACCTCAGTTCTTCCACATCACAAGCCGCCCGCTCGCCCGGATTTTCCGCTCCGGTGCAACGTGCGTGTGGGACAGACTGACTCTTCAAGAGACTCCCCCCCAGCGGGACTCCCGCTCAGATAAAGCAGACGCGGCTGTAACAAGAAGACTCCTCTAGTCATCGCTGGCCTGAGGCGAAGAGAAGCGCGCCCCGCCTCCGGTCTCCACCTGGCCGGGTCTTGACTGCCCTGGTAGGGCAGGGCCGTGCCTCCTCCCATGGTGAGGAGGAGGAGCAGGAGCCGGGATTGGGGGCCGCCGGCGCCTCCCGCCTGGCCAGTAGGAGGCAACGCCAGCAGCAGCAGGAGGAGCTGCAGCAACAGTAGCGGCGGCGCGGAACCGGAGCGGCTGCCCCCGAATATGGCGGCGGCGGAGCAGCAGCAGCAGCAGCATTTTACGGAAGCCGTCGTCGCGCCTCCCCTGGCAAGTGGAGGAAGGGAAGCGACCTGCGGCAGTGCCGGCTCCTCGCCTGGGTCGGTGCCGGTGCTCTTCTGCTTCTCGGTGTTCGCTAGGCCTTCGACCGTGCCGCACGGCTCCGGCTACGAGGTGCTGATTCAGAAATTCCTGAGCCTCTACGGCGACCAGCTCGACATGCACCGCAAGTTCGTGGTGCAGCTCTTCTCCGAGGAGTGGAGCCAATACATCGACCTGCCCAAGGGCTTCTTGGTGAGCGACCGCTGCAAAGTCCGCCTCGTGCCGCTGCAGATACAGGTGGGTGAAGGAGAGAGAGAGGTGGTGGTAGAAGAAGAAAACGGAGGAGGAACAGCAAGAGAGGAAGCTTTGCTCAGCCAGCGGGGCAACCTCTTGTCGGTCTTTTTTCACAGACGCACCCGCAGGGACATAAAGGGAAGATCCCTTCACACCCACAGTGCTCTCGTTTTGGAGGAGGAGATGAAATCTCACAGCTGACACCAGAGGAACAACGTCCTGGTTCCCCACCATCTCCCGCCAAACACACGGGAGTAAGGGTAAACTACACAGTCGGAAAGGCAACCGCCTTTCGCATAAGTAGCTAGCAGAAGCATGTGTGGAGAGCCCTGTGGAGTGTTTATGATTCTCAGCAATCCTGAGAGCAAACCTCTGAAGTAGGCCAGTGCCAGGATGGCAGGTGGGAAGCTGAGCTGAGGCCAAAAGAGTGTGGCTTGCCTCCGAAGGGCCATGTAAGGAGGTCAGGGCATAAGGGGAGATGTGAACTGGGGCTCTCCTGTATCAGCTGTCAGGAAATCCAACCTGACCCAGCTTTTTATTAAGACAGCCCCAGTTATTTCAGTGGAACTTGTTTCCATGTCTTCACGTAAAATACAAGCAAGGGTGGCAAGAAATCTCAGGGTGGAGGGAGAAACTGGACTCTTGTAAATGCATCCCCCCCCCAAGAAGGAAGGGAGGAGATTGCTATTGGCAGGTGGAAAGTGACTGTTCTGACCACTCTGTACTTGCCCTTACTTAGTTTTGATTATGATCAGGGTCTCTCATCTAGCCCTATCTAGGACCCTGGAGTGCCTTAAATCTCACCCATCTGATACTGGATGGATGAAGTCCCCCCCCCGCAGAAATGGGCTCAAAGGCAAAAAGAAGTGGGGGATTTCCCCCCACTTTTTAAAAGTACATTTAGATGGGGAGTGGGAATCCTGACTCATGTTATTCTGAAGCTCTCATGAAAATATTCTCAATACAGAATAAAAATGAGAGTTTGCAGTTCAGCAAAGGACAAGTAGGAAATTCATGTAAAGTGAACTAGGTATATGAGACTAATCATATAAAAGGCCAAGCAAAACATCCACTGTGAAACACAGTTGACTGGAGGATTCCTCTAGAAAGTGGATTCCTCTAGTAAGAGCAAGTAACCTCAAGTACTGACAGGCAACTTTCATCCATTACAACAGCATACAAGGACAGGTGATTGGTACAAATAATACATGAAGTAGTGCCTCTCTCAATTACTAAGCTATTGTTTGGAAGCACACTAACAGCCTGATCATGTGCAGAGTTAGGCATGCCTAACTATTTATAAAATGGTAATTGAAACTTTCAGCTTGAAATAGCTGACAAGCACCTCTATGTGATAACATATCTTCTCATTTTCTCTACTTGTCAATATTCACTTTTGATTTGTGTTCTCATCACAGCTGTGAACTGTAAGACCCAATAACGATCAGCTGTGTACTGCTGCTCATGAAAGTGAATTTGAGTTGAATGGAGCAATTGAGCAGAGTGGGTGTAGGAGACAATGCCTCATATTTTTTTTGTCTACTATCTTTACTATCTCGACAGCACACATTGGCCCAGTTCAGATGTCACATTAAACCATCGTTTGAAACAAGCTATAGTTGTATGAACAGTGTGCCAGTACTCAAAGGTTTCCATGGCTTCTTCCTGCCCCTGCTGATCCTGAGTCTGTCTTGTCTGGTCCTTTGAACTGAGGCTTCTCGTTTGTTTTTTTCCAAACAACCCATGAGCAATAGCCGAGGTATGTTCTTTGCGTACTGCTCATGGTTTGTTTGGGGGGAAGCAAGCCATGACCTGGGTTTGCACAACACAAGCCAAACTGGCTTGTTTTGTCTATGGCACCGGCAGCAGCAGAGAAGGAGTGCCACAAAACCTTTCAGCAGCATGCACAAGCATGCTAGTCATTTACATGAAACCATAGTTTGTTTTAAACTGTGGCTTAGTGATGCACAAACTATGCCAGTATGCACAAAAATATATTTGAAGGATGCTAGTCTGTGTTAAATGATGTTGAATCTGCTTCAGTTTAAATGTTCATCTATTAAACAACTTTTTGGCCAAAAAGCTCTATCTTTGTCTCATCTGACCACAAAATCTTTTCCCACATCGCAGCTGGGGCACTCTCATGCTTTCTGGCAAAGTCCAGATGTGCTTTCAGATGGTACTTGTTGAGTAACAGCTTCTTTCTTGCCACCCTCCCATACAGGGCAGTGTTATGCAGTGCTCTTGATATGGTTGACTGGTGCACCATTACTCCATTCCTAGCCACTGGACTCTGTAGCACCTTCAAAGTGATTGTTGACCTCTCTGTGGCTTCTCTCACAAGTCTCGTTGTTCAAGCACTGAGTTTTGAGGGACGGTCTTTTCTTGGCAGTGCCTGGATGATGTGATGCAGCTTCCACCTGCTGATTATTGATCCAACTGTGCTCACTGGGATATCCAAACACTTGGATATTATTTTGTACCCTTTCCCTAATCTATGCCTTTGTGTTGCATTATCTCTCACTTCTGTAGAATGCTTATTGATCTTCATTTTCCTTCAGATCCACAGCCTGACCAGCGATCCTTCAACAGTGGGGTTTTTATAGGGCAATTTCTTTCATCTCTGTAAACTGGGAGCTTCCACAGCACAAGGATTGAATACTTATGAAACCAACATGCTTCAGTTGTTTATGTTTCTTACAAACATTTCCCAACCTAAAACCAATGTCACCTTACAATAATTGATTTTGAGTTTCAGTGTTTCAAAATAAAATATAATACAGACCGAAATTACAATGTACCATTTGTAATTCAGTAATATGAGAGCATTGGTCAGGGGTTGGGTTCCTTTTGCAAGGCACTGTAAATATGAAGCAACTAGGTTGTTATGTCCTGTGAATGACAGAAGGTTTCTAGAGACAACACAGTATGTTAGATAGTGTTACTGTGAGCGTATAAGTTTGACAAATGCTTGAGAATCTATATATTCATTAATTTTAAAATGGTTGTTGATTCATCATCTCTGTTTAGCAATAAATTGGACAGTTAATTTAATTTAAATATATATCCATATTAAAACCTTAAGACCTTAAGATGGATGCCTTTTTTCAGAATATTGAAAAGAAATTAAAACCTTGACATTTATTAAAGAAAGCAACCATATACTGTCAGAATAAGAAGTCTGTCTTCGATATATTTTTGTTCATTACCTATAATAATAGCATACAAAAGCAAAAGTTGCCATAAAGGGGGCAGTCTCAGCCATTCTAATTGATGTGTGCTACCATTGAATAAAAATTTCCTGTACAATTATTCAATTAAAACTTTAGGTGGTTTTTCAGAAGTGAGATTTAGGGCACAATCCAACTTCCATTCAGGCACCACTGGGAGGGGAGGATGCTGGATGTGGTGGCAGGGCGTGGCAGAAAGAAACAAAATGCATATCTCTTGCCACCCCTTTTCCTGGTGTAGTGGCTGCCAGGATGGAGAGCCGCAGGACCAAGCCTAACAGGCTCAGGATGTGGTGGAAGTCCCCTTCCCCTCAGTTCAACCCCCAGCACTCCCGGAATGCCCCTTTTTCAGGCCTTCTGCCAGCTCCACTTGTGCCACTCTCAGCTGAACCAGCTCAGCGAGGATGGTGGTGAAGTTCCCCAGCTAGACCCCGTCTGCACTGGGGGGTAGGAGTCTGCGGGCAGAGCCCAGTGGCACCGACATCCATCCGCCTTCACCGCAGCTCCAGTGCATCCTGGTGCCCCTCATCCTGGTGTATCTACAATCCTAACTACACTTAGCTCAGAGTAAGCCCCAATGAATTTCAAGGACTTACCTCTGAATAGATATGGTTATGATTGCACTGTTACAGTCTCCCAATCGGTAATCTTAGGCACACTTATTTGGGAGTAGATCTTACTGAAATTAGTTGGATTGTATCCACGTAAACACAGATAGGATTGCCAGTCTATTATAAAGATTTAACTTTTATAAAGATCCCTTTATAACAACAAGAGCTAAGGACAATAAAACTGTTTCAAAGATAATTCATTTATGATATATTTCAGAAGTAGTAGAAATATATTGAGACAAGCAGAGATGCATGATATAGATCTAGAGGCCAATGCATGTGCACTTTCATAGGAAAGCTGTATGTGAATGTTGGGGTAGAGATAACCAATTTTATTTCTGGCAGCAGCTTCCAGTGCTTCATGAGGGTACTTTGATATTTTGGGGTCTCTAGGGGTAGGTACACTGCTAGATATGTGATGCTTTGTATCCCTGCTCTTTGCTGAAAATATTTCTCATTACAAAGGGCAACATAAAAGGATAGTGGGCAACCTAAACTCTGAAAGAGAAAAACACTGGATTACTGAACAAAGGGGTAACCTTTGGAGTTTAAGCTATTTACCAGTACCCTTGTAATCTGCTGAAAACATCTCTTTCATGATCTGATTTTTCTGCAGCATCTCATACTTACTTAAATCCCAAAGTATATTCCTTTAGTTTAGTGAGGTGGTGTACACATTTTTGCTGGTCTTTAACGTAGTCTACAAATGCAAACCATTCTGGTTTAGTTAATAGCAATACATACCTGGGAAATTTCTAAGTTTACTATCTTTCTAAATATTGGATGATCAGAAATTGAGTTTTGTAGTAGTGCCTGGAGGTCCTGAGTCCAGACATGGCCTTTGCTAGATAGAGCCTCTGCTAGTGTCCAAATATAAATTCATATTCATGTCCTAAACTGGGATTTAAGTCATTTATAAAACAATGTTGTATGTTGTAGTTATGTTTATAATTTTACATGAGGCTCCAGAATCTTAACCTATTATAAATAACTTCCAGTCCTAGTGGAAAACATCTGGCCCTCCAGATGTTGGACTCCAACTGCCATCTACCTCAGCCAGCATGGTCAGGGCTGATGGGAGTTGTAGCCCCCACAACATTTGGAGGGTCACAGCTTCCCACCCCTGCTTTAGCCTCTCCAGCCAGCAGAGGTCCTTCTAATGTTCTGAGTGAAATTAATAAGGATGAATACTAACAACCCTTTTAAGGTGGTGAAGATTGTTTAAGAGTGCTATCACTGTCCTCCAGACACACATAGATTTCTCTGTGCTGGGCAAGGTCTGCTGTGGGCCTGTTGAGTGTCAGTTTTGCCATTTAAACTGTTTGTGGTGTTCGTTTTGTTTTATAATGGTGAAGGATCAGTGTGTCTTTGTATAAATGAATCTGTGCTACTTACGAAAAACAAAACAGTAAGAAGTGGTCAGTCTGCTTGATGCACGTGGGGTAGGTTGTCACATTTCCTTAACATGGGAAACAGTTTATCAGTCCATTGTTCACCCTAGTGGTAAGTATGCAAATCGTGAGGTTGGAATCACACAGATTCTCCTTATAATTTTTTTAACTTTTTAAAATTTAGCCTTTTAGCCATTTGTAAAGTATAACATGGGCAATATGTCTGCACAGTGCCATAGATTCTATAATATAAAAATTATATTTGGTGTTGCTCAGTTCAGAAATCTGTGTTGATACCTGTTGTCTTTATGTTGAAATACAGTTAGATTGCACAAACACTGGAAAGCTACATGTAAGAGCTGTTCTTACAGATAGTGGCTGGGGTCCAAAGAACTGCATAATTAGTTCAACACACTTGAAGGGGCTTTTGGTGTTTCTCTCTCAAACTAGTTCTTCTTGCTTGATATTGAAATGGAGGTTTTGTGACTTGGCGATATGACATGGGGGTGTGCTGTTCAAAGAAAAAGTCAAATACCCTGCTGGACACACATAGCCCCTTGGGCTCACCTGAAGTGGGTGTTTGGATCCTGGCATTAAGTATGACTTATTTGACCTGTGATTTCTGATGTTTTCATTTCTTTCAGATAACTACATTGGGCAACCTTACACCTTCAAGCACTGTGTTTTTCTGTTGTGATATGCAAGAGAGATTCAGACCTGCCATCAAGTATTTTGGGGATATCATCAGTGTAAGCCAACGATTAGTAAGTTTACTTGATTTCTTAACATAACATACTTCGTTTCTTATTTCATCAGCTGCTGCTGTCTAATTTTTATTGTTACGGAATATTTTCTTGTTTAAATAAAGTTTTAATTATTATGTGGGTTCTTTATTTTTGTAGCTTCAAGGTGCACGGATTTTAGGAATCCCAGTCATTGTAACGGAACAGTATCCTAAAGGTCTTGGAAGCACAGTGCAAGAAATTGATTTAACTGGAGCTAAACTTGTCTTGCCCAAAACAAAGTTTTCTATGGTACTGCCTGAAGTTGAGTCTGCAATAGCAGAGATTCCTGGAGTTCGCAGTGTTGTTTTATTTGGGGTAGAAGTAGGTACATCATTATCTCTTGTTTATAAATTTTCTAAAGAAGTATTACTATGTAGATAAAGGTTACATGTTTGTGTTTTTTACTTACGACTGTAATCCTATAAAATATTTAAATAAACATTTATAGAAGAATAAATATATGAAAACCGACAAGTTATTCCATAATATACTTAAAGCTAAAGCTAAACCTTTAATAGATACTTAGAATAGGTTATGTGCTTTTCATAAAGGTTACTTGCTAAGCTTGCTTTAAGCAATAACCATTTACATGGAGAACATTCTATGTCCAACAGCATGGAAATTAAATATACAAACTGCAAGCTTGTTCTATAGTTTTGGATATCCTGTTTATGTAATAACTAGGATTACTTACTAGCTAACTTTCATTTTTCTTCAAGACTCATGTGTGCATCCAACAGACAGCACTGGAATTGGTAGGCAGAGGTCTGGAAGTTCACATTGTGGCTGATGCAACCTCTTCAAGAAGTATGATGGACAGAATGTTTGCCCTAGAGGTACCTACTTTTAGATGAGCTTGCATATGTGTTTGATCTCAGTAATTGTTAAGACAGACGTAACTACTAATTTTCTACTAGCTGCTAGAATTCATGCTTCATAGAAAAGAAGTGATAACCATCTTGTGGTAACTGACAATGGTAGAAAAGTGGTATAGATATTTAATTAAATATGCAATCCTTTAGCTGTCTAGTAATTTCTTTGGCAGAAGAATATTCCACTGAAGAAATAACTAGACAGCTAATGGACTGAATATTTTTTGGAAATTTATGTGCCACTTTTCTACCATTGTTAGTATCCAATGCAGTGTTTTTGCTACCGGCTTTGGTCAAGAGAAAAAAAGAGAGGATATTTTGTGATTATTTCTCATCTGAATGTTAAGGAAATTGGCAGGTTTTATGTTGCACCTTTTTGTTCTGGAACTTTTGTAGAGCCTTCAAATATAAAACATTGAGAGATAAGCAATATTACTTGCTACTTATTGGTTGTGTGCTATCAAATAGTAAACGTTTCAATTTCTGATAAATATCCTTAAGGTGACGAAAATAAATATCAGACAGGTGCCATCTCTGTTTTCTTTTTGGTGCCTGCTGAAGGCCTTCCTCTTTCAACAAGCCTTTTAAGTAGAAACCTTATCCCAGTCTGCCTCTGTGCTGGAATTGCTTTTAAATACATTGTTTATGCTTTTTGTTTTAAAAAAATACGTTTTTAAAGTTTTTTTTAAAGATTTTTTAAAGCTCTTCTGTTTTAACATGTTTTTAAGGATGTTTTGTTTTAATATGTTTTAGGGTCTGTTTTTATGACATTTTAAAGTGTGTTTTTAGTACTTTTGTTTGCTTCCCTGGGCTCCTACTGGCAGGAATTTATTATTAATAATAATAAATAAATAAATAAAACCCAAGTTACAGTGAATTAAATGGAAGTTTAATGTAATCATTTTATAATGCTTACGCCACACAAGGAGTATAAGAATAAGAGCCTCAGGCTCAGATACACCTCACATGTTTGTTGTACCAAACTTTAGCTTTCACATTGCCTTTCTGATGACTGTGAAGCACAGGGCAGATGCAATATTTATTTAGTTCGTTTATTAAAAGATTTATACCTTGTCCTTTTGTCTCAAAAGTTGAGCCTTCAGGATGGCCTACAATTTTAATAAAAACCAAAATTGATTAAACTAATAATCTAGACAGCAACAAAAGAAATTAAACTCCTTTTCTTGTCTGCTTGCCCTATTTATTCCTGGAGATTATCTGTCTGATAAGAGAATAGCAAAGACAATGACAAGTGGTAACCACACACGTTCACCCCATTTCTCAAATTCTAAGAAGTATTCATTGCAGAGGTAGACTAGACTGTTCCCACCACAACTAGGAACCTAGAGCAGAACCAGTGGTTTATCATCTTCCTTAAACAACCTAAAATATATACTTTTAGGATTCAAGGGCACCGTTCGTCTGCTGCCCTTACCATATATGTGGAAGAACTTATCTGCAGAACTGCTATGGGTTTTCTCTGAAGATGACAGGTGCAAACTCAATTTAATAATGAAAAAGCATATTATTCAGAAGCAATTGAGAAATTCTTTAGATGGAATAGGAAGTTAGTGCACTGTACTTTACTACAACTCTTCATCCTATGCTTTTAGTTCATCTCTCTTTCTGATATATTTACAGAGCCTTTCATCAAAGCTCATACAGAGTCTAGCTGGCTGCCTGCTCTTTCTGAGTGCTGTCTTAGGGCCAGAAATAGCCCCGTGACTCCTGTTTAAATACCTTGGCAGTGGTCTTCGTTTTGTTTTCAGAATCCTGAAATAAGCAAAAAAATCTAGGTGGAATGTCCTGGGAGAGCCATGGTCAATACCTACTCTTAAAATGGCTCCTTTGCATCAATGCAGAAAACAACCCCAGACCTACAAGTGCTTGATAGATAGCTGGATTGTAAATACTATTTTAGTTAGGTTACTTTTTTTGAAGATATCACCAAAATCAGTAGGAATTCATAATGTTACAATACCAAACTGGCAGTCTTCATCCATCTTCAGACTTGGATGTTGTTAAAGAGGGGATTTCACAAGCATTCATCTAGCATTTGACTTTGGCTAGCATATAAAATCCTCTTAGGGATTGAAATTGTGTACCCTTTTTTAAAAAAAAAATCTAAAATCTTAAGTATTTCAGCCAAACATTTATGATAATGACTAAAGAGTAGCAGTGAAACAACTAAGTTTTAAATGCAAATATCAGGGAGCTGAGTATGTTATTAAATTATTTTCTCTCTCTGATCCTGTAGTTGAGCTAATCTTAGGGCAAAAGCTGGCCAGTTTTGCTTTCTCTAGTCTGGCTTTCAGATTTGTTATTTGTCAGTAATTGAGATAATAAGCTTGTTTATAGAGACCACATTCTGTTGCATTTCATTCTTGTTTCCTCATTTAGTTTACTATCGTTTAGATGCTGTTTGCTATTTGCCTTTTCTGAGACATTCATCTAAAAGTATCTTTTCTTAAAGAACATAAGAACATAAGAAGAGCCTGCTGGATCAGGCCAGTGGCCCATCTAGTCCAGCATCCTGTTCTCACAGTGGCCAACCAGGTGCCTGGGGGAAGCCCGCAAGCAGGACCCGAGTGCAAGAACACTCTCCCCTCCTGAGGCTTCCGGCAACTGGTTTTCAGAAGCATGCTGCCTCTGACTAGGGTGGCAGAGCACAGCCATCATGGCTAGTAGCCATTGATAGCCCTGTCCTCCATGAATTTGTCTAATCTTCTTTTAAAGCCATCCAAGCTGGTGGCCATTACTGCATCTTGTGGGAGCAAATTCCATAGTTTAACTATGCGCTGAGTAAAGAAGTACTTCCTTTTGTCTGTCCTGAATCTTCCAACATTCAGCTTCTTTGAATGTCCACGAGTTCTAGTATTATGAGAGAGGGAGGAGAACTTTTCTCTATCCACTTTCTCAAGGCCATGCATAATTTTATACACTTCTATCATGTCTCCTCTGACCTGCCTTTTCTCTAAACTAAAAAGCCCCAAATGCTGCAACCTTTCCTCGTAAGGGAGTCGCTCCATCCCCTTGATCATTCTGGTTGCCCTCTTCTGAACCTTTTCCAACTCTATAATATCCTTTTTGAGATGAGGCGACCAGAACTGTACACAGTATTCCAAATGCGGCCGCACCATAGATTTATACAACAGCATTATGGTATCGGCTGTTTTATTTTCAATACCTTTCCTAATTATTGCTAGCATGGAATTTGCCTTTTTCACAGCTGCCGCACAATGGGTCGACATTTTCATCGTGCTGTCCACTACAACCCCGAGGTCTCTCTCCTGGTCGGTCACCGCCAGTTCAGACCCCATGAACGTATATGTGAAATCAAGATGTTTTGCTCCAATATGCATAATTTTACACTTGTTTATATTGAATTGCATTTGCCATTTTTCCGCCCATTCACTCAGTTTGGAGAGGTCTTTTTGGAGCTCTTCGCAATCCCTTTTTGTTTTAACAACCCTGAACAATTTAGTGTCGTCAGCAAACTTGGCCACTTCACTGCTCACTCCTAATTCTAGGTCATTAATGAACAAGTTGAAAAGTACAGGTCCCAATACCGATCCTTGAGGGACTCCACTTTCTACAGCCCTCTATTGGGAGAACTGTCCGTTTATTCCTACTCTCTGCTTTCTGCTTCTTAACCAATTCCTTATCCACAAGAGGACCTCTCCTCTTATTCCATGACTGCTAAGCTTCCTCAGAAGCCTTTGGTGAGGTACCTTGTCAAACGCTTTTTGAAAGTCTAAGTACACTATGTCCACTGGATCACCTCTATCTATATGCTTGTTGACACTCTCAAAGAATTCTAATAGATTACTGAGACAGGACTTTCCCTTGCAGAAGGCATGCTGGCTCTGCTTCAGCAAGGCTTGTTCTTCTATGTGCTTAGTTAATCTAGCTTTAATAATACTTTCTACCAGTTTTCCAGGGACAGAAGTTAAGGTTTAAGGGGTTTGGTATATGCAGGAATCCTTCTTGATGGAACATGTAATGCATTGATTAGACCTGCACATGGATAAACAAACCCCAGATAGCATATTTGTAATTCCTGATTTCATTATTTACTTGACTGGTGAGATCAATTTGTTTTGCTTATTTTGTACAATTTATACAATTTGGGGATATTGGGCAGCAGGTCCAGTACCAATAGGTAGCCAGGTTGGGCCCTGGCTGGGGGCCCCTGAGAGGCCCCTCCTTAGAATGGGAGGGTGAAGCTGCTGTGGATCACAGAGCGGGAGCTCCCAGGCAACTCCCTTATATAGGCGACATGGGCTTAAACAAGCCTGTCCACCCCACCTACTTGTCACATTAGCACATCAGTGCACATGTCCCGTGTGCTGTGCATCCATGATGGTAGTGGGAGTATCCCTAAGGGGCTGGTGTAAGCCCTGTGAGGCAGTTCCCCTTTACCTGGATTTAGAAAAGATGTAAACCCTTTTATATTCATCCAGGCTTTTAGTTTTTTACACATGGACTAACACTGGAGCAAGCTCCCTAAGAAGTTGTTTTTGGAAGTTTGTAAGAAGAACTGGATAAGTATCTAGTGAAAAATGGTTTTCAGTTTAGGGAATTTTGCCATAGTAGAATGGTTTGGTTCAGGTTAGATAGTGTTTTTCCAGACTTTCAGTCTCGGCTGTAGGTCTCATAGTGTTACTAAGAAACTATTTTCTGTGCCACAACTGTCATTCTCTGATTTTATATACCATATAGGAATATATTAAAATACTCATCCCTGCCCCTATTTTTCATTGTATCATCCCTAGAGAGCATTCCTATGCATCTTTACTGAGAAGAAAGTCCCACTGCTTTCAGTAAGATTACTCCCATGTTAAGTGTTCATAGGATCACAGACCTAGAGTATAAGTGAAAGCAGATATGATTTTCCATTTGGGCACAAACATTTGAACTGCTCTAGTAAAAATCATTGGAACAAAAGCTATTATTAAGAGATGTTTTAAACCTTTTAAAAATCTATTACTAATTTTAAAAACACATTAACATTTCCAGAGTAGCACATTAGAACTGCACTGTTCTTCTCTAGCAAAGGAAAAATGCCAAGCTTCTGTTTCTAATTCTCCTTTCAATGAAGAAATTACTGCTGTCCATCATGAGCAGCTTGCGCCCACAAGTCTTATATGCACAGTCTAGAGATTCTTCCCATTTAGAATCATGAAAATCCCTAACATCACTTTTAAAAAGTACATTTCTTATCCTCTGGCTTGCAGAAAGTGATTTTTATATCTGATGGCATAGTGTTTTTGCTGATCCTCAGTGCAAAACCAGTTGCCCCCTCAGCTTTTCTAATGCATGCTGGACAACACACTCATATTATTAGTGTTATGGGTTTGGGGGTTCAGATAGATGATTTATAAGAGTCCCCTTCCAGCATCTGTTTTGGAACCTTGCACCTGAAGGTGGCCTCTGCAGCTGAGAAACCTGCTCCGCTGGTCAGATGAGTCTCTTTTGTTAATTTAATAGAGCGGCCAGGTGGGCAAGTGTCCATTAACTGGTAATTGGCCAGGGAGATCCTATTATGATTAAAACTCTTCAGGAGAGCCCCCCCCCCTTGGGGCCAAAAGAGAGGCTTGTGTTTTGAGTTAAGTCTGAGGAAAGGCTGGGGACTGGAGACACACAGAGAGACTGGCTCCCTGCACCATGGCTTTAGGATGCCTCCTGTAAGCCTGATGGAAAAGCAAAATCTATCAGACTGCTGATGCTTTGAACCTCTCCATCTTAAGCTCAGGTTGGAATGTGTGTAAATAAATAAATAATATTTCATAAAGACACCATAGACTCTGCTAACCACAGATTAAGAACTCACAAAGGAGTTATCTTCCTCCTCTTTCCTATGTTTGTTTTCTTCACCAGAGAGACTTGTCCGAACACTCTCATGAATGAAGAATGTTACATGGGAGAATTAAATTCCATTTAATTTCACCAGGGACATAAGCATGTGTGTATTACCATTCCATATGAGTGATTTAAGTCCTAGCACTTTGGGTCTTTAATCTAGTCCATCTACATTGCAATGAAAGAGAACTGAAGTTCTTTCCTCAAATGGTAATGTATGTTTCCCTTGTTTTAAAATAACAAGCCATTAAAGATTACCACAAGAAATTTTAAACAGTGGTTTTATTGTTGAAAAGTTACTCATTAGATAGCTACCATGTACTCACCTCTAGCTGTTTCCTTTTGCTTTTCAGCGTCTTGCTCGCACCGGGATTATTGTTACCACTAGTGAAGCTATATTGCTGCAGCTAATAGCTGACAAAGAGCATCCCAAATTCAAAGAAATCCAGAACCTCATTAAGGCAAGTGCTCCAGAGTCGGGGCTTCTTTCCAAAGTATAAAGAGGACATTCTTGAAAGAACCTTGCCAATGGACAGTTAAAGCTGTACACACACCCATTCTCTCTCCCTCTCTCTCATGCGCACACACACCCTTACAAATTGATGTATTTGTGCTTGCCTTAGCAGAATTGTTTGGTTATGCTGTCCAATTGTTTGGTTATGCCAGTGTATTCTGTTAGTCACAGCTCTTTAAGGCTTTGAGTACCATATCGTTCTTGTTGTCCAAACAAACTTTTCAAACAGAGGTGCCTGTTTGTACTATACCCACACTGATTGTAACACAATTCTAAAAAAGTGTATATTTTTGTGTAACCTCTCTTGATTGTACAATTCAACTGTGACATTGTTTTACTTTTTGTATTAATACAATGGCATAGATAAATGTGATATGTTTTAACATATAGAGTAATATTTTAAATAAAATGATATATATACACATTTGGAAAAATGCTGCTTTATAGTTTGAGAAACAAGCTAAAGAAAGAAACAATATAGATGCAGTAGTCTAGAACAGTGATTCCCAATCTGGGGTCTGCGGCCCCCAAGGGGGCCGCGAACCAGTAAAACGGGGGCTGCGGGCAAGAGAGCAGACTGCAGAGGAAATGCCGCTGCTGCCACCACCGCAGGTACAGAGGCGGGGGAAAAGAGCCTGCCTGCCTGCCTACCAGCGGCGTCACTAGGGGGGTGCGGACTGCACCCAGGTGTGACACCATCAGAGGGGTGACACCCAGAGCTGCTCCTAGGCACCGGGAAGCGGGGCAGGCGGAGAGCTGCCCTGCCCACGCTAGCATGTAGAAGGCATGGGGGAAGAGCAGGGAAGGGTGCCAGGCTGGATCTCCCGCGGGGTGGGGCCTCGAGCAGCGTTGCAGCTGGTTACCAGGCAGGCTAGGCTAGAGGCTGCTGCACCACCACCACCACCAGAGATGACTGTCTTGCCCACCACGGGGAAGGGAAAGGCGAGTTCCGGAGCCGGCCGGTTGTTCCCAAGGTAACTTTTATCCAAATGCTGTGAGAACCTGTCTTTCTTTTGTGTAAGGTCATTGGACGGTGTTGTATATTTTGTTTTTAAGTTGCTTGCTCTTTTAATTAGTTTGTATTATAACCTTACGTTTTTAAACTTTAAAAACCTGTTAAATTATTAAATTAAAATACTTCCGAAGCATTTTTTATATATGACACCCAATTGTTCTTAAATTCGCTGCCCCACGGTAGTGTAGTGGCAATTTCAGACAGCTGCAAAACAGCACCAGCCTTCTCATTAACTCAGTTATGCCATGGATTTAAGAGCCTGTCAACACTTAATCATTTGGTCACCTGGACACTCTTGGGCTGCATTCATACTGTACATTTATTGCAATATTATTCCACTTGAAACAGTCATGGCTTCCCCCAAAGTATGCTGGGGGCCCTTGTTTCCCTCACAGATCTACAATTCCCAGCGTTTCCTGGGACAAAAGGGTTGGAATGTTAAACCACTCAAGGAATTGTGGCTCTCTGAGGAGAACAGGAGCCTCCTAACAACTCTCAGCACCCTTGATAAACTATACTTCCCAGGCTTTTGGGGGAGAAGCCATGAGTATTTAAAGTAGAATAATAGTAGAATAAATGCATGTTGTGAATGTGACCTGGTTTCACTCTTCTTCAGAATGTGGGTTTCAGAAGTAATTATCTGAGCAGATTCATTTGGGGAGGGACCTGTTCGGGTGGGTGGGTGAGTGAGTTGAGTGTGTGTGTGTATGCATGCGCACCTGCACGCGTGTGGGGCTGGGAGTCCCTGGGTATGGGTATGACATTACTTAACACTTCATTATGTATTTTTTTCCCAATTAACAGATACTAAAATTACAACAATTAGCATGTGGGGGTCACAAAATATTTTGAGTTTAAAAAGGGGGTCCCGTACTCATAAAGGTTGGGAACCACTGCTCTAGAAGTTAGCTTAGCTAGGCTTATTCTTTATTACTTAAGACTTTATTACTGAATGCTATTCCAAAGTCGTTTACTGTACATTTCTAACTGGAAAAAATCTACAGGTTAACGTTCACTTTAAAATAATAAGCAATTCTGTCAGTTTCTTAATGGAAGTATGTGAGCAATTGATGACACTGAAGTTAGAGATGTTACTTCACTTGTAGCCAATTCAAAGGAAATTACTCAAACTCTCAATTTTCAAATACTAAAATAACTGTTTTTCTGGATGTGTTGGGGGATTTATTTTTAATCCCTGTATGCCTAGATTTAATGAACTCCATCTGGCTTCTTCATTAGTTCAAGCAAGCTTTGGGAAAAATCAGCTTCTTGAGTTTTATGCAGTATTCTGCAATATGGATGCTGAAATAGGCTTTTAAAAGGAATCTGGTGTAATAGTATATTTTGAAAAGGGCATCTATAATTTGATGCAGTATTTTACAGATAGAAGTACATTTGAATAACAGTGCCCTTAATATAGGCCAATTAATTCATGTTATAGCTGGTATAGCACAGTGGGGAGAAGAGCCTGGCTGGGAGTCCAGAGTCGGTGAGTTCAAATCCCCGCTCGTGTCTCCTAGGTGTCAAGGACCAGCTAAAGATCACCCCCACAGTGAGTGGCTCAGGGGTTACATACCCTGCCACCTGTGTAGCCGTGGGCAAGCTGCATAGTACCAAGGAGCCCAGCTGGCAGTTGCGGACAAGGAAGGGGCTGGCTTGTGCAGCTGTGGCAAGCTGAGCAGGCCCTATCCAACTGGGGAGGACTAGCCTCAAAGGGAGGCAATGGTAAACCCCCTCTGAATACTGCTTACCATGAACACCCTATTCATAGGGTAGCCAAAAGTCGGGATCGACTTGAAGGCAGTCCATTTTTCAATTCATGTTATAAGTAATTTCAAATTGTTCTAGGATTTGGATCAAGTATGTATGTGGCTTTGTAGAAAGATACTTTGCAACATGAATGCAATACTGACACTATTTTTTTTTTAAAAAAAACCAATAACAATGCATTGCTGGAAAGTTCTTAAATTTCCCACAAACTTTGGCTCTAAAATGAAATTAGTATGTTTAAATAAATGCAAATGTTTGCTGTGTCTTATTGTTGTGATGTAAAACTTTGAACTACATTCTGTACTTTTATTGAATATTTTTTTAAATCTTGTTTGATCTATTGAAATCCTGCCATTATCATTGGGTTCCTTCTATGAGGAAGGGCGGATATACATTTAATAAATAAATAAATAATAAATCTTGGTAACTTGGTACACTGATCCAAGGAGAGTATAACCATTTGTTTTCATTTTTTTAAAAACAAACCAAAAACAAACCTGCCAGTTTAGAACAAGCACAGTATGTGATGGGAGATAAAGACAAAAGAGTTGAAGAAATTACTGTCCCACACTAATAACCTACTTTTAATGTATTTTCTTATATATTAATCATGCTGTTAAGCAGAGTAAAGTATAAATGAACAGCTGGATAAAGATCTGCAACCTTTAAACCATCCTATAAATATATCCCAATATATCGCACCATGCTAGACAGATCTGCAGTCAAAGATTTGATTGTCTAGATCTGTAGTCATTTTGATTGTCTAGTCCAAATTAATCACTGTTTATCAATACACTTTATTGTTGGGTATGCCCTTGATAGTGGATATGCCTAGTATGATTTTAGATTTTTTTCTCCCTATGCCATATCACATGCTGTTCTTAGGTGGTTTGCCATGCAGCACAAAGAGCCTCTGACTGAGAAACTCACATCAAAAGCTTACTAATTGTGCTGTTTGACCACTATGTATAAACTACACCCTTTTCTTCCCAGCTCCCTCAGCCCCCTGCCCCTCAAATTCAATCAGAATTTCTCACAAGCATTTGATGTGATCACAAGACTTAATGGCTCTGTGTAGGGAAGATGACAGTTTTTAGACTATTTATATAGAGATGTCTTCTTTCATTGCTGAGGGAAAGAGTTGTTGCTAACATTTTTAGTACATCTTAACTGGCAGTCGTATTGTCAGATTTCAAGCTATATTTATAAACCTTACAGAATGACAAAGTTGCTCCATGGTTGGAATAAGGGATAAACGTCTGGAGATGCAAAGTACTTAATATGAAATGCTATGTTTTTAGTGGTGCCTGCTGATACTTTCCCCCCACTAGACTAGAAAAATATCCCATGCATGTTTACTCAGAAGTGACTGCGACTAGGTTCAATGAAACTTATACTTTTTTTTTTTAATAGTAGAGTTGGACGGGGCCTACAAGGCCATCAAGGAATCAATGCAGGAATCCAAATCAAAGCATTCCCGACAGATGGCTGTACAGCTGCCTCTTGAATGCCTCCAGTGTCGGAGAGCCCACTACCTCTCTAGGTAATTGGTTCCATTGTCGTATGGCTCTAACAGGAAGTTTTTCCTGATGTCCGGTCGAAATCTGGCTTTCTGCAACTTGAGCCATTTTTTCATGTCCTGCACTCTGGGACGATCGAGAAGAGATCCCGGCCCTTCTCTATGTGACAACCTTTCATGTACTTGAAGAGTGCTATCATATCTCCCTCAGTCGTCTTTTCTCCAGGCTAAACATGCTCAGTTCTTTCAGTCTCTCCTCATAGGGCTTTGTATCCAATCCTCTGATCATCTTTGTTGCCCTCCTCTGAACCTATTCCAGTTTGTCTGCATCCTTCTTGAAGTGCGGAGACCAAAACTGGATGCAGTATTCAAGAGGAGGCCTAACCAGTGCTGAATAGAGGGGAACTATTACTTCACGCGATTTGGAAACTATACTTCTGTGAATGCAGCTTAATATAGCATTTGCCTTTTTTGCAGCCACATCACGCTGTTGGCTCATATTCAGCCCGTGATCAATGACAATTCCAAGATAAGAACATAAGAAGAGCCTGCTGGATCAGGCGAGTGGCCCATCTAGTCCAGCATTCTGTTCTCACAGTGGCCAACCAGGTGCCTGGGGGAAGCCCACAAGCAGGACCCGAGTGCAAGAACACTCTCCCCTCCTGAGGCTTCCGGCAACTGGTTTTCAGAAGCATGCTGCCTCTGACTAGGGTGGCAGAGCACAGCCATCACGGCTAGTAGTCATTGATAGCCCGGTCCTCCATGAATTTGTTTAATCTTTTAAAGCCATCCAAGCTGGTGGCCATTACTACATCTTGTGGGAGCAAATTCCATAGTTTAACTATGCGCTGAGTAAAGAAGTACTTCCTTTTGTCTGTCCTGAATCTTCCAACATTCAGCTTCTTTGAATGTCCACGAGTTCTAGTATTATGAGAGAGGGAGAAGAACTTTTCTCTATCCACTTTCTCAATGCCATGCATAATTTTATACACTTCTATCATGTCTCCTCTGACCCGCCTTTTCTCTAAACTAAAAAGCCTCAAATGCTGCAACCTTTCCTCGTAAGGGAGTCGCTCCATCCCCTTGATCATTCTGGTAGCCCTCTTCTGAACCTTTTCCAACTCTATAATATCCTTTTTGAGATGAGGCGACCAGAACTGTACACAGTATTCCAAATGCGGCCGCACCATAGATTTATACAACGGCATTATGATATCGGCTGTTTTATTTTCAATACCTTTCCTAATTATCCCTAGTATGGAATTTGCCTTTTTCACAGCTGCCGCACACTGGGTCGACATTTTCATCGTGCTGTCCACTACAACCCCGAGGTCTCTCTCCTGGTCAGTCACTGCCAGTTCAGACCCCATGAGCGTATATGTGAAATTCAGATTTTTTGCTCCAATATGCATAATTTTACACTTGTTTATATTGAATTGCATTTGCCATTTTTCCGCCCATTCACTCAGTTTGGAGAGGTCTTTTTGGAGCTCTTCGCAATCCTTTTTGTTTTAACAACCCTGAACAATTTAGTGTCATCAGCAAACTTGGCCACTTCACTGCTCACTCCTAATTCTAGGTCATTAATGAACAAGTTGAAAAGTACAGGTCCCAATACCGATTCATGAGGTACTCCACTTTCTACAGCCCTCCATTGGGAGAACTGTCCGTTTATTCCTACTCTCTGCTTTCTGCTTCTTAACCAATTCCTTATCCACAAGAGGACCTCTCCTCTTATTCCATGACTGCTAAGCTTCCTCAGAAGTCTTTGGTGAGGTACCTTGTCAAACGCTTTTTGAAAGTCTAAGTACACTATGTCCACTGGATCACCTCTATCTATATGCTTGTTGACACTCTCAAGGAATTCTAGTAGGTTACTGAGACAGGACTTTCCCTTGCAGAAGCCATGCTGGCTGTGCTTCAGCAAGGCTTGTTCTTCTATGTGCTTAGTTAATCTAGCTTTAATAATACTTTCTACCAGTTTTCCAGGGACAGAAGTTAAGCTAACTGGCCTGTAATTTCCAGGATCCCCTCTGGATCCCTTTTTGAATATTGGCGTTACATTTGCCACTTTCCAGTCCTCAGGCACGGAGGAGGACCCGAGGGACAAGTTACATATTTTAGTTAGCAGATCAGCAGTTTCACATTTGAGTTCTTTGAGAACTCTCGGGTGGATGCCATCTGGGCCCGGTGATTTGTCAGTTTTTATATTGTCCATTAAGCCTAGAACTTCCTCTCTCGTTACCACTATTTGTCTCAGTTCCTCAGAATCCCTTCCTGCAAATGTTAGTTCAGGTTCAGGGATCTGCCCTATATCTTCCACTGTGAAGACAGATGCAAAGAATTCATTTAGCTTCTCTGCAATCTCCTTATCGTTCTTTAGTACACCTTTGACTCCCTTATCATCCAAGGGTCCAATCGCCTCCCTAGATAGTCTCCTGCTTTGAATGTATTTATAGAATTTTTTGTTGTTGGTTTTTATGTTCTTAGCAATGTGCTCCTCAAATTCTTTTTTAGCATCCCTTATTGTCTTCCTGCATTTCTTTTGCCAGAGTTTGTGTTCTTTTTTATTTTCTTCATTCGGACAAGACTTCCATTTTCTGAAGGAAGACTTTTTGCCTCTAAGAGCTTCCTTGACTTTGCTCATTAACCATGCTGGCCTCTTCTTGGCCCTGGCGGTACCTTTTCTGATCTGCGGTATGCACTCCAGTTGAGCTTCTAATATAGTGTTTTTAAACAACTTCCAAGCATTTTCGAGTGATGTGACCCTCTGGACTTTGTTTTTCAGCTTTCTTTTTACCAATCCCCTCATTTTTGTGAAGTTTCCTCTTTTGAAGTCAAACATGACCATGTTGGATTTTCTTGGCAATTGGCCATTTACATGTATGTTTAATTTAATAGCACTGTGGTCACTGCTCCCAATCGGTTCAACAACACATCTCGCACCAGGTCCCGGTCCCCACTGAGGATTAAGTCCAGGGTTGCCGTCCCTCTGGTCAGTTCCATGACCAACTGATCTAGGGAATAGTCATTTAGAATATCTAGAAACTTTGCTTCTTTGTCATGACTGGAACACATATGCGGCCAGTCTATGTCCGGGTATTTGAAGTCACCCATTACTACCACATTTCCTAGTTTGGATGCTTCCTCAATTTCATATCTCAAGGTCTCCCTGAGCATTTTGATCAGGGGGACGATAGATCGTTCCCAGTATTAAGTCCCTCCTGGGGCATGGTATCACCACCCACAACGATTCTGTGGAGGAGTCCACCTCTTTTGGGGTTTTGAGCTTGCTGGATTCAATGCCTTCTTTCACGTATAGAGCGACTCCGCCACCAATACGTCCTTCCCTGTCCTTCCAATATAGTTTATATCCAGGGATAACCGTATCCCACTGGTTTTCTCCATTCCACCAGGTCTCCGTTATGCTCACTATATCAATGCTCTCCTCTAAGACCAAGCACTCCAGTTCTCCCATCTTGGTTCGGAGGCTCCTAGCATTAGCGTACAGGCACTTGTAAGCAGTGTCTCTCTTCAAGTGTCTTTGGCGCTTGTGGTTTGGTCTGTGGTAATTTTGCTCTTCTGAATTGATATCCTGTGCCCCTGCTCTCACAATGTCTACTTCTAGGCCTACCCCTTTTAAAATTTCATCATTTCTTTGGTTTTTATCCCAGGGGGGAGGTTTATTCCGAACCGGACCTTCCTCAGCTCCTGTCAGGTTTACCCCCTCAGTCAGTTTAAAAGCTGCTCTGCTACCTTTTTAATTTTAAGTGCCAGCAGTCTGGTTCCATTCTGGTTCAAGTGGAGCCCGTCCCTTTTGTACAGGCCCGGCTTGTCCCAAAATGTTCCCCAGTGCCTAACAAATCCAAACCCTTCCACCCGACACCATCGTCTCATCCACGCATTGAGACTGCAAAGCTGGGCCTGTCTGGCTGGTCGTGCACGTGGAACCGGTAGCATTTCAGAGAAAGCCACCTTGGAGGTACTGGCTTTCAGCATCCTACCTAGCAACCTAAATTTTGCTTCCAGGACTTCACGGCTGCATTTCCCCATGTCGTTGGTGCCGACGTGCACCACGACCACTGACTCCTCCCCAGCACTGTCTACCAAACTATCTAAACGACGGGCGATATCCGCAACCTTCGCACCAGGCAGGCAAAACACCTTGCGGTCTACACGCCCATCACACACCCCACTGTCTATGTTCCTAATGATCAAATCACCCACTACAAGGATCCCTCCACCCCCTGGAGATATATCCTCGGCCCGAGAGGATAGCTGCTCATCCCCCAAGGAATGGGTCCCTTCTAAGGGATCGTTTCCCTCTTCCTCAGCTGGATGCTCTCCTTCCCCGAGACCATCGTTGTCCATGATAGCAGGAGAGCTATCATCGTTGGAGTGGGACACAGCTATAACGTCCCTGAAGGCCTCCTCCACACACCTCTCTGCCTCTCTCAGCTTTTCCAGGTCCGCCACCTTGGCCTCAAGAAAATTAAGTCGTTCCCGGAGAGCCAGGAGCTCATTTCACCGAGAGCACACCCACGACTTCTGTCCAACAGGCAGATAGTCGTACATGCTGCAGGCGGTGCAATACACTGGAAAGCCACCACACCCCTGCTGGCTTCTTACCTGCATAGATCCTTCTCGCATGTCGTACTGCTGAGCCAAGTATCCCCCATCTTATAACCGTGCATTTGGTTTCTTTTTCCTAAGTGTAGAACTTTGCATTTATCCCTGTTGAATTTCATTCTGTTGTTTTCAGCCCAATGCTCCAGCATATCAAGGTCCCTTTGAATTTTGTTTCTGTCTTCCACATTATTAGCTATGCCCCCCAATTTTGTATCATCTGCAAATTTGATAAGTATGCTTTGTACCTCCTCATCCAAGTCGTTAATAAAAATGTTAAAGAGCACTGGGCCCAGGACCGAGCGCTGTGGTACCCCACTCATTACTTCCACCCAGTGTGAGAACGAACCATTGATAAGCACTCTTTTGAGTACAATTCTGGAGCCAACTGTGGATGCATCTGATAGTTGTTCCATCCAGCCCACATTTACCTAGCTTGCTAATCAGAATATCATGGGGCACTTTGTCAAAAGCTTTGCTGAAGTCGAGATATATTATGTCCACAGCATTCCCACAGTCTACAAGGGAAGTTACCCGATCAAAAAATGAGATGAGATTAGTTTGGCAGAATTTGTTCTTCATAAATCCATGTTGGCTCCTAGTAATCACTGCATTGCTTTCAAGGTGCTTACAGATTGACTGCTTTATAATCTCCAGAATTTTCCCAGGGATTGATGTTAGGCTGATTGGTCTGTAGTTCCCCGGTTTCTCCTTCTTACCCTTTTTGAAGATAGGGACAACATTAGCTCTCCTCCAGTCATCCGGCACTTCACCGGTCCTCCATGATTTCGCAAAGATAATAGAGAGCGGTTCTGAGAGTTCTTCAGCCAGTTCCTTCAATACTCTAGGATGCAGTTTATCGGGCCCTGCCAATTTGAACTCATTCAAAGTGATTAGGTATTCCTTGACCATTTGTCTGTCAAGCTCAAGGTCCAATCCTGCCCCTTCTACTTCACGTTTCCCGGGAGGGTCATAGACCCTTTTTTGGGAGAAGACTGAGTCAAAGTAGGAATTGAGCACTTCTGCCTTTTCTTTGTCATCTGTTATCATTTTGCCATCCTCATTGAGCAGCTGTGCCACCATTTCTTTTCTCTGTCTTTTTACTATAGACATACCTGAAGAAAGCTTTTTTGTTGCTTTTAGCATCTCTTAGCTTTAACCTTCCTGACACCATCCCGGCAATTCCGTGATACCTGCCTGTACTCTGCGGCCTGGCCTTCTTTCCACTTCCTGTATGTGTCCTTTTTTGTTTTCAGGTCATCTCTAAGCTTTTTGTGAAGCCACATTGACTTCTTCTGCTGCTTCCCCCCTTTTTTCCTTGTTGGAATTGCTTGTCATTGTGCTTTTAGAATTTCCTTTATTAGAAACTCCCACCCATCTTTGACTCCTTTTCTCATTAGGGTGGCTTGCCATGGAACTGTACTTACAATTGTTCTGAGTTTATTAAAATCAGCTTTCCTGAAGTCCAGGGTGCGCGTATGGCTACTCTCAGCTTTTGCATATGTTAAAGTCAAGAATTCAAGTATGGTGTGGTCACTTCCCCCAGAGTTCCTGTAACTGCCACTTCATCCATCAAATCATCTCTATTGGTTAGAATCAAGTCCAGGTTAGCTGATCCTCTGGTTGCTTCCTCCACTTTCTGTAGGAGGAAGTTTTCTGCAACACAAGTCAGAAATTTCTTGGAGGGACTGTGTTTGGCAGAATTTGTCTCCCAACAGATATCGGGATAATTGAAATCCCCCATTACTACTACATCATGCCTCCTCGAAATATTAGCAATTTGGTTTTCAAAAGTTACATTCTCATCTCCTAGTAGACTCCAAGCACCACATTCCTTTTGATACTTGCCCCATTAATTTTAATCCAGATACTCTCGGTGGAGTCACCAAGCTCATCGTCCTGTATTTCTGTGCAGGGATATATATTTTTAACATATAGCGCAGCTCCACCTCCCTTTTTATACCTTCTGTTCTTCTTGAACAAGTTGTATCCTTCAATTGCTGTATTCCAGTCATGGGAGTCATCCCACCAAGTTTCAGTTATACCTATCAAGTTGTAATTGCCCTCCTGTATTAAGAGTTCAAGTTCGTCCTGCTTGTTTCCCATGCTCTGTGCATTAGTATACAGACATGGAAGACCATGTGATTTATGGCTTGGTTTCCTTACTACATTTTTCTGAGGGCTGTTACTGGGCCTTATTAGAGCCGATCTCTTTGGTCCCGCTACTGTGCATAAGCCTTCATCAGTTGTTACCACCAAGTTTATGTCTCCCTCCCCTTTAGGAATCAGTTTAAAGCCCTCCTGATGAACGTCTCCATACTGTGGCCAAACACATTCTTCCCAGTCCTTGTGGGATGCAACCCATCACTTGCCAGCAGTCCATCTTCCAGGAACCATAGCCCATGGTCCCAGAATCCAAATCTCTCACGTCTGCACCACCTTCGTAGCCATTCATTCACATGGAGTATTTTTCTTTCCCTTTCCACTCCTCTTCTAAGTACTGGAAGGATGGATGAAAAAACTATCTGGGCCCCAAAGTCCTTGAGTTTCCTTCCCAGAGCTTCAAAGTCTGGTGTGATTTCTTCATAGCTCCATTTGGCAGTGTCATTTGTTCCCACATGGATGAGGACTGGGCTTGATGAGTGATGGCAACCGTTCCGTCACATCTCTAATCTGTCCTCCTAGTAGACAGCATACCTGGCGAGTCCACGGATCTTCTCTGCATACTTGGGTTTCGATCCCACACAGTAGGGAGTCTCCCACTACTAGTACTCTTCTTGTGGTGCGTGGTTTCATTGTCCCTGCTTGATAGAGCTTCAGCCTCTTGCTCGTTGTCGCACGGGGTCTCCTGTAATTCTTTCTCCGCAGGCTGTCCTCCAGCCTTGCTTCTCCAAACAAATGAAAATTAGCATTTGTCAAGGTAAGCTGTTACGCATTCTTTTGTAACATGAAAAAGGTATACATTCACTGCTTTGTAGTTAAATTACTGAGAGCCAGTCAATATTGTTTTCCCCGTTCCCATTCCCCAAAGATCAGCAAGGATTAGTTTTCCTTGGTAAAGAAGTTGCCCAGAAAATCTCCATGTTATAACAGATAAGGTGGTTGAACGATGCTGAATCTGAGTACCAAATCATGCTTAGGATATGCAATCATACAATGGTTTGTTGCTATTTACTGGATATGCTGGATACTGGATTCTTATCTATGCTACATAAGAAAAGTTATTTTTATAGCTGGAATATTCACAGCTTGAGCTATTAGCTTACATTTATAGTATTTCTGGCCAATTGCTTAATCAAACATGTTCTAAAATTTCCAGGCAAAGGTTCTTTTTATTTTCCTGGGCCTCTAATTTTTTTTTTTTAAATAGCTGTGGCAGAATTGTGTTTAACTGCTGCTTTCTTCTTGTTTGCTATTATTGTGTTTATATTACCTCTTGGTTTTTACTGTTGCTTTTAGCATGATTTTTATAAGTCCTGGAAACATTTTTACAGTCATCTGCCTTCATTCAATAAACAACTTTCTTGAAAGAGCAAGGCAAAGCTAGTGTATAATAGGACACATTTTTTCATTTCAGGATTGAAATAATATCCCCTTTTACTACTTCTTTGAGCAGTTGATGGGATAAAAAATTTAGGAAGATATTAAAAATAGATATACATACCCCAATGTAGGTTTTATTTCAAACTTCCAGTTTGATTTTTTTAATAAAGAAACATATGGGTGAGTGATAGGAGGTCCTAACCATTATTATTTGTATTTATTTTTATTTTAGACCATAAATAGTTGGATACTGAAGAAGAGTATAAACGTTGAAACATGTCCGGCTATTATATTTTTTAAAGTACCTTCTTTTAATTGGCAGTGGCCTATAAATGAGATAGTTTTCCTTATATTTATTTATACTGTGCAATTTATATTAAAAATCTATGTTTATATAATTTATAATAGAATGCTTTTACCTTGGTTCTTTCTTAGTTGGATACAACTCATAGACTTCAGCAGAATTTACATTCTGATCTTAAGGCTGTTTACCTGGAAGCATACTGCATTATATAGAACTTACTTCCAAATAAATGTACAGAGTTGGTTCTTGAGTGCATTTAATTGGGTGCAGGGTAGTGTAAATGCTTATATCACATTTTTAAATCTGAATAGGGATCGCTTTTGTATGTTACTGTGGCCTTTGCTATTTAATTGAAGAGAATGTAACCAAAACTGTGAAGGTGATCTTTGTGCTGCAATCCACAGCCCTCTTAGCTCTAGAGTTCTGTTAAAAGTCTACAAATGTACTGTGCAGTATGAATGGGTATCTCACTTAGTTGTAGTCTGTACAGCAATAGCAATCTTGCTTCTGCTTACTATGAAAAAACACTATCCTTGAAGGATGAAAACACGGCAAATGCACAGTAAAATTCATTTGCAGGCCCAGGTAACATATTGTATGGCTCTGTTACTCCTAGAAGTAGAGGGCCTTTACCTTTTCCTTTGTGGCTGGATTTAGCACCAGCACCTCTACTGCTTGCCGGCTCTATCTTCAACCAGCGGAACAGATTTTTTTCTTTTACAAAAAGCAATAACTTTTATTGGCTTCTTTTCAGTGGGTCGTGGAGTATGCCTAGGCAATGTTTTACAAGAACTATATAGAGAGCCTATGTTGAAATAGTTAGAAGTAGTGGTACAGAAAATAGAGGAAGCCCAATTTAAATGGCTTCATATCTCATTTATTAACTAACCACAGTTAGAAGAGACCACATTTTTTCAAATATATTTAATTTATATAAAAATGTCTGTCTGAATCTTCTAGTGCCTATGCACCACTCTGGGAGGATTATAATAATTTAAAAATCATAATACAATAAATATATTAAAATACAAAGGATGCAATGATGAAAATAAAAACATGCACAGCATATAAAACATACACCATTAAAAAAATGAAAGCAACAAGAGTAGAAATCACAGGTAAAAACAACATTTACAGATATTTAGCATCCAAAAAGCCTGTTGGAATACGCTATTACTGTGAACTCTGATTTAAAATGAAAGCAGAAGCTTTCAAACTCCTTGCTGTGCACAGAGCTGAAGAAAGGGCAAGTGGGCTTGTTCTCAAAACAACAAACCATTGTTTGTCATTGCATCCAAACTGGGCCATAGGTACAATACTATTTATATGTTTATCCCACTGTTCCTTGGAACACAGGACAGGATGGCTTTTCCCCTTCATTATACTCACATCCAGCCCTATGAAGTGTATTGGGCTAAGAGATGGGCTTCATGATGGAGTGGAGACTTATTGGGTCTCTAGAACCCATAATGGCACTCTTAGCCAATTCATCAGACTGCAAACATGCAGGCACTAAAGGATGGTTAAATATATCCTATGATAATGCTAGAAACAACTGTAGGCTACAATAGTGCGCTCTGCACACGCTCAATAACACTGAACATTCATCAACATACTGACTGATATCCAGTCTTCGTCATAGAAATAGATGCATTGAAACCAATGGACAAGTCCATTGATTTCAGTGGGTCTGCTCTTAGTATGACTTAGCTGGATATCACCCTGTCATGTGAATTTGTACCTTTGGTTCATTAAGATCTCCTAATTGTTGTAATGCTTTTCTGTGCAAAATGCTTTGTAGCCACACTGGCAAAAATTACAAATCCAATCCTTTGTTTCACTAGTCTTTCATAATTTTCCATAAATTTAAGAGCAATAATAGGTATACTTTGTGTTTCACAGAGGAATTTTTTACTTAAACTTAAGCAACTCAGAGGAACAGAGAACATTGGAGTTCATAAATGTGCATATGTCATCCATCCATATATAATCTGTACATATTCTCAGGTGCATTGTCTGGTCTTTTTCAAAATGCTTTAGAGTCAGCTTTTCTTAGTTCTTTCTAGCTAGTTGTGTCCTGTGAGTTTGTTTAAAAAAAGCTTTGCACGATAAAGAGTTGTTTTGTATTTCTCTAATTTTATTTAGTTTTTAAGAATTTGAATGTTTTTATTGTCTTTATGTAAACCATCTAGAGATTTTTATTATATTAAGCAGCATTTTTTAATAAATAAAGCCAAACAATGAAGCCAAAATCCTAACTGGGAGCTACTTAATGTCTGACAGAACTAGAAGTTACCTTGAAACCACAATTTCAGTTCTCAAGTGCATATGCTGCCATGTCTAAAGTTTTATTTATTTATTTTTAGGTTTTCTTTTGCTCCAGAAGAAAGGATGTGAACCAATAGGGTCAAATAACAGGGGAAGGAATTTTAACTAAACATTAGGAATTACTTCCTGATGATTCAAGTTAGAAGGTGGTGGCCTCTCCCTCGAAGTCTTTTAGCAGAGGCTGGATATTTTAAAAAATAAATACATGAAAATTAAAAAGAATCAGGAATGTTGCAACAGTAGATTTCCTGCATTGGCAGAGGTTGGTCTAGATGGCATTTGAGCTGCCTTCCAATTATTTGATTCTATGAGCTCTTGTAGGCTAATCCAGTTCTTTAGAAAAATTAACCCAAATGGCAGAGCAGGACTTGAAAGCTAGCTTGAGACCAAATGTCCTGAGCGTACTTCATGGAGACAGTGAAAGTGGGCAGAGTTTTCCTCCCTCTCTCATAATGCTGGATCCTGGGGTTATCCAATGAAGGTAAGAACAGACAAAATATTTCTTCATATAGTGCATAATTAAACTGGAATATACTGCCGTAGGATGTAGTGAGGCCACCAACTTGGAAGGCTTTAAAAGGAGGTTAGACAAATTCGTGGAGGATAAGGCTACTAGTTATGATGGCTGTGTATTGCCTCCAATTGCTAGGAAACACAAGTGGGGAGAGTGCTATTGTGCTCGTGTCCTTGTAGACTTCCCACAGGCATCTGTTTGGCTGCTTTGAGTACAGGATGCTGAACTAGATGGGCTTTTGGCTGAATTCGACTCTTTTTATGTTTTTGTAAACATAAGGGTTATTGTGTTCTTAGAAATATTCATAAACTATGAACATCAATGTATCACTGCAGTTGGATGATATGAGGCTAGTTTAACATGTTTCGGGGACAGGCAGAAATGTATGTCAAGTCTAAGCAACAAATGAGTCACAGTGGAAATTACTGCTGTGCTACCTGGCTTTTTTAGTCCTTTTCAGCTACAGTTGGAGAGAAGAAGAGGTAAATGAGAGGTCCAGAGCAAATATACTAGCTTTGTTTTGTTATATTCAATATCCACTCAGTATTCCATTGATACTTAAGAACATGAGATTAAAACAGTTTAAACATTCATATGTCATTAGCTGCAAAATAAAGCATTTCCTACTTTTAGTGACCACCATTCTGTAACACGAGAAAATAAAAGGAATGTAGGTTTTGATTAGTTTTGTGTGCTATCCACTGACCTGACATGACACACATGATTCAGAAACAGATTATTCAATATGTTGGTTGTTAATTCATTTTCCATCTCTAAGTTACAGATTGAATTGGATGGATTTACCTGAAACATTTTCACACTTTGCCATTTTGATTGATATTTATAGGCAGATGCCCTCTCAAATCTTTTTAAGGCCTCACGAATGTACAAAACAGATATCTTTATTGAAGCCCCATGTTGGATTATTTCAATTGACTGCAATGGCAAAACCCATTTTATAGGAGCCCAAGAAGCAGAGAAAATGGGTATACAATGCAGTCAGAGTGAAAGGAAGAGATGTTACTGTTTATATGAAACACAAGTTTAAAGATGGAAAATATCATGATATCAAGAGGAGAAGTAATAGGAGCATCAAAGATTGGTAGTGCCATGCCCCTCAAAGAATTAAAGTATTCTCTCACTTAGAAAAACAGCAAGATGTTGGAACTAAAAAAGCTCAAAAGAGCAATTCAGTAGGAGAATACTGTGAGCACTTAGAGACAAGCAATGTATTTCTGCCTTTTAAAGAAGCAAATCCAAACTAGAATATAAATCATTTATAGTGCAATTCTATACATGCCTACTCAGAAATAAGCCTGATGGAGTTCAATGGGGTGTATTCCAGGATAAGTGTGTGCAGGATTGCCTTAATTCCACATTCACTGATTATATGCGGATTGCTTAAACTTTATTGATCCATAGCATATAGAATAATAGACTATGCAACTCACAATTTATCTTAATATTTCAATCACATTTTCAATATCTCTACCATAGAATTATATTCATTTTTGTAAAACAACAAAGAAAGGCATTATATTAAGAATCAGACCATTGATCAATCTAGTTCAGTACAGGAGCTCTCCAGGGTATATGTTTTGTGGGTATTTTAGGAGTCAGCTAGTGCCTAGTAACTGGTAGCTGTGGGTGGAAGAGGTTCATGGACATCACAAGTGCATCCACCTAATTCATTGTTGCGCAGACAATACTGGTACTCATGCAGGTGCACATGTGCATTTCTACCACAGGCTGCTTTGGCACACCAATCTCCTGTGCTGGATTAGCACAAAGGCTTTCTGGATCTGTAAGGACCTAATCCATATTGATAATGATCTAGTAGTTCATTGGTTCACTAACATCATGAGCTATTTTATAATCTGCATTTCTTATAAAATAGCAAAGCCAATGATTTAGTTTTAAGCTATGTTAATTTATTTGTAATTTTTGTATAATGTAGTGTAATGTAGTATGGATTGGTTTTTTAATATTTATTGTCATCATGATTGTATGTAACTGTTCTTATTATGTGCCCACTCAACCATAAAGCTCACTGGATGACCTTCAGCCAGTCACAGCCTCTGAGGAGGGGAAGAACAATGCACACCACCTTAAGCTCCTTGGAGAAAAGATGGGATGTAAATGCAATAAATATTTTTTTAAAAAAGTTACTGCTTTTCATTTGATATGCTATTTATTTATTTTTATTTATTAAACTTATATACCGCCCCATAGCCGCAGCTCTCTGGGCAGTGCACAAGACCAACATCAAAATACAATAAACACATATTAACAATTTAAACACATTAAAAAGATTTAAAATTTTAAAAAGATGAAGCAATTCCAACACATACTAAAAACATATTAAAATGCCTGGGCATATTAAAATTTCTAGGCAGGGCATTTGTTTGTAGGGAGGTGCATAGCTGCAGCCAATCACCCTCTACCACTTATGGTGGAGAGGATGTGAGGGCCAGGCCAGGGAAAGGGAAAGACAGTAACCTTCCCCCTCCATGTAGAGAGTGTGTTCACTTACATAATGGACTACGTAAAGGTCAAGTTAACAGAAAAATTTGGATGAACATCAGGAATTAAATGACTGGCATATATTTTGTTTCATAAGAAGAAAGGATGTAAAGGATACAGTGAACAAGGGGATACCAGAAGGTGTTAACTCCTCCTTGATGGTAGCTCATGTTCTTCACTTTTAGATTTTCCTTCCTATTGTAGACGGTCAAGGGGAACATTTTTAACTGCCTGCTGTATAAAGGACTAAGTGATTGGGAACAAATTGTGGAAAGCTACTGGAATTTTTTTAATGGTTGCTGGGTTGAATTTTTTCTTTCCAGAAATCCTGAAGAGGCCTCATGCTGAGCTGCACACATTTGGAAAGTCAGACATTCGGCCTGAATTACAAATTAGGTGGCCAGCCAGCTGGCTAACTGTACTGTGCATACCAGTGCTCTATTCCTCTAGGGCTATTTTCATCCTTTGCCATCAAGTACTCAAGAAAAAGAAAAAAATGGCCACTATGATTTTGAGTACTTCTTACTGCAGGCAAACAAGCATGCTTCTTTACTGCTAGTGGGTAGAGAACAGTAATGAAACAAATAGAAAAGGAGAACAAATGAAAATCCAAGAGATGGAATCTAACTCTAGCCCATAATACAAAGTTGTAATATTTAACTCTTCAAGGGTCATGTTACTATACAGGCTGGTGTTTTTCTCTGGATCACTTAAGCAATTATAGGGTGATTGTGTTTATGAAAAAATCCACTCTCAGTCAGGGAAAGTCTTGAATGAGCAGACTTTTGGGGGCTCTTCCAAATGAGGCTTTTGTTGTACACTCACCCTGCCTTATTCACTGAGTCTTCCAAAGAATGCTATTCCTAAATTGCTCCTGTTCTTAAAACAAGCTGTCATTCTTAAAATGGAGGTTGTCATTGTCTGTCATGACACATATTAAAAAAACAATTCTCCAAAAAAATCCTAGGGTAGGGTACAACACAGCTTTGGGGGAGAAGCGGTGCACCCATTTGCCCCACCCGGGCTACAGGGCTATAAATGGGCAGGAGCAAAGGAAGTAAGATTGATGTTTCATGGTAACTATTAACTATGGTTTACTGTGATATATGATTGATGCCTGTGTCTGCATCCAACGCTTAAGATAAAAAACAATCTAACTATATCATTAAAGCAAAGTAGTAAGAAAAAAGTTTTGAATCCTTGAACTTTTTTATGTGAACCAATAAATATATAACTTCACCCCCTACACATATAGTTCCCCATTTCCCTTGTTTTTCACATTACCCTTACCCCTTCCATACATCTCCTGTCTATCCACTGTTCATAGCCTCTTATTCATCTTAGCAGTCCTTGGTATCTGAATCTACAGTGCATATAGAGAGCATTCAGGAAATAGGCTGAGAGTCTACAGTCACATTTTCAAGCATGCCAAGACATCATTATTTGTTCTAGCAAAAGCTGAAATATTCAAGATTCTATAAAAAAAGTATGTTCATTAAATGATGTTTTAGTCACTCAGTACAGTAAGACTTCAGGGAAGCAGTGTGTATATGTATGAATAGAGCAAGATACTTGCCATAATAGTGCAAATTGAAAGTTTCAATATGAAATTCTGCTGTGTTTTTTGTCCAAATTGTCAATTCTATCTCTTGAAAACCTACTGTATTTATTGCAGGGAGGTTTAGATGCTTAGATAAAATGTTGCATTCTCAAATGCTTCCACATAACTTCTGATTATACTGACTATACTTATGTTCTGAAGAAATTTTACTCTTCATGCTTAAAAAAAGTAGAGATTTTAGAGTCCCATGAACTATTTACAGTCAATCTAGGTCACAATCTAGTTGGCTTTGCTAGGCTAAAGGACATGACCGGTTAATTGATTCTTGTCTGTAAAGTCTCCAGTTAATTCACACTTAGAGACTATGTTGCCACTGGCTGTTGCAACAGAAGTCCAGCAGAACCCAACCTCCTTGTCAAACGACATGTTTATATACCAACTCCTGTTTGCACCTCTGGTCACTTGGATCCAACTCAAGTGACTTTCACTATATAAAGCCCTTTAGGGGGTATGTAGAAAAGCCTGTCCTCAAGTCCAAAGAAAAATTACATAGTCTTCAGGTCCATTCTAGATCGGTTTACAGTTATATGAATCTAAAACTATTTTTATTTATCCAGGATCTTGGGCAAATATGTAGATGTTTCTCGTTTCCCATACTCTTTTCCTTTGGGGGGTCTGCTGACATTTCAAAAACGTGCAATCTGTTCATTCTAGTTTAATCCATTTGACTTATATGAATCTAAAGATCATGGACACATCAGTTCACAACTTCTTTTCACTAGACACAATTTGCTAAATATGTAGACAATAAGAGACATTATTTTTAAATGAGATTGTTGCCATGCCTGCACACATAATTTATAATCTCATTAGTGGTGTTGCCATTTCAATTTCTGGAGAGCAGTAACAATTACTTCTATTACTTATGAACATCTTAACAGATATGAGTTTTTTGTGTTATTTAAAATCCCCTTTATATAATGTGTAAGCATTTGGTTAGTTAGCCATATGTTTTGCTGTTTGTCCTCCTAGAGATAAGAATATAGTTCTTGCATATAGCCCTGTTGCATGACTAGATGCTAACAAAAATTTGTCAGTTTGTGTAAGCATTTTCAGAATTAGGGCCAAACTGCAAACAATATAATATTAAGTATGCACCAATGGTATAAAATTGTTAATATGATGATCAGAAACTCAAATACACATGGCTTATTTTAATACTATGACTTGATGAAACAGGATTTGGCTTACAGTGGCAGAGCATATGCCCTGCATGCAGAAAGTCCAAGCTTCAATCCTTGATAACTCCAGTAAAGAGGAGCAGGTGACAGAGAAGAATCTGCTTCAGACCTTAGAGAGCTATCAGACAGAGAAGAAAATATAGTTTGACCTGATAGAAAGCAGTTGCTTCCTATGTTCAGGTGGTTGAGCTGAGAACTAGATGTGATTTATTTGCTTTGAGGAACCCCTGTTATAATCATGGTCTTCCATTGAATCATATGATTCAGTGTGGATTATAAATGTGCACAATGCATATCCAAACAGTAGCTGTAGAATAATGTGAATATTAGTAGTAGTATAACTTTACTGCTTAGCCATAGGCCATCGAGGAGAGGATATGGTGCCCCCTGAAGTCTTTAAAACCTTCCCGGACTGGTGGGCCCCTGTCCTGGCCAGGCTGTTCACGCAAATAAATAATACAGGCACGTTTCCGGAGGGATGGAATCAGAGCATTGTCGTTCCAATCTACAAAAAGGGGCTGAGGCATGATCCTAATAACTACCGCCCGACCTCCCTGCTAGACATTGGTGCGAAGCTTTATGCCAAATATCTCCTGCTTAAACTGGAAGAGTGGGAAGAGGCTAATCAAGTCATCTTTCCCGAACAAGCTGGTTTTTGGAAAGGGCAAAGTACAATCGATCACTGTCTATCCCTTTTTTTCTTAGCCAGACAGAGTGTGAATGGCCCCACGAAACATCTATATGTCGCTTTTGTCGATCTGGCAGCTGCTTTTGATTCCATAGATAGGTCATTGTTGTGTGCAAAATTGGCAAAAACTAACATCGACAGACGGCTCTTGTTTCTTATAAAAGAACTACATTCCAATACCAGTGCTACAGTAAGGGTTGGTATCTCGGGCTCACTATCAGACCCTTTTGACGTTGGGAAGGAGGTGAAACAGGGGTGCCTTTTAGCGCCTTCTCTCTTTAATCTCTACCTTAACGACATAGTAACTGAACTATCAAATCCGGATTCTTTCCCTCCTTACCTGGGAGCTAGGAAAGTATCTATGCTTCTTTATGCGGATGACATCTTATTTTCTATCACCCTCATGGGCCTAAGGAGACTTTTGGAAACACTTAACGTTTATTGTGCCAAAGAAAATCTCCAAATTAATCACACAAAAACAAAGGTCATGGTGTTTGGCAAAAGGGACCTTAACCTTAGGTGGTCTGTTGGGGGACACCAAACTGACCAATGTCGTGTTTTCAAGTATCTGGGTTTGCACTTTGCGGCTCTCTCTTGGAAGAAACATAGTGAGTTTTCTAAAGTGGTTGCTCTTAGAACATGTGGAGCTATACTCAATTTTTATCGTACAGCAGGGGGTAAACTTATCATCCTGGCACTGAAAATCTTTCAGAGTAAGGTGCTAGCTCAGATCCTTTATGTGAATATTAATAAACTCTATGAAAATGAAGTACAAGATAGTTCACCTGCATGACATAGAATCCCATATTTGGAGGAAACCCAAGGGCCCTGTATTCCACACAGGGTTGCCAGGCTCAGGGCCTGAGAATGATTCTGTATCTTTAAGAGAAGAGAAAATTCAGCCAAGTGCAGGTTTTCTTGCAACACTATAATGGGAAAAACCACAAGGTGGAATTCTCCCTTCCCCCTGCACAACTTTTAAAGATACAGAAGATCTCTTGGTTGCCAGGTCCAGCCTCCAAGAGGTCTTCTGTATCTTTAAAAGTTGTGCAGGGGGAAGGGAGAATTTCACCTGGTGGTTTTTCCCATTATAGTGTTACAAGAAAACCTGCACTTGGCTGAATTTTCTCTTCACTTAAAGATACAGAATCATTCTCAGGCCCCGAGCCTGGCAACCCTAATTCCACATCATAAAATAAAGGGAGTAATTGAAATGGTGAAAGACAATTATTTATTATAGAATCCTGCCATGTTTTAAGCTCTGGCCTGTATGGGAGTAAATCTTATAAAAAATGCAACCTGCTCTCTAGGGATGCAAATTCTGGTAAGAATGGTCTTTAAAGTGAGAATAATCATTATTTCTTCCTGAAGGAAATGTATCACTTTACAATTCATACCTCTATTCCACCACCATCACAACCAACCTCATCTCCAAAACAGGACTATCCACCTACATTATTACTTTGCAGTTGCAGCCACAATGGAGTTGCCACCAGTTATCCCAACAGAGGCTCTTTGCCTAGGAAATGCCCCTGCTGAATTTTTGCCTGCTACACAGTTGTTAAAAGCACAAAGCCTTAGGGAAAAACATGGCAAGCTGAAATTGCACTGTACAATAGATTAAGATAAGCAGGTCAGGATAAGGCAAGCTGCACACTGCAAGGAAACATACTGCATTATCCTAGACACATAAGAACCTGGTTCATCTAGTTCACCTCCCTAGTGATGCCACAGGGTGGGCCATAGTGATGTCATTAAATATCAACCATAGTTGCTTGGATCATACAATTCAAACAAAAACATTTATCTGATTGGAAAGATAGACATCTTAGCTAAAATATGGTGTTCCCCAGGTCCAGCTGAAGTGACAGAATCATTCCTTCTCACCTCTTGGAGAGCCTGCATAGGGCACATTTAATCTAGCCTACTTGCTTCTGGCAAAAAGGGTTTAACTGCCCTCAAGCCAGGCCAATCACCAGAAGGCCATTGTAGGAAGGAAGCCTAGTGTTGTAGAGATGTTAGATAGAGTACTCAGGAGTAAAGATGGATGCCCCTGAGGCTGCAGTTCTAAACACACAGGCTAAAATCCAATACATGTCTAGTCAGAAGTAAGCTCCATTGGGTTCAATGGGACTTAGTCCTAGGTAAGTGTATTTTGAATAAGGGACTAAGTCTCATATAATTCAATAGGACTTACTTCTCTGAAGATATGGTTCAGATTGTGCTGTTGGTAAGGATTGACTAGGGATCTTCTGCAAAAATGTCCATATCCAAGCACAGTTGACAATGCTCTGCCTGGAATGCCCTACCCCTGCCTTTTAACATGGCTGCTCTAAACATCTTTACAGACTTGGCCCTGCACATCAGAAAGAGGTTTGAGAAATGAGTAAGTGTAGATTCTCTACCCTTTCCTGCCTACCCTGTGGACTGCTATAAACTCACTCAATTCCAGTGAGTAATAACTGACAGAGAGAAAACACACATGGTTTAGTCTACCTTCACGGGCAGCAGCTTGGGAACAACAGTAGTTGCAACCACACTTCCCAGTATGTGAATTCTGTTTCTTGCCCAATAGTGGTAAAAAAAAAACAGTAATGGAACCAACAAAGTGCATCATCAGTGGGTTTAAGGGGGTTGAACTGAGCACATGGAACCAATGTAGTTGCTACTATGGATGTAAGGGAGTGAGGTTATAGGTAAATGAAATGTAAATAGAAAAACAAAAACAAAAGACATTTATGATTTCCTAAATGCAATACCATACCAACCACAACAGGATTCCTGTGAGTAAGGCAGAAAACTTAGTATCATTAAGATTTCCTAACCAAAACCGAAACTAAAAATATCCTGGCAGCCAGTCAGCCAAAGTCACAGAAATCCCCATGCAGCACAACTTGACCCAGGGTCTGCAGTTAGTGCAGAATGCTGTGGCATGATTGCTGACCTGAGTGAGACCCTATCAGCACATAACACCTCTGCTCTTAAATCTGCACTAGTTGCCAATTTGCTACCAGGCTAAGTTCAAGATGTGATTTCCATGTTATGGGTAGTTATGCTTTGGAACTCCCTGCCTATTGACATTAGGCAGGCATTTTCATTGTATTTTTTGGCACCTGCTAAAAACATTTTTTGTTTAGGCAAGCCTACCCAGGCTTGTAGAAGCCATTATGTTTTTTATCTGTTTTTAACTTATTGTTGGTTTTATTATTTTGAATGTTTTTAAATTCCTGTCTTTAACTGTTTTTGCCAATCATTTTATTGTTTTAATTCCTTCTGTAAATGGCTTTGTGGTGTTTTTACAATGAAGCAGTACATAAATGTTGTAAATAAAATACATAAATAAATTTTAGAGTTACTGTGGCCTTTGGGACTCTAACCTCTTTGACGAACAAGGGAAGCTTCCTTATACTTACTCAAGCCATTTGGTACTGTCTAGCTCAGTACCAATGACATAGACTCACATTGGGTCTCCAGGATTCCAGGCAATAGTCTTTTCCAGAAATTGAATTTTGGACATTTGCATACAAAGCATGTGCCCTACTACTGAGCTACAGCCCTTCCCCTGTTTAAAAAAGGATCTTTTTAAATGGTTATTTTCAATTCACTCTTGAATGCACAGCTTACCTAGGGCAGATCCACACCATGCATTTAAAGCATATTCAACACATTTGAAGCACATGAATCCCACCACAAAACTATGGGAATTGTGGTTTGTTAAGGGTGGTGAGAACTATAACTGTGAGGGGGAACTACACTTCCCAGGATTCTTTAGGGGAAGTCATGGACTTAAATGTGAGTTGGATGTGCTTTATATGTATTATGTGGATCTACTTAATAAACTTTGCCTGCATATAAATAATTTTAAAATTGCTTTTTAAAAAAATGTGTTTTAAGATTTGTATATTTGCTTTTAATGTTCTTAATTGTTGTAAACCGCCCAGAGAGTTTTGGCTATGGGGTGGTATACAAATGCAATAAATAAATACATTCATTTATTGTTGTGAGGTGCCTTGGTTTCGAGTCAGCAACCTACCTCAAAGGATTGTTGGAAAGACTCCATATATACACACACTGGGGATGTAAAAATGTATACATCCCATATAGTAGTTTATTGTGAAAACCAATTGGTCATTGCAGAATTTTTTAAAAAATAAATCAGTATTAGTTTCCAACCAAATAAAAACTTTGACACCTAACTAAGCCCTACCTAACTGTTTAAAAAATAGGATTGGAGGTGAAGAGAAAGGATTACAATACTAAAGTAAATCCTTTTTTATGTTCACTCAAACCTCCTACTGATTTACAGCACAATCCTAACCATGTCTACTCAAAAGTAAGTCCTGTTGTATTCAATGGGGTTTTCTCTGGATATGTGGGATTAGCATTGCAGCTTTACTCCCAGAAAAGCAAGTGTAGAATTAAAGCTTCATATTAGGAAGGGTTTCAAAACAGGCTATGAATTAGACAAATAAACTGCCCTCTTCAACAGCCCAGGAAAATTTAAACTTATTTGACTCCGTATAATTAGAAAAGTATAACACATTATAATGGCATCATAAGCTGCATGTGCACTTTTTAAAAATTTCTGTTCAAAAATTATTTGAAAGATAAAATGTATAATATGCTATTTTTCCAAGTAATTTAAAAACATTGCAAGTACACTGGTATTATAATCATAACTGAAATTGTTTACTGTGCATGGCTACCAAGATCCTGCTGCGATCTTCTGTTCTGCAGGATTATTGTGCACATAGCAAGAAACTCTTACTGCTGCTAAAAGCTATAAACTTACTCAAGTTATGAGATTTTCAGACAAGCAGGAAAAGGCAACTGTTTTCTGGACTTACAATGGGTTCTACCTATTGCCTGGAGGTCAACAAATTCCTTGTCAATCACAACTATGACTTCACTTATTGGCTACAAGCCTGAAAGGGTGAGGTTAGAGCATCCAGCTATGAGTTCATTTAACAGAAGTTGAGGAGGGCGACTGATGTTTTGGTGTATATCTCTTGAACTAGACCACCTAAGAACTTTTTTTTAAAAAATGAAAGCATAGAGTCCGGAGATTAGGGTGACTCACCTGGAGAGGACCCCCCAAATACAGAGTCTCTGGTTGAAAACCGGAGACCTGCAACCCTACAATTAAACCATGGTTAAAGACAAACCATGGCTTATCATGACTGTGATCCAGGCACCTGAAGAACTGCTGCCAGTCAGTAGACCACAAAGGTCTAGATGAACAAATAATCTCATCTAGTATAAAGTGACTTCCTGTGTTCAGGTGGTGAAGACAAATCAGGCCATAGTTAGATGGATAAGCTTTAAAAAAAGGTGATATGGTCACTGGCTAAATTATTAAAATACCCCAGGCCTTTTAACAGCCACATATGTTTCAAATTATCTATCACAAGGCTAAATGAAAAAAGTGTGCAGTATTCATTCAAAATTCTGCAATTATCCATAATCCCTGACCATTGTCCATGATGACTGAGTTTATGAGAGTTGAGTCAGCAATAACTGGAGGGCCACAGGTCTGTCACCCCTCATCTCTGGGATTGCAACTGACTCAGAAATAATGGAGAAAATTGCATGGAAACAGATTTTGTAACTCTTTTGTAACCTCTTGTACACTACTTAGAAACTAAGGTGTTAAGCAGTATATAAACTGTTGAAATAAAAGGATAATGGAAAAATTAAATAATAAAATTCTTGTGCATTATCAACATGCGAGAAAGGACCTCTTTAATATGTATTCAAGGAGTCCATTGTGTATTACTATTAAAGTGCATATTGCAGTTATTACATTTGGGGGAGGGAGATTGCTTTTCTTGCCCCTCTCTTTTTGGTAGCTACTTTTTCATGCTGCTTATAGTGATGCCATTGAGACCTCTTGGGAAAAAAAATTTCATTTTATATATGCCAGCACCCCAGGTGGGCAGCTGTGGACTTTGCCTCTACCTTCTCCTCTCTCAGCAGGTGTAGGTCATTTTTCAGCCACTGGAACTGGACAAAGCAAGATTGAGCAGTTTTGACAGGATTGAGCAGCCCAGCCCTTGCAGCAACACAGCTACGTCTACTTCAGGGCCAACTACTATAAAGGCAGGCTGGAAGACCAAGGAGGGGCTCTTCTTCAGCGACTCAGCCAAGGGTGAGGAGAGAGGAGAGAGACAACAGTCCTGAAAGGCTTAAGGGGTGGTTGTCTTCCTTGGCTCATCATCATACCCATCCGCTTTGCACCTAGAGAGACCCTGGGGCGAGAAGAGGAGCAGCAGCAGAGCGAATCCCCAGCCTTTATGAGAGCCAGCCAAGGACATGGCCAGTGACTGACAGCAAACAGGGCTTATGGAGGAAGGACCAGGTTCCCCAGATAGGTGGAGGTTGCCGTCCACAAGAAGATCAGAAGGTGGCTACAGGTGGGGTGACTGCTGGGCCGGGCCTCAGAGGCTCTCTGCCCTGAAGGGGGCCAGAAAACACGGACTTGTGTGAGCTGGCTGAGGGCAGCAGAGGGGGACCTGTGAAGGGAACAGGATTCCAATGAATGCTAGGGCCAGACCCTAAACTGTATAGCATAGCCAATAAAACAGCAATAGTAGACAACAAATGGGGGTTGGTATCTTTTTGGTGGGTACCCAGATGGGTGCTAGATGCTTCAGTGTGCCCCCCCAGAACCAGCCCCAATATAAATTTTAAATCCTATAACAAACTTGCTAGTAGCTTTTTAATATACTGACTACTTATAAATTGAATCTCACACTTGTCCTATAATCTTCAAGATACTGACTCGGTAACTGTTATGTATAACCTTTTAGGCATAGCACTTCTCTCTGTCCTCTCTTCCTATTCTTCCTGAATAAAATGCAGACACTCTATAAATGAATGCTAATTTGGCTCATAGTCTCTTAATATGATGCAGTGGCATATTTCCCTCTAGCTTGGAATATTTTGTAAAGTAAAAAGAATGTTCTGATTTATAACATCACAGAAAAAAGCAAATGAAGAAAAGGAAAGCAATAGTATAGGGGAGCATTCGCTGAAAGTCTCCTTGCTATCAACAATGTGCTGTTTCTTCACCTTGAATAGCTCTTGTATATCTTTCACACTGTTAGTGCTCAGTTGCAAGGTGGTGATTTGGACAACTTAACAAATGTGCATTTCCCAAATAAATATTCTTTATATCTAAATCAGCACTGGTTAATGCTGTAAATTATTCAGCAAATTGGCCAGCAGGCGGTAGTAGTGTTAAGCAAATAAAACTAATCTGGAATTATTTTATAACATGGGTTTTTACGAAATACAGAGCTCTTGTACACTTTTATTCTGAAATTCTGAGACAAGTTGGCTTGTGTTGCAGGACAACATAGCTGGGGCCACATCCTATTTTTACCTACATCTCCCCATATCAAAGTTTTAATGTTTAATTGTCAGAAGCTTCTAAATAATTATTGCACTGATAACTTTCAAACTTAAATTTAGAAAATCTAGAAAATACAAGCCTACAATAGTAATTGTAAGAACTGAGAAGTCCAGACAATGCTGTTATTGATTCATGATGATGCTATTGGTCAGGCAGCTACAGGCATAAAATTATGACCTCCTACAGCAGGGGTGTCTCACCTAAGGATCAGGGGTCAGACAAGCCCCCTTCCCACAAGGAAATGTTTCTGAGCTCCCTAAACCCCACCAGTTTTGACAGCAGTGGCAAAAAGAAAAAAAGAGTAGATATAGCCCTGGAGAAGGTTTAAACCTCTTCAGCTAGCCCAACACTGACAGACACAATTTGCTCCCTCCTTGGTCATCAGCTTGATAAGATGGGACAGGTGAATGCCATCTTGGGGGGCTGCATGCCTGTGTGTATACATTTGAGAGTGTGGAGTGCCCATACCCCACTACTGCTATGTGGCTGCTGGATAAGGGTGAATGTGGCCCTCGGGCCAAAAAGGAGTAGCCACCCCTGCCATACAGCCAATTCAAGCTGCAACCAGTGAGCACCATGCAGGATGTTCAAAGATACAGCACCTCAGAAAATAATCAGAAATGGATTACTGGATCCATTTTGATCTGACATCTGCCCTGGGTTTGAGATGAAAACTGCCTGGGTCACCTATAACCTTTTGTATATTCAGGAATCTGATGGAGGAAAACTGAATGGGTACAGATATGATGAAGTGGAGTCTGGTCCATGACAACTTATGCCATCACAAATTAGTATTTCAGAAGTTACAAGAATCTTATTTTTGGTGCAGTAACATGGCTACATTTTGGTGCATCTGATGAAGTGGACTTCATGGATTTTCCATGAGCTGATAACTTTTAGATTGACTACTATAATATGCTGTAAATGGGATACATTAGAAGAAAATTTAGAAATTTCAGTTAAGAACATAAGAAGAGCCTGCTGGATCAGGCCAGTGGCCCATCTAGTCCAGCATCCTGTTCTCACAGTGGCCAACCAGGTGCCTGGGGGAAGCCCGCAAGCAGGACCCGAGTGCAAGAACACTCTCCCTTCCTGAGGCTTCCGGCAACTGGTTTTCAGAAGCATGCTGCCTCTGACTAGGGTGGCACAGCACAGCCATCATGGCTAGTAGCCATTGATAGCCCTGTCCTCCATGAATTTGTCTAATCTTCTTTTAAAGCCATCCAAGCTGGTGGCCATTACTACATCTTGTGGGAGCAAATTCCATAGTTTAACTATGTGCTGAGTAAAGAAGTACTTCCTTTTGTCTGTCCTGAATCTTCCAATATTCAGCTTCTTTGAATGTCCACAAGTTCTAGTATTATGAGAGAGGGAGAAAAACTTTTCTCTATCCACTTTCTCAATGCCATGCATAATTTTATACACTTCTATCATGTCTCCTCTGACCCGCCTTTTCTCTAAACTAAAAAGCCCCAAATGCTGCAACCTTTCCTCGTAAGGGAGTCGCTCCATCCCCTTGATCATTCTGGTTGCCCTCTTCTGAACCTTTTCCAACTCTATAATATCCTTTTTGAGATGAGGCGACCAGAACTGTACACAGTATTCCAAATGTGGCTGCACCATAGATTTATACAACGGCATTATGATATCGGCTTTTTTATTTTCAATACCTTTCCTAATTATGCCTAGCATGGAATTTGCCTTTTTCACAGCTGCCGCACACTGGGTCAACATTTTCATTGTGCTGTCCACTACAACCCCAAGGTCTGTCTCCTGGTCGGTCACCGCCAGTTCAGACCCCATGAGAGTATATGTGAAATTAAGATGTTTTGCTCCAATATGCATAATTTTACACTTGTTTATATTGAATTGCATTTGCCATTTTTCCACCCATTCACTCAGTTTGGAGAGGTCTTTTTGGAGCTCTTCGCAATTCCTTTTTGTTTTAACAACCCTGAACAATTTAGTATCATCAGCAAACTTGGCTACTTCACTGCTCACTCCTAATTCTAGGTCATTAATGAACAAGTTGAAGACTACAGGTCCCAATACCGATCCTTGAGGGACTCCACTTTCTACAGCCCTCCATTGGGAGAACTGTCCGTTTATTCCTACTCTCTGCTTTCTGCTTCTTAACCAATTCCTTATCCACAAGTTGATACAGAACATTGATGCATGGCTATTGTCTGGCACATAATATTGTTATGTGCTTGGGGGTTGATAGAGATTATTTCTATTAGACCCCTTGCAGCCTCTGATTTGGAACCCTGCATGTGTAGGTAGGCTCTGCAACTGAGAAACCTGCTGTGCTGGTCAGATGTCTCCTTTGTTAATCTAATAGAGTGGCCAGGTGGACTAATTGGTCTATCAAGTGCCCATTAACTGGTGAATGGGCAGGGAGATCCTATTATTATTGAAACTCCTCAGGAGAGCCCCTCCCTCCTGGGGCCAAAAGAGAGGCTTGTGTTTTGAGTTAAGTCTGAGGAAAGGCTGGGAACTGGAGACACGCAGAGAGGCTGGCTCCCTGCACCTTTAGGATGCCTCCTGTAAGCCTGATGGAAAAGCAGGATCTATTGGACTGCTGATGCTTTGAACCCCTCCATCTTAAGCTAAGGTTGGAATGTGTGTAAATAAACAAACCATATTTCATAAAGTCGCCACAGTCTCCACTGACATTCTTTCCAAGGAAACCAAACCCTGGGTAAGTGCAGGGACCCCTGGAGATCTCTCACCGCTCGGAAATTGGGGTGGGACGCAACAATATATACCCATCTTAAAACATGCTGGTTTTTATTTTTAATGGCCTTGATCTGGGATAGACCCACATGTTGAGGGAGAATCATATTAGTGCTGATTCCATATTCTGTTGTTGGATGGCAAAGTTTACATGCTCTTTCTTGGCGCACTATTTTTTTGGGGGGGTAGGGGAATGAAATGGAGACTACCCATCTGGAAAAAGAAGAAACTTAACCAGCTGCCTTGGTGTGTTTCCATAAATCCCTGCTGTGCTGCATGAACATACTAAGGTACGTACACTGCGCTCAACAGCGAAGGCCCTCCTCCGGGTGCCTACTCATAGAGATGCCCGGAAGGCGATCACAAGAAAGAGGGCCTTCTCGGTGGTGGCCCCCGAACTTTGGAACACCCTTCCTGACGAGGTCCACCTGGCGCCTACACTACTATCCTTTCGGCGCCAGGTAAAAACCTTCCTCTTTGCCCAGGTATTTTAACATTTTAACATTTTTTAACATTTTTTAACATTTTTTAATATTTTAGTATTTTGTACTTAATGTTCTAACAGACAGTTAAATTGTAATTTGATGACCAGGTCGTTTTTTTTTTAAATTGTATTTGCTGTGTTTTTACTTGATGTGCACCGCCCAGAGAGCTTGCTATGGGCGGTATAGAAATTGAATTAAATAAATAAATAAATAAATAAATAAATAAAATAAGGTAGAGAAGAAAAGCACAGAAGATTGTTCAGTATAAACTTCTGTTGTGCTACTATATGAAATGCAGCCTTTTTAAAGGGTTAGATATGTGGAACTTAGTTTCTTCTGCAGAATTCTCCACGCATAAACAACTATTTCTGAGCCCTCGTGTAGTTTTGCCAACCATAAGACATGACAATGGCACTCTTCATGTTATGAGATTTTAGCACTACATGTAAAATAAGGCTTTGAAGCTGTGGCTGCTACATGTATGCTCTTTCCACCTAACTGCACTTCGCTGAGCAGAAACAGAACATGCTGTACTGGCACTTCTCTGCTTTTTGCTCTGTACCATGTCAGGTAGAACAAATGGAATGCATCTGCATATCTAATTTACGTAGGCTGGGATCTAAAGTGCTACATGGTGAGCTCTGGACTAGGGATGGAATTTTCTGAAAATCTCAATGCCGAGGTTATCCTCATGTATTTTTTTCTAATTCCATAAACAATTTCTAATTCCATATGAACAATTATCACATGTTATATGCATTATTAAACATCTAATAGTAAACATGTAATATTATGCCTAATATTATAAGCATATGCATTCCAGGCTTCTTAAAGTCATTAACATATAAACAGATATATACAACAATGCATGTAACTGTATAAAACACATACGTATAAACACACAAAGTTATGCCCCAGAAATATAGCATGGGGCTTTTGACAATTTAATACATATTATATGTCTAATATATGTATTTGTGTATAATTTGGCATATAATTAGCTGGGATTTAAAAAACACACACAACGTTGACGATGCAAAAGCAGCTCAGACATAAGTGGGCACTCGATGCACAAGGTAATCTGAGCAAAGCTCAATCAGGATGAAATTGCCACATTCTATGTAGAAATTGGTTTTAACTGATTCCTCCTTCATCCCTACTCCAGATTGCAGGGCACGGACACACACCAGCTCTCAACACACTCACTCCTACGTTGTCCATGATGTGTAATGGGGGGGTGTAAGAGATCTGTGTTTTACATCTTCTATTAGTACACATTATATGATATAAAGACAACAGGTGCAAAAAAAAGGTTTCATTTTGGAAGATGTCTACTCTGCTAGAATAGGAACTTTGCAGATTCCTTCCAAAGCATGAAGCACTTCAGAAATTAGGATAAGGAGAGATGTGACCCAGGATGATCTCTTAGGCTGGGTGGATCAAAGGATAAACGTACAGACCTCAATTCAAGTTTCAACTTACTCTTGGCATCACTATATTACAATCAGTTTCAATTTTCCCCACCTCCCACACACCGAATACATGTATGTATATATGTATGTATATATGTATGTATCACTTGGTTTGGTTTGAAGTAGTCAAGATAAGCCTACTTACTACTACTCTAAGCATGGATAATATAGATAGATATATGCCTTAAATATATGTTTCAAACCTGGGAAACAAAGCTCTGTCTGCTCATTCCCATTTCTTAAGAAAGAAAGAAAGAAAGAAAGAAAGAAAGAAAGAAAGAAAGAAAGAAAGAAAGAAAGAAAGAAAGAAAGAAAGAAAGAAAGAAAGAAAGAAAGAAAGAAAGAAAGAAAGAAAAGCAAGCAGTTTGTTAGTGTGCCTAAATTGTTGCAAGACAAACCCATGAGTGGTATAACATCTGGAAACAAGTCCCATGATTTTCAGAACCAGTTGCCTATGTGGTTATTTAAACAATATGTTTATACAGACATGACTCATTGGAGTGCTCCTGTTTCTTGACATTATAATATGAGAAGCAAGCCTAAGGCTCTTATCTCTTGCTCCTTTACACATGTGCTGCTTGGTCTCATCTTTCTGCTTTCTGCAATTGGCTATCTAATTTTTATGAAGGGAAGCAAGGAAAGTTCACAAGATCCTTTACACATGTGCTGGTTGAAGTCTTGTCTTTTACACTTTCTGCAAGTGGCCATCTAATTTTTATGAAGGGAAGCAAGGAAAGTTGATGTTTCATGTTTTGTTTCATTTTTGAACTTCAAGTTCTCTTTGTATTGATTGTTTTTCTCTGTGAATGTGTTCATCTTTTAAAGGAACATTTACTTATGGTAATTATAGAATGTCAGATGCTATGCTTTTCAGCTTCTATACATTATAAGTTATAATTAACATTGTTTCATCATGAGAATACTTATTTTATAAACATAATAGGAGCAGTAGCAACTCCTAATATTATGTCAGAATTAATCAACTGTAGTATGTCCCAAAGTTTTGAATAATAATTTGTGACAGTCAAGTTATTTCCACTGTTCTGACCTGATGGTAGTTTCTTTCACCTGCCCTACATAGTCAGTTATGGCAGTATTTGGTTCCTCTGTCCTGTTCCAGCAAAGTAGATCTGCATGTTGAAATAGGTTTCTGCAAGCAGATCCTTCCTGCACTGGACACTATGTTCTATTGATATAAATGCAGTGGTGCATCTATATTGCAATGCTCATCTAGGTACCACTGAACTTTCTGAATACATTTGTTGAGTTGGATGAGCATCTCCCATGCATGGTCACTAGTTGCATGCAACTCATTATTTCATGGGACTAGAATTGGGAAATGAAGCCACTATTGCCTATTTTTATCTCTGGAAATTTCTTTTAGTTTTAAAAAATTATTTCCTGCTGCAATAAAAAAGCTTTAGTATTCCAGATTTGGCTTTCTATTGAAATCCTTATTTTGATTATGCCATATTCTTCACTGCTTCTCCATTTTTTGAATTCAAGTGGGAAGAAATGTTTGGATTTGAACAAAACATTGCTCTTTTTCTTTTCTTTCAACAAATTAAAAAAACAACACAATGGTTCTGTGAGAAACACATCCCTTGTTGTTTCCATGCTGATTCTCATGCCAGCCAGGGATGTAGTAGACATTCCATTCTCATTTTGAGGCAAATCTCCGTCATTTGCACTTTCCAAAACAACGTGTGAACCAAAACACAGCCATCCTTTGAAGTCTGCACTTGTCTGAATTTTTCAGTGCAGTTGTTCAGCCAAGGAATGTGTACAAAAATGCATATGTGAGGGTAGAGTGTGCATACAAATACATATATTAGCAAAAATAGCATATGCATATTAAGATAAATTCACACTACAATTCTGATGAATTTTCATGAAAACTTTTTTTAAAAAAAATCACAAACCAATGTGGAGAACTGAGATTAAGACTGGAAAATAAGAAAGTGAAACTGACAGATTCATCCATCCCTAGACAGGGCTCAGAAATCATGGTAGCATTCTAGAAACCATGACTGCTTAAACCTCCTAACCATCACAAACATATCTAATAAAAATGTATCAGGACAGGAACTGGCAATGACTCTTGAACTGGCATTCTTTTATGTGAGGCTTCAGGCTATCCATCACTAACCAGCTCTATTAAAGGTACGTATTACAGAGTGACCATCCATACCAGCAATGGTCAGGCCAGGCGGTATTCTTTGACAACCCCACCTAAAAATTTCTGACTCAGGCTGAGCAACAAAGATACTCTTCTCTTATTGGCTATCACTGCTCTGCCTTAACATAAATGAACAAAACGTTCTCTAGTTCTGTCTCTTCAAGAATGTTTCCTCAGTCAGTGAAACTCTTGGAATCAAATTTTTCATCAGGAGAAAAATCTGGTTGAAAACTCAGTCATCATCTGTTCTGCTTGTACTTTATAACAAATATTGCACAGGATGGTGGGCAGTAACATTTGTGCACAGGATTGAAAATGTACAGAATCTAGATATTCTAATGTACAAGAAATGTCCTGCTGCTAAAGGAATGAGCCATATCATTTCATGTTAGAGTTGGAGCTCTGGATTGTGTTCATTCATACATGCCAGCCAAAGGACAAAGTGAAGAACTGAACAGAGAGTACACAATGCTTATAACGTATGTGATGTGATAGATTAGGTCACTCTTACTACTGACAACTTTCATATGGCCTCAGCAGTCTCTTGGCTTACTGATATTCATCAATCTAAACCCAAGCATGGCACTACAATCCAATCTGAAGCCACTTGCCTCACTCATCGTTGTCTATAAAAAACAAAAGAGCATTCTTGATCCTTAGTCATCCATCTAGTGGAAAATTATTTCTAGTGAGTGAATAAAAGAGCAAATTTGGTGCTAATGTTTAGTTCTAAAAGAAGCATTTGTCAAGACACAAATTACAGATGAATTAAATAGCAATAAATTAGCAATCAATCATTCTTAAAAACTGAAATATGAACACAGACTACCAGAAGAAGCTGTGGTTAAGAACACAGGGAATCTCTACATCAAAGCCAATGTGCAAGGAGAGAGGGAGGAGTCATGGGCCAAACACTCATTCCCCAGTTTCAATAAACTATAGTTTATGAAAATTATATCAGAACCAGTCCAATTTCTGTGCTATGTATGACTAAGTAGATCTTGGTTCATGTGCAGATATTACAGCAGTACACTTAATCTGAAAAAAATCTAATATTTTAATTTTTTAAAAAAAATAAGGTCCGCTCAAATGTAACAAGAATGCTGGTGCTTTGATAGACCTCAAAATAAAACTGATATTCAGACTTTTGGAATGGCATCTTTTTTTGCAACAGAGTTGGGTTGCGCCTAAGGGAACCCCTGCAGAAAGATTTCTATTTGGAATGCATTGGCCTCAACAAACACATTCTGTGCACCTGGAAACTTCCTCTCTTCTTTTCCTGCATTTGGTGCCTTCCTATTTTTTTCTTTTTCTGAACAATTAATTAAGCAGGTTAAAGATTTAGAGGTATTGCACACGCCATGGAAAACACTGTCAAGACTTAGACATTCCTAGGATATTCAGCTTCTTGAGCAACGGCACCAAAGCAGGAAGAAGGAAGGAGGAGGGAGGGAGGCAGGCTGGCCATCTAATGATAAGCAACCAATTCAAGTAAACAGCTTTCTCTGAACTTTTGCAGCCAAGATGGAAAGCTCTTGTTTTCTTAAAAAACTGAAGTTAGTTACATTAAGATGGCCAGACTTTAAAATACTTGTTACAGACTCAATGAAGCTATGGTGACCTTTCCTGTTCCTAGTTGAGCATGACCACGTGTAGGACAGGATATTTTGAAGCATGGGACACCCTGCACATAGTTACATTCAATTGGGAACTGGCATTGTCACTATAGCATCACTGAATCTGCACCTCCTTCGTTGGACCAGCACACAATTCACTTCCATGTATATCTTCTATTTAAATTGTGAAGCCAAGCTCACATTGGGTGTGTGTATCTGTGACAACAGCATGCTGCAATTTCTGATGCATTGTTTCATCTGTCTTCACCCTATGGGCGCTAATATGTAATCAGAATAGGAACATGTCAGATGATGAAAAATACTCTTTTCAAAGTATAATTTTACACATATCTTTGAAGGAGCTGTCTTTATTAAACAGTGACTGCACATGTTGACTCTGTTATAATGATGTGTTATTTTGGCAGGACTGCTTGTTTAAACAAAATTAAATGCAAATTAGTGGCTTTGTCTTAACTTTAGGAATTTGTATAACCTTTGTGACAGTTTAGTTAGGTAACAATGGTGATAATAAGAAGTGCCAACAAAGAACAATTATTACAATCCAAACCGTAAAGTCATCAGTGGTCAATCACCCTATTATTTGACATATAAGAAACCTAAATGACCTTAAACTAGATTTCAAGTGACAATCTTTTAAAGAAAAACAGATAGTATGGCTAACAAATGTAACATTTCATCTTAGAAATATAAACCATTTTCTACTTAAGATCATGTTTTTAAACATGATCTCCTTGCACAGACACATGCCACTTAAAGAGTGATTTCAGTAGTACAGCTTGTTTCTGTAACTTTCAAGTCAGAGTGTTTACCTTATGTAGGCTGCCATAATCACCCCACATGCACACATTATCTCCTAGTTTATCTCATTTTTCCCTTTTTCAGTTAAGCACAGGGAAATGTTTGAAACATAATGACAGCAGGTGAAACATACAACAGCAAATGTGTGCTGTGAAATAATGAATCCTTGATCTAGTAAACTTTTAAAATATTTTTTGTGACTACCCTCTACTGTTAATTCCCTTGAAGAAAGCTGAATTTAGTTTTGAGATAAATTGATTGTTTGTGTGAATTTGTGAATATTGCTATGAATTGAGGTTCCTTCCCATGTCTGACCAGGTTTAAAAAATGTGGGTAAATACCCATGCACCAATCCCTACCCCAACCCATATTATTCATAGCCCACAACAACATCCTCATGAACCTACATGATGCCCATGGCTCCTACAGAGAAGAAAGGCGGGATATAAATCTAATAAATAAATACATGCAATGTGCACCATCCGTCAGCATAACCAAGAATTTTTGTACATTGCTTGCGGACAATTTTGTATAATATGCTTGCATATTCTCCATATTTTCTGTATGTGTACATGAAGGAGTGGAGAATGAGCATGAACTGATAATGCAGACTTGCTATCACAGCCAAAGTCCTGCAATATATGTACTCTTTGCTTGAAGATTATGTGCATTGGCCAAGAAGTGTACATTTCCTGTTAATGCTGTTGATTTGTGCACTTTCAGGAGGAGGGTGTACAACTGCCAGTTTTTTAAAAAAACATTCTTTATTCAACTCATTGTAATATGTATATATAAAATGTAAGAACATTTATTCATGATCAAAGCATGCATAGCCCAAGTCCAGTAGATTCTTGCATGATACTCCAGGGTCACTTACAGAGATATGTTAGCCCATTTTATCCTATCAATGCAAAATAGTTTTCTGTTCAGCACCTTAATGTCAGGAGAACAACTGCTTGTCTTAATATATTGTTTGTCTTCTAGAAGGGAGCAGAGCAGGGAGGTTGAGGGCTGGAAAGTCAGGTGTTCAATGAAATGGACTACACAATGGATTGAGACCTGGAACAATGACAGCAGCAGCAGCAGCAGCAACACAGCAACAACATAGCAGCAGTAAAACAACAACACAGCAACAACAGGTGATGGAGACACAGAGTTGGGAAATGTAGGGCCCAAGATGAAAGATAGTTTGAGGGATGTGAAGGACTTTGTACTTTTCCTCAGAAAGTGAGCAGACATGAGGTTGCTCACAAGGCTGGGAGACTATGGACTGAAGGGCCATTTTTTGAGACCAAAGCAGAAGAAGTAGTGGTAGATCAGGAGAGACTCCTGGAATTCACATATTGTTTAGCACTAATCAACCAAATATTTGCCTGTATGCCTTTAGCTAAATAATAATTCATCTACATCCAAAGGTCGGGTTGTCATTTATTTAAAGCAGATAACACAGAAACAAATCACAGATAAAAAAGAATGCTCAGTGTTACAGACAAGAATTTCTTATAGGCTTAGTATTTTGGGTGTCTAAAATCCACTCAACAGTCCTGAAGACAAAACTATGCAACTTATACATGGTTTAGGGTTCTATCGGTCTTAATGTCTAGACCAGGTATCCTGTTCAGTCTTGTCGCAGGCCAGCTGTTACAATTTACCAATTACTATATAAACATTCAGAACATGGACTAGTTTCAAAAAGACAAATGCCATGTGCTTTTTCAGTATGGAAAGTCACTTCCCTCCCCCCTTGCCTACTTTATGTGAGCTCTAATGCAGGATACTTCAACAGCTGAAGCAGTGTAGTTACTGTTGGCATGGCAACACAAAATGGCTGACCAGTCAACTTGTATGCAATCTATTTCTCAATGATATTTCTGCAAGAAAGAAGAATTGTAGGCTTATGTTAAGGGTGACTTGACTTGCCTGAATTGCATTTCACCATTTTGAGGAGACATGGAGGGGGAGGAGTAGGGTCTATGGCTTATAGTTAGAAAATGGTTCAACAGACGGATTTGAAGAATGGCAGTAGGAAAGGTAGGTTTGTTGTTGATGGTCTATACTGAATTTGGGGTGGAAAGGACAAGAAAGGACAAGAAATTATTTTGAATGAGTGAAATGTGCAATGAATAACTTTGGGAAGCTGACAGGTAGTGTATGTTTTTCTTTCATAGACTTTGCTGGAGTGGCTTTTAGGAAAAGATTTCTCCATTTGTGCTTTGTCTTTTGGGAAATGGATTGTCGTGTTAGGTCAAGGGCATCATCTAGCATGTGCCATTATCCATAAAATGTTTGCAGTTTTTATTAAAAATACATTTTTGTTGCCAAACCTAGCCAACAGAATTACACAAACGTGTCCCTTGCACATCCTCAGTACCAGCCTGTCATGAGAGGAGGTTAAATAAAGGGGGGAGGAGTGGAATGAAATGTTGAGTGAAAGTGAGCGACAGGCAGACAAGGTTGGTTGGAAATCACAGTGTGGTTCTGTGAGGGATGAAAAAGGACTTTGGGAGGGAGGAAAGAGGTGAGAGACATTTGAAAGTATTTACAAACCAAGGTTTGGTCTTTACATGGTTACAGTTCAGTTCAGTTAAGAGGTTTAGACATTCCAACTTTATCATTCTGTGTGGATAGTATTGCTTACCATTTGGGTACTTTTAATGTGGAATGGTAATTTCATGTGTCTGTTGTAGTGAACAGGCACATCTGGGACTTAGGGCCATCACTCTACCACTAATAGCTATCCAGCTTCAAGGTAGTAGTGAAACTGGAACTGAGCACAGGATAGGATACCATACTCACATAAATACTGCCTAAATAATGCATCATGACCCTAACCAGCAGCAATTTCATGACATTCTGGAGCTTGTGAGCACATGGAACACCTTTAACACAACATGTTAAAACGGAAGGTTTTTTTGTTAATTGACTTTAATTATGCTTTAAAGCAGGATTGCAAGCTTCTGGTTTTTATTGTTTGTACATATTTGTTTCAGTGTGGATATTAAAAAGATTCATATACCAATAGGGATGGATGGATCTGTCAATTTCAGTTTCTCATTTTTCCAATCTTAAGTTCACTTTGCCACATTTCCACATCAATTTGCCATTTGTTTTTGTTGTTGTTATGTGCCTTCAAGTCGATTATGACTTATGGCGACCCTATGAATCAGCGACCTCCAAGAGCATCTGTCACGAACCACCCTGCTCAGATCTTGTAAGTTCAGGTCTGTGGCTTCCTTTATGGAATCAATCCATCTCTTGTTTGGCCTTCCTCTTTTTCTACTCCCTTCTGTTTTTCCCAGCATTATTGTCTTTTCTAATGAATCGTGTCTTCTCATGATGTGTCCAAAGTATGATAACCTCAGTTTCATCATTTTAGCTTCTAGTGACAGTTGCATCTGAGGGGCGAAATAAGACACAGACACATCAGCTTGGGTTGAACAAGGGCCACTTTATTAAATTATAACAACACCCATTTTAAAGTGACCTGCAGAGGGAAAACCTAGATGCAGGAACTGTCAATAAGCAAGCATCTTGCCATATAGCTGTCGGGCGACCAGCCCCTGCTGGGGCAAGGGCAAGCCATCTGCTTACCCCGGCCACACCCAGTAGGTGAGTAAGGGGGCCTTCTCACATCACCAACCCCCGGGGCCATACAACCCTCAGGTGGATGAGGTAAGTTGGCCCCAGAAGCAGCCCATATCCTGCCTTCGAGCTGTAAAGCCCTGACACACAGACCTCTGGAACCGCCAATCACCTCCAAAGGTGCCTAAGGGGGACCCCTAGCTGTTCTTACCTACTTCCCTTCTCGCACCTTCCTGCACCCATGCCATAATAAATTGCCCTCCGTAGGGCATTAACAGTTTAAATATGTCAAATTAGTCAAATTAGCCAAAACCACCTATTAATCACAATGCCCCCTAACCCGATTCCGTCCCACTCTCACAGTGTGGAGCAGGCAAAAAACCTGCCCGCCAACTAGGGTGGGCAGGATAAAAATTCCTACTCGGTCCCGAAGCGACCAATGAACACACCATAAAAGATGGAGGGCGGGTTGGGAGTTGCACGCCAAAGAGGAGGCTAGGAGGGGCAGCCGGGACTTAAATAAGGCCCATAGCTCCACCCCTCCACGCTGTACATCGCACGTGCATAACTGCTGCGATTCATGACGTTGCCCTTCTTCAAGACGGCAGCGGCAGCATTGCCCCCATCAGCAACTATGCCCCACTCGCCAGCTGCGCGGAGAGTGGGGTGGTATTTCTGGTTTAATTTGTTCTAACACCCAATTATTTGTCTTTTTCGCAGTCCATGGTATGCACAAAGCCCTCCTCCAACACCACATTTCAAAGGAGTTGATTATTCTCTTATCTGCTTTTTTCAATGTCCAACTTTCACATGCATACATAGAGATCGGAAATACCATGGTTTGAATGATCCTGACTTTAGTGTTCAGTGATACATCTTTGCATTTGAGGACCTTTTCTAGTTCTCTCACAGCTGCCCTCCCCAGTCCTAGCCTTCTTCTGATTTCTTGACTATTGTCTCCATTTTGGTTAATGACTGTGCTGAGGTATTGATAATCCTTGACAAGTTCAATGTCCTCATTGTCAACTGTAAAGTTACATAAATCTTATGTTGTCATTACTTTAGTCTTTTTGATGTTCAGCTGTAGTCCTGCTTTTGTGCTTTCCTCTTTAACTTTCATCAGCATTTGTTTCAAATCATTACTGGTTTCTGCTAGTAGTATGGTATCGTCTGCATATCTTAAATTATTGATATTTCTCCCTCCAATTTTCACACCTCCTTCATCTTGGTCCAATCCTGTTTTCTGTATGATATGTTCTGCGTATAGATTAAATAAATAGGGTGATAAAATACACCCGTCTCACACCCTTTCCAATGGGGAACTAGTCAGTTTCTTCATATTCTGTCCTTACAGCAGCCTCTTGTGCAGAGTATAGGTTGCGCATCAGGACAATCAGATGCTGTGTCATCCCCATTTCTTTTAAAGCATTCCATAGTTTTTCATGATCTACACAGTCAAAGGCTTTGCTGTAATCTATAAAGCAAAGGGTGATTTTCTTCTGAAATCCCTTGGTCCGTTCCATTATCCAATGTATGTTTGCAATGTGATCTCTGGTGCCTCTTCTCTTTCTAAATCCAGCTTGGATGTCTGGCATTTCTCGCTCCATATATGGTAAGAGCCTTCGTTGTAGAATCTTGAGCATTACTTCACTTGCATGGGATATTAAGACAGTAGTTCGATAATTACTGCATTCCCTGGGATTTCCTTTCTTTGGAATTGGGATGTATATGGAATGCTTCCAGTCGGTGGGCCATTGTTTAGTTTTCCATATTTGTTGACAGATTTTTGTCAAAATTTGGACAGATTCAGTCTCAGTAGCTTGTAGCAACTCTATTGGTATGCCATCTATTCCTGGTGATTTGTTTCTTCCAAGTATTTTAAGAGCAGCTTTCACCTCGCATTCTAAAATTTCTGGTTCTTCATTTTTATTAGTCATTGTGAAAAGTCATCAATATTTTAGTGTGTGCTTTTCTCTTAATATACAACTTTTCGTACACAAATGTATAAAATGTTGCCTAAATGTTGCCTATAATGCAAATTTTTAAACAATTTCCCCTAAAGCATTTTTGTATGTTATTTTTGTAGATATATGCATTTTTATGTACACTTTCCCCTAATATAGGCATTTAGTACGCATTTTTCTTGGCTGGAAAATTATATTACAAAATTCACAAAATGTGAATTTCAAAGGATAGCTGTGTTTTGGTTCCCATATTGTTTCAGGAAGTGCAAATTAAGTAGGTGCATGTTAAAATACAAATTCAACCAGATTTCTCCACCATCCTGTGAACTCAAGCTATCAGTACCCTGGGAGGTACAGGGTATGGTATAGGGTAGAGGTAAAGAGCATATGCCCTAGAAGTCACCTGATATTTGAGAGTGTGAGCAACTCACTGCAGTAGCTTAGTTTCAACTACTGGGGAAAGCATTGTTATCCCTTTTAGCAAGAAGGGAGAGAAGAAGGGGAATAATGTGCTCCATCCGCCCACTCTGTCAGTGAGGCTGTTCTTCCAGGACAGGTTTACAAACTTCATCTTCTGACCAGTGGCTGTACCTCCTCATGCAAGAGAAGCACAAAGTTGTTGCTTAAAAACATCTTTACTCATAGGCCTCAAGAGTGCTGGGAGATCATATGTATCGCTAGTATGCTGCTGACACACAGCTCTATTCATCATTTCCATCATGATCCCTGGGAAGCAGTGGACATGTCTTGGGAGCAGTTTTGAAATGGATAAGGGTGAACAAATCAAAATCCACAAGGTATAACTAACAGGATATTTACTGTGAAGTAAGGTCCACTGTGGTTCATGGGGTGAATCTTCTACAAAGTGTGTTTCAGAGTTTAACATGCACCTAGAAACATTTTATGCAGTGTCAAAAAAAAATTGTGCAGTGTGAAATAAGGTTTTGTGCAGTTGAGCTTATTTATTTATTTGATTTATATCCCGCCCTTCCTCCCAGTAGGAACCCAGGGTGGCAAATGGGATTTATGAAGGAGCTAGGTAGTTTCTAAAAAAAATAAATAGATGAGAAAAGATAAAAAGAAAAAGAAACAAGATATAAATAGGTTCCTTTCAAATCTTCATGATCTAGTAGTATAAGATGATAAATTAGTGCTTTTTTTTGTAAAAAATGAAGTGCCAGCTGGCATGGGCAGCAAAAAAGAAAAAGAGGTACCAGCACTCCCTGCTGGTGAATACTGTTACAAAAAGCCCTGCTAATAGTATATTATGGGATTACTTGACTAGTTGGGAGCCGGGCAGTGTGTTGGCTGCTAGTGCAGTAGGAATAAAAGCTTAGAATAAACCCTGGTGTGTTTAGGATTGCAGCCCAAGAAATATCATTGGGAAAGAGTCTTAGTCTGAGCTGAGGAACAGGAAGAGGACTTGCTCAACATTTAATACATTTTTATTTATGAATTTAAGGTGGGGCTTTCACCTTCATATCCTGCTTATGGCCTTCCCATAGCCATCTGGATGGCCACTGTGAGAAACAGGATGCTGGACTAGTTAGGCCTTTGGTCTTGTCCAGCAGGACTCTTTGTATGCTCTTTTTAAATGCCCACTCATTGGAAGCGGTTGATCTGAAGAAGGACTTGGACATTACGGGACAAGGTGGCACTATACAGAGGCCAATCTTCTATTCCCATCTTTATCTGTTCATTAAAAGCACCTGCATTAGCCTTTCTTTCTGCTTCCATCCCCTCTCTGTGGATCTTCCCTCTTCCAGTATGTATTTTCTGGGTTTAGTAACCTTTTAATGTGTCACGGCCAGAACTATTTACAGGAAATTGAGCCATCCACTATAAGGCATGATTTTATCTAACTATTCCTTTCATGTGCTTTATTATTTTTTAATGCCATAAAACTGTAAATGTATAGTACTGCAATATAAGATACTGTGTTCATATGAGAAAACACATATCCTCTATAATATTTCACTAACTCCAGATGATGTGGACCAGAATAAAAGCAAATATGATTTGGCCAATAATGCATAATTTTGAACAGCATTTTCTAATTACTTGGAAATGATACTGAAGATTTCTATATATTTTTCTTCATAAAAGGTGGACTCTTTCGATCGTGCTCACATTTATTTCATATGATTTTGCCCCTTTTTGTTAATGGTTTACAGAAGGATCAAAGCAAGATCAAATGAAGAGCAATCTATAACGCTTTTTCTATATTTCTAGAATACTTTTATTTGTTCCTCAAGTACAGAAAGTACTTCTGGTGATATTCCCTGTTATAAAGATGGTGTACAAAAACATACTGCTCAAATTGGGTAGGGAGGCCTTAATGAATTCCAAAAGCCTTACTCTACCCCCTCTGTGTTTAGTCAAATCATTGTTCCCTGTAATCTTCTGAAAACAATAGTTACAGTACTGACACAAAAGGTGAGAGGACTGGACTAAGCCCTCTCTGTAAAAATGTGAGCACTATATATTGATATGCCTGGCAAGTTTTTTCAAAGCAAGGGCCACATGTCCTTATCAGCAACTTTCCAGGGGCCGCATACCAGAGGCAAAAATGGGCAGAGCAACAGATGCAACTCTTACCTTAGTAGAGCAGGCTACATTGTAGCTCTGCAAAAGCCAGAGGTTTCTAGACACAGGTACATATTTTTTCCCTCTCCACCCTGGAAAACATGAGGCATTATTATAATTTAAGGACACATTGTAGATATGCAAAAGCATTTGAGAAGGGCACAGTGCAGGTTCACTGGGATGTGTGGCCTGTAGAGAGTCTTACACCCTCAGCCCTAAGGTACCCATTCATGAAGAGATGGCCAATGCAGAAGTATTTCTGAAGGTATCTAAAGTATTTATACAAAGGGTTGAACAGGGACAGAAGTATTCTACTTTATGCCCTTCAGGACCGCTCATTTCTGCTAAGCATATCTTAACGTCTCCTAGGGTTGCCAGGTCTCCAGTTTTTGTCCAGAGACTCTGGATTTTTGAGGTCCTCTCCAGGCCTCCAGGTGAGTCACTTTGACTTCCAGATTCTCCACTTTCGTTTTTAAAAAACTTAAGTTTCTAGGTGGTCTGGTTCAAGAGCAGAGCTTGGAAAAGTTACTTTTTTGAACTACAACTCCCATCAGTCCCAGCCAGCATGGCCACTGGATTGGGCTGATGGGAGTTGTAGTTCAAAAAAGTAACTTTTCCAAGCTCTGTTCAAGAGATATACACCAAAATGTCAGCTCCTCTCCCTGCAACTTCTGTTAAATGAGCTCATAGCTGGCTGCACTAACCCTGCCCTTTCAGGTTTGTAGCCAATAAGTGAAATTAGGGTTGTGATTTACAAGGGATTTGTTCACCTCCAGGCAGTAGCTAGACTCCATTGCAATGTCAGAAAACTGTTCCCCCCCCTGCTTATCTGAAGTTCTCATATACTGAGTAAGTATATAGCTTTCAGCAGTAGTAAAAGTATTTTTCTCTCTTATGTCAAACAAGTTTAAATTTTCCTGGGCTGTTGAAGAGGGCAGTGTTTTGAAAACCTTCCCAATATGAAGTTTTAATCCAATACTCGCTTTTCTGGGAGTAATGCTGCAATGCTAATCCCACATACCCAGAGTAAACTCCATTGAATTCAACAGGACTTACTTTTGAGTAGACATGGTTAGGATTGTGCTGTAAATTAATGGGCCTTTTTACTGAACATAGCAAAGGATTGTGTTTGTGTTGTAAATCTTTCTCTCTCCCTCCAATCCTATTTTTAAAGCAATTAGGCAGGGCTTACATAGGTATCACTGTTTTTATTATGTAGGAAACTAATACTGATTTTATTTTATTTTTTAAAGTTCTACAGTGTGTGTGTGTGTGTGTGTGTGTGTGTGTGTGTGTGTGTGTGTGTGTGTGTGTGTGTGTGTGTGTGTGTGTGTGTGTGTGTGTGTGTGTGTAGTCTTCCCAACAACCCTGTGAATTAGGCTTGGTGACTGGAAACCAAGGCACCTCACAACAAGAAATGAATCCCTTTAAAATCCAGAAACCATAAAAGCAAGTATAAACAGTTGCAAAACAGCTTAAAGTGGCATGATTCTGTATGTTGGGTTGTGTGAGTGAAGTTTCTTATCACTTGAGGTTGTAGTTGTGTGCACGCTTTCCTGTTTGAGTAAGCCCCATTTAATACATTGGGACTTGCTTCTGAGTAAACAAACATAGGATTGCATTATAAATATCTTTACAGGTTGTGTAAATAATAAACATCTTTGACAGTCACACATATATAAATATTTCTCCATACTATGTCCCAATAAGTATCTGATTTCACACTATGGTTGTACATTATTATTTCTCTACATTTTACATGTGCTGTTCTTCCTTGGAGTGGTCATGGTCCTCTTCTGTTATTTCACCCTGAGGGGCAGATTAAGCTGAGAGATGTGAGTAGCTCATGGTCACCAAGTAAATTTTGTAGCTGATTTCCATTTAAAAAAGTAATTAAAATGATTTATATGAATGCAAACTAGATCGAAACAATATATTTAAAGCACATCCAACTCACATTTAAGTTCATGACCTCCCCTAAAGAATCCTAGGAAGTTTAGTTTCCCTCTCACAGTTATAGTTCCCACCACCATTAACAAACTACAGTTCCCATGATTCTGTGGTGGGATTCATGTGCTTCAAATGTGTGTTGAATATGCTTTAAATGCATGGTGTGGATCTGCCCTAGGTATAATATGCATTCATCAGTGAATTAAAAAGAACAGTTTTAAAATATACTTTTTAAAACAGGGCTGTAGCTCAGTGGTAGGGCACATGCTTTGCATGCAAAGGTCCAAAATTAAATTTTTGGAAAAAGACTATTCCCTGGAATCCTGGAGAGCTAATGTTTGTCTATGTCATCAGTACTGAGCTATATGGTACCAAATGGCCTGAGTCAGTATAAGGCAGGTTCCTTTGTTCCAAAAAGTGGAAAGAGACCCAAGGGTCACAGTGATTCCAAAAGTTATTTATGTATTTTATTTACAACATTTATATACCACTTCATTGTAAAAATATCTCAAAGCCATTTACAGAAGGAATTAAAACAATAAAATTATTTATTATTTATTAAAACAGTTAAAGACACGCATTTAAAATATTCAAATTAATAAAACTAGCAATGAGTTAAAAACAGATAAAAGCACAATAACTTCTACATGCCTGGGTAGGCTTGTCTTAAAAGAAAATCATTTTAGCAGGTGCTGAAAAGTATATAGTGAAGGCATATGCCTAATATCAATAGGCTGGGAGTTCCAAAGCATAGGTGCTGCCACACTAAAGGACTGCTTTCTTACAAATGGCCTGAGTCAGTACAAGGCACATTCCTTTGCTCCTAAAAATGGAAAGAGGCCCAAGGGCCACAGTGACTTTAAAATTTATTTATGTATTTTATTTACAACATTTATATACTACTGTATTGGCACATGCTCAAGAGACTGCCACATTTTACCACAGAATATTTAGTAGCATAAAACGTATTTTGTTGGTGGGCAGTTCTATTCTTCAAAATATCCCTCTGACATCTTATGTAAGTAGTGCAGAACTTGGTACATAAGCTGAAAACTAAAGAGGCACATAATGATTTCCACATGACATTGCATAAACTTCTTTCATATGTTTTTCATTTAAAGGATTATAAAACAGAAAACAAAAAAAAGTATATTTTCTTTTCAGAAACAAAAAATTTCAAAGGTTCTGGATGAGAACAATTTTGTGTTAATTAAATGTCCAACTCTTGGAAGTGATTTCTACAAGAGAGTCTCTCATTCTTTTATCTTTCTGCCTTACAAGTTGTTTCCATTCTCTTGTCATCACCATTTTTATTTCCCAGGGCACTTCATTATGTCAGCACTCCTTGACCTCAGAGAGCAAAGCTGAAAATGTTGAATTAAGAATGTTTTTGTTTCAAAATATAACCTTCCCTACCTTTCTTGCATGACAAATTGCATGACATTTTGCAAATGTGTGAAATAGCAACAGATCATGAATTATTTGTACACTGATAGTGTACAAATAAAACTTCATTGCCTCTGAAATTTTGATAGAATTAGCAATGGCTAGTTGTCTAAAGGAAATGAGGCATTAAAATTCTGATGAACATTTCTCACACACCTCTGCGGCACAACAGTGGAAGAGCCTATACAACTGACATAACAGCATGGTTTGTGATGCTGTGGTGGTGCAGTAATTGATATATCCCATCCTAAACATTTGCTTGATTGCAGAGCCTGTTACGCTGGTCCAGTTTGGCTATTCCAACATCTCTTGTATATCTTGTTTCCCAAGTGTGCTGCTCCAATTTTCTGTTATGTGGTTTCAGCCCTTGCACTACTATTCTGCTCCCACCCATCTCCTGAATATCCTCCTCCCTCACACTCATCCTTCTATAGCATGGGGTATTTGGGCCCACAGTATTTAGGTGATATCTCAGTGGTACCTTCAACCTACATTAGGAAACTCTGACCTGTGGCTGTTTATAGACATTACAGTGTGTAATATTTTGGGGGCTCATCTCCCTTGCTCATATGTGGAAGTCTGGTTCCCAAGTTTGAGAACTACTGGAGTACTACAGATGTTCACTACTGCCACACTTTCTGTTCAGGTGATATTACAGGGCACCAGGTTAAAACGTTTTCTATGTGTAGGAATTTAATAGCATTTTTTGGTGCTTCCTCTGTACTCCCAAGAATTTGACGGCAATTGATGACAAGTGATATTCTGTTTATTAACCTACATCCTTGATGTGTTTTTGTCATTTTTTCAATTAATGGTTTTTATTAATTTTTTAGCAGTAGCAATACAAACAACAAATACAAACATAAAACCAACAAGGAACAGAAATCAATAAATTTGATGTCATCTGACCACGATTCATCATGTGAGTCTATACTTTAACACAGTTTAATTTAAACATTTGTATCAGCTAGAGCTAGAGCAAAATGTGGCTGCTAGGATGTTAAGTGCTGTGTCCTACCACAATCACATAAGACTATTCTGTGCAAACTGCACTGGCTAACTGTGTGTTATCATACCCAATTCAAGGCCCTAAGACTGACAGATAAAGCTATGGAATGCCCTCTTCCAGTAAGTTCAGCTTGGCTCCTCAATGGGTAGATGTCCTGTTGTAATTTGAAGACTCATTTCTTTGTTCAAGCATTTAGAAATAACCTGAACGGAATGTTATTTTTGTTTGAAATCTGGTATGAGTATGACTTTTAGTGATTTTAATGTTTGAAATTGTTCTGTTCTTTTATTGTATTTTATTGCATTTTGTATATCACTACAGTATTCAGTACACCTCCCTGGGATTGATAAATTGCAGCTAAACAGCCATCACAATCTACTATTAAATAAAGGTAAAGGTGTCCCCGCACTTATAGTGAGAGTTGTTTCCGACTCTTAGGGTGATGACTTGCGACGTTTACTAGGCAGACCATATATATGGGGTGGGATTGCCAGTTCCTTCCCTGGCCTTTCTTTACCCCCCAGCATATGCCGGGTACTCATTTTACCGACTACGGATGGATGGAAGGCTGAGTGGACCTTGACCCCTTTTACCAGAGATTCCACTTCCTCCTTCCGTTGGAATCGAACTCCGGCTGTGAGAAGAGCTTCAGTTGTGTTACCGCCGCTTACCACTCTGCACCACGGAGGATCTACTATTAGGCACCAGGAATAAATATTCCTTTTTAACCAGGCTTTCTGTCCTTAATTTGGAGACTTTTAGATGTTTGTGGCCTTTTTCAGTGGCAGGGATGTGTTATACCTATCTTTTGTATGTGTACTGATGTGTTTTTAGGTTTTGATTTTGTTCTGGTTTTATACTGGGAGAGCCAGTGTGTTCTAGTGGTTAAGGTGTTGGACTATGACCTGGGAGGCCAGGGTTCAAATCCGCACACAGCCATGAAGCTCACTGGGTGACCTTGGGCCAGTCTCTGCCTCTCAGCCTAACATACATCACAGGGTTGTTGTGAGGATCAAATGGGAAGAGGAGAACCATGTATGCCACCTTGAGCTCCTTGGAGGAAATGTGGAATATTAATGTAACAAACAAACAAACAAAGGTTACCTAGTCATTTGGTGGCTGTATCGTTATTTCCCAGGAAACAGGACAAGATGTGGATAGTGTAGAAGACACAGATGTGGAAAAGGAGCTCAGTTCAGAGCCAGTCTCAGAGGATCAGAAGATGGTAGAGTATGCCCTGAACTTTACCAACCTTCAATATAAAATGGGCACTTACACATCAACAAGAAGAAGAAATGTATCACCAGAAAAAGAGAGGACACAGATTTGCATAAAATTTGCATATATTAATTTATATGTATAGTTAGAAATAATTACTATAATTTTTAATAGAAATACAATAATCTCACTATAGTGAGGAAGACTACGACCCAGTGAACTGTAGGACTGATGAGCAATTTCAAGACCCCTGCTCAATCTTCTTGGGATTCTTGTTCTTTGACCAGGACTTGAAGTGGACAGCCCTTCAAATAGAGGATTGTAAAGCATAGCAGTTGAAGTTAGGGAACACAAGCATGCATATGGACTTATAAGAAAAAGAATATTAGAACATAAACCCAAATGGGGGAAATTGCCCAGAATATGATCAGGATGTAGAAACAAAGATACAATGTAGGTTAAGCTAGTGGAGTAGATATCTACATCAGCAGCAGCCACACAGGTCTGGTGTCAATCTGCAAAAGCTTTATTTTCAAGTTAGGGTGATAGAGCACAGGATGTGATGTCCTCCAGATTTTTGGACTACAACTCCCATCATTCCTGACCATTGGCCATGCTGACAAGCAGCTGTACTCCACAATATCTGGAGGACATCATGTTGGCTACCTCTGATAAAAGCATATCACATGAAACCAGCAAAAACATGGTGATTGGCTCAAACTGCACATTTATATTTCAATGCCTAATACATTGTTCTAATATGAGAGACCAATACAGGCAATTTGCTTTGTTGTTTTTGGTTATTGAAAGGGGAATTTTTTGTTGTTGTCATTTCAGAGTTTTATTTGCTCAATTTAGGGGCTTAAATGTTTCATAGGCCCCATCTGCACTATACATTAAAGCAGAATCATACCATTTCAAACAGCTGCATCTTCCCTCAGAGAATTCTGGGAACTGTAGTTTGTTAAGGGTGCTGAGAGTTCTTAGGAGACCTCTATTCCCTTCTCAAAAAACCCTGGGAAGTCGGATGGATTGTTAAACCACTCTGGAAATCATGGCTCTGTGAGAGGCATAGGGGTCTCCTAAGAACTTTTAGCACCTTAACAAAAACCAGTTCCCAGGCTCTTTGAGGAAAGCCATGACAGTTTAAAGTGGTATAATACTGCTTTAAATGTATAGGGCAGATGGTGCCTTACATAGGTTCACATTAAAATGCAAACTGAACTGAATTTCTCCCCAATCCCTATTCTGAGCTTATTCCCACCTCCAACAAATCAAATAATGTTTCACTGTGGAGGAAAGGAAAGAGTGCAAATCACCCCCATCATCCTATTGCTTTTTCTCTATGATTCTTGTGGGTTCCCATTTGTTTATTTTTTTAAATTTAAAATACCAGCAAGATGTTTTGCATTATTTTGTATTTTTCACAGAATTTGACATGCTTTTTCTCCTTTTCACATCTGCATGTGCAAACATGGTGTATGGCTGTGGTGAGAAAGAAGAGAAAGGATTTATCTGGAGTGCAAAATATATCAGATCAAAGTATGCAAGTTGAAGGCAAATCGCCCAGACATTATGTTTAGTAGGATGTACTTTGTTGAATATATAACCACCTGGAGCTCACAAGGAAATGCAGAAACCAGTAGGTAAATCATTAATTTGATTTGCAACTTTAGTGCAAGACTATATCATTTTAATGTCCACTTTCTGAAATTTTGAACAATCTTTCCTAATACTTACAGGGTATTTCAGTGATTACAGCAGTGGAATCATTTTCTTTTGGTTACATAAATTTTGCTACTTGGTTAATGACAAAGTTATACTTTGCTTTTATTGTATTGCTAAGGAGAACTAAGAAATCACTGTGAATGTTGAGTTTTCTCAAGTATGTTGATTGTAGCCCATAGCCGGGAAATGAAGAGGCAAGACAAGATGAAGTGTGGGTAAATCCAGGGCCACATTTATTTAAATAAAGCCAATTAAGTGCTTGATTGTATAAAAATGATCTGCAGAGAAAGGTGCAGTACCGAACTCTTACCCAGTCGGGCAAGGACAGCCTGCCATTGAAAAGGGGGTGGTCCAGACCCAATCCCCTTCTCTGTGCCTCATCCCGACAGGGTGGTTAGGGAGGCCTTCCTGCTCCACCCACCCCTCAGGGCCACACAACTCTGAGTGGGTGTTACAGGTTAGCCCCAAAGGTGAACCTTATCCTGCCAACAGGCCTCACAACCTGGAAGGCAAGCCTCAGATCGCACCTTTCACCTTAAAGGATGCCTAAGGGTGCTCACCTAACCCTACCCTGTGAAATTCTGGCACATATCCGCCACAAAAGAGGACAAGACTCAGCTTAGTCCCTCTTTCCCCACCTGTAGCAATAATTGAACACAGGGCACTCTGCAGATCAGTTAGAAACAGATAGTTACCCAAGTCAGACATATGAACACTGGCTGGCTGGTAAAGATCAGCCCTGCCACACTTCATCTCCAGGTGATGTATTACCTCACCCTGCCAATCAGCAAGAGCGAGCAAGACATCCCTATTTATTTTCTTGCGAGCCTTCTTCAGGCTCCTGGGGTCGATTTCCACCCTCCAAATCCTCCTGGAGAGGATGTCAGACCAAAAAATCATGGTCCCAGGCCATCATTTACATATGACCTCAAAGTCCAGACAAGCCTGTATGATAGGTTTTCCCTTCAACATTCCCAGGTTATTGCCTCCCAAATGAATGACCAATACCTGTGGAAGATACCGCACTAATGAAGCATCAAAAAGGTTGGTAGGAGGCATTCTACAAGGTTTGTTTTATTGTTTTATGCCATTATTTGTATTATTTTAAATTGTTTTTTAGTATTTTAAGTGCCTGTTTATTTAAATTAAATAAAATTTAATTGTATTTTAATTGTATATTTTTGTATGCTTTTAACTACATGTAGTTTTATTTGTAAGCCGCCCTGAGTTCCAGTTTGGAAAAAGGGCAGAGTAAAAATAAAGTTTCATTCATTCATTCCCACAGCATGCCATGTCTACCCAGCCACTGGACTGAAGTGCAATGGCTGAGCCCCAACTGGGTTCCCTGCCTAGTCTGTGATGCCCTCCTCTTGACCCAGAACACCATGCTGTGGCCACATATGCTGTGGCACCCTCCAATCTGTTAAAACAGAAACAACAACTAACAATATGCTCAGCAGCACAATGGTTAATGAGGGCCCTTAACTGGCCTGAGTCAAGCTCAATTCCCCAAAAGATAAGCACAGATGAAGGGCCCTCAGTTTTCTCCATGACCAAAGGCATCCCTAGCAGACACCTGCCTAAATTTATTTTTTTATTATTTGATTTATATCCCGCCCTTCCTCCCAGCAGGAGCCCAGACATGCAGACATAAATGCAGACATAAGCTGAAAACACTGCTGTGAGCCTGCAGGACCAGCAAAAAGAAAATCATCTAGGTAATTCACTACTGCATTAGAGCTAACCCGCCTCCTGAGATCCCACTCAAGGAATGTACTAAAGCATTCAAAAGGTGAACACGAAATAGAACATCCCATGGACAGACCCCAATTTACGTAAAACAAATCCTGAAATGAAAATCCCAACAGATCAAACTCAAAGGGTGGACTGGCAGGAGGCTGAATGCCAATTTAATATCACACTTACCCATGAGAGCGCCTGGGCCAAAACGCCGAACCATAACCACTGCACTGTCAAAAGAAGCATAATGTACTGAACACAAATACTCAGGAATAGCATCATTCACTGACTGTCCCTTAGGGTAAGACAGATAATGGATGAGGTGATATTGCCCAGGCTCCTTCTTGGGAACAATGCCCAAAGGGGATACCCTTAAAGTGGGCATAGGAGGATAGTAAAATGGACCCAGTGCCCTACCTTTAGCTACCTCCTTATCTATTTTCTCCTGCACCACTAGTTCCATTCCAACTACTGACTTCAGATTTCCAGACATGAAGGGCGTATGCTGTCTCACAACTTGAATCTTGAAACCATAACAAAAACCTTCTCCCAAAGTAAACAGCATCACCCTGCTTAGGATACTGACAGAGCAAAGACAATAGTTGCTGAATATTAATCAGGGTGGGACCCCTTACCTGCAGGCTGCCCTCCAGATCTGGGATTTTTCCCTTTCTGAAAACCCTTAAACCCCTGAGCTCTAGAAAAGCTGGTAAAGGGATGGGAGCCAGCACAGTTAGAACACTCATGTCTAAATTTACATGAGTTCCTGTTGCAGAAGCCCTTAGTACTAAACTCCCAACAGAGCAGGTAAGGTTGAACCCCCTGCTCCATGGAACCACGGGAAGGCACCAACATATTAGAATTACCCAGCAGGTGTCCACTGTCCACTCTATCACCCTACACAGGTTGAACTGCAATCATAAACTGCAGCCACAGCTCAGGGTACTTCCTGTCCCATTGTAGACTCAGATTAACCGCTGCTTGCATTCTAAAGAATTCATTTTAGGCCAACCATGCTGAACCCGTAAATTCAGTGTGGGCTCAAGTACTTCACTAAAGCTGCCATGCTCAAGGGCTGGTGCTGAAGTACCACCCCCATACAAATAAAAAATCCTGCCATCCAATTACCCCAGGTCCTATCAGCCTTTTCCTTTTTAAACTTCTCATTATCCCTTTCATCCTGCTTATCCTTTTCCTTCTGTTCAGGCACCCAGTACAATAAAGAGAAAACATCAATGTAAGCAAATGAGCCCCAAGAGGAATGGATGCCTCCCCAAATTGGACCACCCCAACCTGTACAGAGGACAAAGGATCCTGGGCTGCCCCCACAGCTGAAGCAGCCACCAGAGTCCCCCCCCGGGCTCAAAACCTGCTTATAGGCCTCACTCACTGGATGCTAAGAAAAGGGGGAAATACCTTGCCCATCCAGTGCTCCAGCACATCCTGGGTAAAGCAACCCCTGAGTTGTGCCCCATGGCATCACCCAGGAACCCATTCAAGCAGGGCTGGCTCCAGGCATGCCGGGACTCTTGGGCACCAGCCTGCCCAGGCCCCTCCGATCCCCTTCCACGATCCGCATTGCTGTCATCAACCAAGATGGTAGCAGAGGCTTCAGCCCCTTACAGAAGCCTCGGCCACCATCTTGATTGATGGCAACCCTGCGCGCACTGCAAAAAACAGCAGAGAGAAAGGTAGGTGAAGCGGGGGGATGGCAGGTGGCTCAGAAGCTCCTACTGTCCTGAGATGCGCAGCACCTGCTGCAGATCACGGAAGGGGAGCAAAGGGGCACCTCAGGGGCCCCTGTAGCTCCAGGGGCCCTCAGGCCAGTGCCCCACCTGGCCGCCCTTTATAATTGGCTCTGCATCCAAGGCCACCCAGGAAAACCCCACCCAGCACACTGCAGGGGCAACTCACCAAAACCAGGTTGAACTTCAACAGCCTCCACCTCTGGAATTCCCGTAGCCACCACTGGTTCCAGATCAGGTGCTGAATGCACTGGAGCAAACTGGCCAGATGATCCTTCCAACTCAGCTAAATGATCCAAAACAGCATTCCAGTCAGTGTCCTTCCTATCATGCTTCCCCTTAACTGTCTTAACCTTTTGGGTATTCTCACAAAGTTGTCTATTTAATCTCTCCAAAGACTGTACGGGCCAACACAGATGCAACATCAGAGCTCTCATCCTCAAAGGATGACAGGTCGTGAGGTGAAGGAGGCTTCTGGTGGGCAGGTCACTTCAGGGCCTTGCTCTTCCCCTTAGGACCACCCCTGCCCTTCTTAGGAGGCATGGCCTATAAACCCTGCTTACTTGTAAGCCCTAGTCAACAAGCCTAGAAATTGCAGACCACCTAGGCCCTAACAAAATGGCCACCCATAACCCAGATGGCTACTACGCCCAAAATTACCATACCAAAATGGCCACCTTCCAGATGACCTTACCAAAATGATCACCTTATGGATGACCTTTCCAAAATGGCTGCCAATGACATTTCCAAAATGGCTGCCAATAACAAATGGCCACCTACTAGGCCCTCAAAATGGCTGCCAGTCCCCACAAAATGGCTGCCACACATGAGGCCATAAAATGGCTACCATACCAAAGAAAGGCTGCAAAATGGCCACCTAGTCAAAGAAAGGTCCAGTCACATGGCCGCAAATTTCCATCTAATAGGCCTGCCAGGCTGCATGGGAGGCCACAAAATGGAGCAGAGACTTCCTCAGACTCCCATTCCAAACTGAACTCTCTCATGATGCTGCTGCTGTTGCTCCCCGCTCTGCCACCACTCTGCTGCCGCCATTGCTGCGCTCTGCCACTCTGCACTCCACTGCCACTCACACAACCTCTCCTTTCCTTCCCACCTCACCCACCACTGAAACAGGTCACCAGCCAAGGCCCAGACACCTAACGTGGCCTAGCGACCCTGTTCCATCGTCTTTCTTTTGGTTACATATATTTTGCTGCTTGGTTAATGACAAAGTTATACTTTGCTTTTATTCTATTGCTAAGGAAAACAGAAAACTCTGTCAATATCGAGTTTTCTCAAGCATGTTGATTATAGCTATGCCACAATACCAGCCTCCTTCTCCAAAGTGCAACACTTGAAAACAGTATTTACAATATTATAGCCAATATTTTGTCTCCAAAAACACTTTTTGACATTCAGTTCCCATTTACAGATCTTGGTAGTAGAACATTGATCACACTGGATCCCAGACCCTAACAAGTGTCAGTTGAAGAAGGATTTTGTTAAAGTATGCAATGTGTTAACAGCGATGGTAGTAATAATGTATGAAGTGTAATATATACATGCTGCATGGTTTCCAGCTGTTTGGCTTCAGAGTCACTCTCAGTGCAGTGAAAGAAAAAAACTGAGTGTTTGGATAATGTAGCTAAAAGTGAAGGAATCCATTGGTCACTCTTTTGGAACCAATGTGTAGAATTCACTTAAGCACAATCTGTCCTAAGTTCTGCAAACATAAATCTATGTGTGAGCAATTGCCGGGACTGAATTTGAGGAATGCTATTGAATACTGGTGATTGTTCCATACTGCTGAGAGCTGTACCCTATAGCTAATATGCAAAGTTTCCATACTTTTTTAGTCTTTTCATATTAGCAATTTTATTGCCTAGAGATCTGTAAGTCAGTTATGTCCCATTAGGAATGCTATAAACAAAGCAAAATGTTTCTAATTTCACAAAGCGTAATTGCATATATAAAAAAGCTTCATGCATTTTTTTAAAAAAATCATGTATTACAGAACATTATTTACATATTTTTGTTTAAAGAAAAACAAATTATAAACGCAAATTAGTTTCCTGAACCTGTTTAACTGAAAGCTAGAGTGAAATGTTGTCCTTTAGTTACTATTTTTAGTCCATTTTCTGTCATATAATAATCAACATGTAATAATGAATATACAAACCTGCCTTAGACTTAGTCAGACTGTCAAGGTAGATGGGAGCACAGAATATCCTCAGAACCCTAGCCCCACACTCTTATTTCTGCTTAATCCTGGAGGGTCTTTCCTTACCTCTTCATGCAGAATTCAGGAACCTACCCTCTATGCAGCAGTTGTACAAACCAAACATTAATTTCCCAGAAGCTGAGTTCTCTTTATGCCTCTCTCCTGTGTTCCCAACTTAACCGCCCACTCTTTTCTTGTTTCAAGACTGGTTCACCATTGGGTGCTTGAAAACCAGATCTCCCTTGCTTCCCTCAATATTGGGCCCTCCCTTCCTACTGCCTCTACAGGAGAAGGGCATCGTAGCTACCTCGCTTCCTGCACTTGCTGCCGCCTCACTCCCTGCTGCTGCCTTCTCAGTTGCATCTCTTACAACTGTTGCTCTCTTTTCCTTATACCAGCTGCCCCAGCACTTTATGCAGCCACAGGCAGAACAAGGGAGCATCAGCCAGATAGCCCTGCACAACCCCACTACTGGCCCACCCATGTTTACTTCTGGCCAGGCCAGCGCAGTGCAGCATACAGGCCAGTGACAATCACCCCAGGCCATTGGTCAATCTAGCCCAATGCTACATGCTATGACTGGCAGTGGCCCTCCAAGATATTAGGCAAGACTTTTTTCACAACCCAGATATTTGGCTTCCATAACTTGGGATGTTGGGGGTGGAACCTGGGCCAGACAACATGTACTGAACTGGGGTGTTCCTTGTGACCTCTTTATTGCTTGGCTACTGATCACACCGCTCTTAAAGGTTCCACTACTGATATCAGTTCAAAACCTAGGAACCCTAATGATTACAGGCACTCTAAGGTGAAACAACCTGCTTCAGGTAGCACCATTGTAGTGGTGGTGGGGAGTAGATGAAAGTAGGACCTGGCATATAAATGATGCAGCAAGACTTTTAAAATGTTGGTCCTAGACAGGGAAAGCATTTGGGCTTTGCATCAGGCAGCAAAATGTCTTGGGCTGTCACTGCTCACAAATCTCAAGGTTTGGGTACCTTCAGCAGCTGCAAATGAGGCTTATCAGAAGAAATCAGACTGGTAGATGAAAGGTCACCCTGAAGGCCCAACTAATCCAACCTGTATGAAGTTTGGAACAGTAGCTTGCATTTCAAGTAAAAATAAGTAATAGGTAGGCCTTGGCTAGAGGGACAACTGAAAGAAGAACCTAAGCAAGCAATGGCAAGACTACTGGTAAAAAAGGAAATCCTACCTGAAGAGTGTGATCTTACATTCCAGAATGTGGTTCAAATCTTTACTATTTCAGTTGGCAAGGAACCTAATTATACAGCCACAAGAGTGGCTGTATACTAAAGCCAGCATGGAGTTTTCACATTCTGCAATGTGAAATTGAAAATACCCCCCATGCCATTCTGATGCTTCCCATAAGCCATTCCAAACAAAACTTATAGTCCTGATAGTCCTGAACTCAGAAATGCTTGCTTAACAACCCTCTAAATTTTCATGGCGTTACACAAAACAGAGAGAATCGAGAGTTCAAAGTGTGAAAAGAGAGAGAGAAAAACCAGTCCCCTGTTGGACTTTTTCTGGTCAGAGTTCTCATAATTTGTTGAAATTAATTAGAATCAGCCATGTTCACAGAATACCTAAAATCCTATTACTGACCTTGCCCCATACTCTGACCTCCATCATCTGCAATTTAAAGTTAAAAAAAAATGTCTGGCCGATTTTTAATTAATTTAAGAAATTTAGTATTGGAGTGAATGATAAGCCCGGGCATGCTCAATAAGAACCAACAGTTAGTGTTCTAAAAGCCAGAGTCACAGTTGCTTGACTTGCCTAATCAGGGGGCCACACCAGATATTTATTTCACTTTAGACAGTCATGGCTTCCCCCAAAGAATCCTAGGAAGTGTAGTTTGTGAAGGGTGCTGAGAGGAGACTCCTATTCCACTGACAGAGCTCCAGTGGCCAGAGCAGTTTAACAGTCAGCAGCTCTGATTGAAGCTCTGTGAGGGAAGCAGGGCATCTCCTAGCAACTCTCAGCACCTTTCACTAACAACACTTCCCAGGATTCTTTGGGAGAAGCCATGACTGTCTAAAGTGGAATAAAGGTCTGGTGTGGATGCGGCCAGGGACACCTTTGGTTTAAATTTGGATGGGAGACTACATGTGCCTGCTGTAGAATAAAAAGGTGAGGAAAATGCTGAAAAAAGATACTGTTCACAATGTTTTCCTTTTGGAAAGGGGCTTCCCCTGTACCCAGTGCCTGCCCACCCAATCTCTTCACTTCCCCTCTCCTCTCCTCCCTCCCACTCTCCTCCCCTGCCTGCCCCTCTCCCAGGTCAGTTTCACCTATCCTAAGCATGATTGCACAGGAGTAAATCCCATTTAACTAAATAAGCATGAAAATGCTTAAACTTCCCTCCTATTCCTCCCCCTTCCTTTGCCCCTCCCTCCCCCTCCAATCCCCTCCTTCTCCCTCCTCCCCCATGGCCAGTTTTACCTATTGTAAGCATGATTGCACATGAGTAAATCCCACTGAATTCAATAAGCATGCAAATGATCAAACCTGCCCTACCCTCCTCCCTCCCATCACCTCCCTTTTGCCCCTTTCCTCCCCCTTCTTCACCCTCCCCCTTCCCTTCCAATCCCCTCCTTCCCCCTCTTCCTCCCCCTCGGTCAATTTTACCTATCCTAACTATGATTGCATAGGAATAAATCCCTCTGAACTCAATTAGCATGCAAATGATCAGACCTGCCTTCCCCCTCTCCTTTCCTCCTCCCTTCTTCCTCCCCCCCTCTCCCTTCTTCCTCCCCCCCTCTCCCTTCTTCCCTGCCCACCCAGCCCTGCCTCCCTTCCTCCCTCTTCTCTTCCTTCCCCCCCCACGGTCAGTTTTACCTATCCTAAGCATGACTGCACGGGAATAAATCCCACTGAACTCAGTAAGCATGCAAATGATCAAGCCTGCCCTCCTCCTCCCCTTCCCCTCCTCCCCTTCCCCTCCTCCCCTTCCCCTCCTCCCCTTCCCCTCCTCCCCTTCCCCTCCTCCCCTCTGCCCTTCCTCCTCTCCTTCCTCTCCCCCTACCCCTGCACTTCCTCCTCACCTCCCCATCCCCGGTGGTCAGTTTCACCTATCCTAAGCATGATTGCAGGGGAGTAAATCCCACTGAACTCAATAAGCATGCAAATGATCAAACCATTATCAGCAAACTTGCACAGGATCAAATTTCTTACCTCCCAGATTAAAAAGCAGAGAAATTCACTAATAGGCAAAAAAACCCTTGCGGTTTAAGAAAGTTCCTATAGCCAACAGATATTTCTATCAAATTTTAAAAAGCAGGGAAATTGGGCGGCTATAGTGAATGCACCAGGGGAGCAGGAGACCTGACCTCCTCTCTGAGTTATTGTACTGCCCTACAAATTTGTACAAATGCAAACACAATTTGAGTTGGTCTTTCACAGTCCAATCCATTCCTGTGTAGCTTGGAAGAATTTGGTAACATGTGCACCTAACAGTACAAAACAAAGTAACGTCCAATTCAGTGCAGTGAGACTTTCTTCCAAGTGACTTTGCAGTCTTAGGATCAAAGGAGATGCGTGGGGCAACTACATATCTGTTGAGCACTTTTGCCCCCATTAAGATATTAAGCAGGAGGGAGTTTATTCTTTACACAAAAGAGGAGCATTTTGGAGGGGAACAAACCCTGGCCTCCTTAGGGCCAGTAGCAGAGAGCATGGTAGAGCAGTAGCACTCACCTGACCTCCAGTAGGCCATGTCATTGCTGCTTACCGGGAGCTGGAAGGGGAGGACGAAGTTGATGTGCTGCAAACGTGTTGGTGACAGCACCGTATTGGCTCTGCCAGCACATTTGCACCACACTGACCTTGCCATTGCCTCCCCGCTCCCCCTCTACCTCCCAGTGAGCAGAACTAATGCGGCTGACTGGAGGCTAGGTGAGTGCCACTGCACCACCACACCATCCACTTCTGCTTACTGCACAGCACTCTGTTGCTTTAAGGCAGTTTTCCTCCAGCTGTCCTTGATACCAAAAGTAAGCTGGTGAGGGAGAACCTTGCTTAAGCAGAGCTTGGAAAAGTTACTTTTTAAAACTACAACTCCCATCAGCCCCAGCCAGCTTGGCCACTGGATTGGGCTGATGGGAGTTGTAGTTCAAAAAAGTAACTTTTCCAAGTTTGATATGGAGTGCAGCAAAATAAGGTGAACAAGAGAGGACTGGTTTTGCTCTTCTCCTCCCTGTGTTCCATTGTGCATAAAGAGCAGAACCTCCACATAATGTGTAAACAGAGCAAACTTAACATCAAGATGGCTGTCCTGCCACAGTGGTAGCATCTGAATATCAGCATTATGTTTGGTATTTTAAAAAATGAAATAAGAATAATTTCATGGTCCTATTTCTTAGCAGAGAAATAAACGCAAGCAGTAGAGTGAGAATCAACCAACCCACCTTTTCCCCTCAGACACAAATAACAGCAGACACAATCTTCTTAGGTAAAAAGATAAAGAATGTTTACTTATGACCTTTTGTATGTTCAGGAAACATAGGCTCTAGCTTAGATGGAAAGATTAGGAGTCCATTAGTCTTCGGTAATGATGCTGTTAGGAGAGAGCATCTTCCATGATGCCTCTACCAGAGGTAAAAAGTAGAAGCTATGGCGGATATGCAGGGATCTGCTAATATCCAGGACAAAGGAGGAGAAAACCAGGTAACTAACCCCACCCATTAGGAAGTTACATCATGGTAAACAGGTACATGGGATATTTCCCCAAATATCCCTTAAAGGGAGCATGCAAGTTTGCTTATTCTAACACATTATGAGTGCATGTTGGCACATGAGGATACCTTCCATGGTATTGTGGTATCTTAGGGCCAAAGCACACAGGATGCTAAATGCATCATTGCAAAGTACATCAGGTGTTTTGAAAATGTAATAATAGGCAATTTTAACTGGGACTACAATGTACAGGGATTTGATATTTAACTCTTCCCTCCTCAGCTGCAATCCCAGTGAAAATCCCTCCCCCCCCCCGCCACGGCCACCAGCTTCAATTAGCCTAAGAGAGAAAAACTCCCATTTCTGCAGATGGCAGTTTTGTTTCTAAATCTAACAGCAGTACGGGGAGGGGGGTGCGTTTTTTGCTGGGATTGAGGCTGTGGAGGAAAGAGTTAAAATTGTCTTGCGTGCTGCAGTCCTCATGGAAACTGCTCCCTGTGCCTATTATTATTATTTTTAAAACCTGCCATAGTTTCTAATGCTGTCACATCTAATTTGACCCTGACAGGTAGCAATTTACATTTGATAGTATCTTGCAGATGACTTTGATAGATTTTAATATTTTATATTAACTACATTCATGTAACCATTTTTTAAAAGCAAACTTCCAATTCAAGTGTCAGCTTTTGATTCCAAAACTGGAATGGTGAAATCCATGGTCAAATTCCAACATCAAAATTTGAATTTCAAAAATTTGAACATCCTTCAGACTGCAGAATTTTGTTTGTTCTAAACAGGACTAAAAATGAGGTGGAAATTGGCTGCAAATTAGCCTGGGATCTGTTTTATTATTTTACTAATTGTGTGTGTCTATATGCTGAGACAGCCTGCCAACCTTATAGCTCTTTATTCTCCAGCTACATTGAATTGGAAATGGAAGGCCGTGAGAGCTGGAACAGCCATGATGACATCACCATGTAACAATAATGTGAAATAATGTTTACCAAAGCACATAAATAATGAAGCAGTGAGTTTTTGTCTCCATTCTCCATCCACTGTAAACTTCGCAGCTAACTAGGCTCTCTATCGTTTGACAAAAGGATGTTTATTTACTGTTTGCCTTAGAAAAATTCTGAAGTTTTATCTGAATTTGAATCTTAAGTGAGAGGGAAAGAATGATGCATTAAAACAGGGTCAGTGAATGTGCGAACAACAGACAAAAAACAGCTGTTCAGAAAGCAAACTCCATATGGGCCACTGTCAGTGTGGGAGTCAGCTTAGGACCCATGATTCAATAATTGGCCATGGCTGCTTAGGAAAAATTTGTCAGTGTGCTGGAAAACAATGATTTATCAATGACTGGGTGCAAGCAGAGTTGGTGGATTAAATGTGGCTGCCCAGGCCACACAAGAGAAGGTTAAGTGTCTTGAAAGGCCCTTCGTTCCCATGTCCATGTAATCCCGGGCATAGGTGCCACTGTTAATTCTGTTTTTATTTGTTCCCCACTTCCTGTAAGTCCCTGGTAGACTCTGTTCTGATAGTGGAAAGCATCCGGTATGGAAGCCCTGCATTCATGCCCTCGTGCTAAAGCTTTAGTATGATATAAGATAGCTTCAGTTCTCTTGTTCTTTCAATTTAAGATTCAGTACAGTAACTAGTAAGGTTACCAGCTGCCCAGTTTTCAGCTGGATACTATGGCTTTTGGGGGTCCTCTCCAGGTGACTCACCTTAATCTCTGGACTCTCAGCTTCAATTTTTTTAAAAAATTAAGTTTCTAGGTGGTTCCCAAGATATACACCAAAACGTCAGGGGCCCCCCACGACTGTTAAATCTGTTTTATGTACAGATATGTTTTGGGCTTTTGTAACAGCCTTTGGCTATATACATTTTATCAATAAACAAACAAACAAGACTGTTAAATCTGTTTAACAGATCTGTTATAGCAGCTGGTAGCTCTAACCCCACACTTTCAGGATTGTAGCCAATAAGTGAAGCCAGGGTTGTGATTTGTTGACCTCCAGTCAGTGCCTAGACCCCATTGCCATGCCAGAAAATGGTGTTTTTCCCCCTGTTTATGTGAAAATCTGATAAACTGGGTAAGTATATAGCTTTCAGGTTTTTTTCTCTTGTGTGCAAGAGTCAAGCCCTGGGGTGTTGAAGAGGGCAGAGTTTTGAAAACCTTACCAATATGAAAACTTTAATCCAATACTTGCTTTTCTAGGAATAAAGCTGTGTACCTGGAGTAAACCAAATTGAATTCAATAGGACTTACTTTTGAATAGACATGGTTAGGATTGTGCTGTAAATTAATGGGACTTTTAAGTGAACATAACAAAGAAGTGTGCTTGTGTTGTAAATCTTTCTCTCCCCTCCAATCCTATTTTTTAAAGCAATTACACAGGGCTTACTTAGGTATCACAGTTTTTATTATGTAGGAAACTAATGCTGATTTTTTTTAATGTTCTGCAGTGACCAACTGGTTTGACAACAAACTATGATATAGGGTTGTATTTTTACATCTGCAGTGTGTGTGTGTGTGTGTGTGTGTGTGTGTGTGTGTGTGTGTGTGTGTGTGTGTGTGTGTGTGTGGAGTCTTTCAAACAACAACCCTATAAGGTAGGGTTGGTGATTGGAAACCAAGGCAGCTCACAATAAAAAATAAATCCCTTTAAAATCCAGTAACCATAAAACAAGTATAAACAGTTGCAAAACAGCTTAAAGTGGCATGATTCTGAATTTTGGGTTGGGTGAAATTTATTTATTATTTAATTTCTGTCCTGCCCGTCCTCCCAGTAGGAGCCCAGGACAGCAAACAAAAGCACTATAAAACATCATAAAAACAGACTTTAAAATATATTAAAACAAAACATCTTTAAAAACATGTTTTAAAAGCTTTAAAAAACATCTTTTTTAAAAAAAGAAAGAAAGAAAAGGTTTAAAAACTTTAAACAGCAATTCCAACCCAGACTGGGATAAGGTCTCAACTTAAAAGGCTTATTAAAAGAACAAGTTCCTTATCACTTGAGGTTGCAGTTCTCTGGACATTTCCCTGTTTGAGTAAGCCCCATTGAATACATTGGGACTTGCTTCTGAGTAAACAAACATAGGATTGCACTATAAATATATTTACAGATAGTGTAAATAATAAACATATTTCATAGTCATGCTTATATAAATATTTCTTCATACTATGTCCCAATAAGTATTTGATTTCACACTATGGTTGTAAATCATTTTTTCCTCTACGTTTTAAGTGTGCTCTTCTTCCTTGGGGTGGTCATGGTTCTCCGTTGTTTCCTTCCTGAGGGGCAGATAGGCTAAGAGATGGTGAGTAGCCCATGGTCATCCAGTACACTTTGTAGCTCATTTCCATTTTGAAAAATTAATTAAAACAATTTACATGTAGGCAAAATTTATTAAGTAGATCCATGCAATAAATTTAAAGTGCATCTAATTCATATTTAAAGTGCATGACTTCCGCTAAAGAATCCTGGGAAGTGTAGTTTCCCCCTCACAGTTATAGTTCTCACCACATTTAACAAACTACAGTTCCCATGATTCTGTGGTGGGATTCATGTGCTTTAAAGGGGTGTTGAATGTGCTTTAAATGAATGGTGTGAATTTGTCCTAGGTATGACGTGCATTCATGAGTGATTTGAAAAGAACAATTTTAAAAGATACTTTTTTAAACAGGGGAAGGGTTGTAGCTCATTGGTAGGGCATATGCTTTGCATGCAAAGGTCCAGAATTCAATTTCTGGAAAAGACTATTGCCTAGAATCCCAGATAACCAGTGCTAGTCCATGTCATCAATACTACATGATACCAAATGGCCTGAGTAAGTATAGGGCAGATTCCTTTGTTCCTAAAAGTGGGAAGAGACTCAAGGGCCACAGTGACTTCAGAATTTATTTATATATTTTATTTACAACATTTATATACCACTTTATTGTAAAAATTTCAAAGCGGTTTACAGAAAGTATTAAAACAATAAAATTATTGGCAAAAACAGACAGGTATTTAAAAACATTCAACATAATAAAACCAACAATGAGCTAAAAACAGGTTTAAAAACACAATAGTTTCTACATGCCTGGATAGGCTTGCCTAAACAAAAATGATTTTAGCAGGTGCTGAAAAGAGGTGTCTGCCTAATGTCAATAGGTAAGGAGTTCCAAAGCATAGGTGCTGCCACGTTACAGGACTGATTTCTTACAAGAGCAGAACAAGTACTATGTGGCACTAGGGTTGCCAGGTTCCTGGCCTGAGACTGATCCTGTAACTTTAGGAGAAGAGAAAGTCAGCCAAGTGCAGGTGTTCTTGCAACCCTGTAATGAGAAAAACCACAAGGTGGAATTCTCCCTCCCCCCTGCACCACTTTTAAAGATGCAGAAGATCTCTTGGAGGCCAGGTCTGGCAACCAAGAGGTCTTCTGTATCTTTAAAAGTTGTGCAGGGGGGAGGGAGAATTCTACCTTGTGGTTTTTCCCATTACAGAGTTGCAAGAACACCTGCACTTGGCTGACTTTCTCTTCTCCTAAAGATACAGGATCAGTCTCAGGCCAGGAACCTGGCAACCCTATGTGGCACCCATAACATGGAAAGCACAGCTTGAACTTGGCCTGGTAGTAAATCAGCAACCAATGCAGATTTCAGATCAGAGGTATTATGTGCTGATAGGATCTCACTCATGTCAGCAGTCATGCCACAACATTCTGCATTAACTGCAGCACCCAGGTCAGGTTGTGCTGTATTGGGATTTCTGTGATCTTGGCTGACTGGCTGCCAGGGTTTTTTTAGATTTGGTTTTCAGTTATGAATCCTGACTGGTTGTGTGATGCTGAGTTTTCTGCATTACTCATAGGAATCTTGTTGTGGTTGGTATAGTGTTGTATTTAGGAAAGTATCACCGTCTTTTGTTTTTCTTTTTCTGTTTGTATTTCATTTACCTTTAACCTCACTCCCTTACATCCATAGAAGCAACAGCAGTGGTTCCATGTACTCAGCTCAACCCCCTAAAACCCATTGATGATGCACCTTGTTGGTTGCATGGCAGTTTGTTTCTTGCCCAATAGTGGTAAAAGAGAATTAACATATTTGGAAGTGTGGCTGCAATTGTTGTTCCCAAGCTGCTGCCTGTGAAGGTAGACCAAACATGTATGTTTTCTCTCTGTCAATTATTATTACTCACTGGAATTGGGTTGGCTGTCAAAGTGAATTTATAGCAGCCCCCAGTGTAGACAGAAAGGGTAGAGAAACTTCTTACTCTTACTCATTTCTCAGACCTCTTTCTGAAGCGAACAGTCAAATCTGTAAAGAAGTTTGGAGCAGCCATTTTAAAAGGGGGTTGCTAACCCTGCTTGGATATGGATGTCTTTGCAGAGGATCCCTAGTCAAGCTTTACCAACAGCACAATCCAAACCATATCTACTCAGAATTAAGTCCTGTTGAGTTCTAAGAGGCTTAGTCCCTTATTAAGTGTGTTTAGAATTGCAGCCTTTGAGGGCATCCATCTTTATTCCTGAGTTCTCCCATCTAACATCTCCACAACACTAGGCTCCCTTCTTCCTACAATGGGCTTCTGGTGACTGGCCTGGTCTGAGGGCACTTAAACCCTTCTTGCTGAAAGCAGGTAGGCTAGATTAAATCTTTTAGCTAATATTTCTATTTTAATTTCCAATCAGATTTTTTTAAAATTGCATGCTCCAAGCAACTGTGATTGATTTTTAATGTATCATGCTTAATGACTTCAGTAGGGCCCACCCCATGACAACCATAATAAAAGAAGAAGAAATTGCACACTTTGGAACTGAATTGTATAAAACAGCCTAGTGCTAACTTCCAGTTTATCTCCTAGCCCAGTTATGGTTCACTCAAGCTTAATCTATTCCATGTAGAAGATCTATTACTCTCATAGGTATGCAGAACATGTTCTGGACCATAGCCTGGGGCTAGAATCTAATAGAGACCATCTCTGTCATGCTAGAGGCCAAAGTTGACAGATTTTCTTTGTGCGTTTTTGAGGAGGCAGCCAGAAATGAGTTTCCAACTTAGGGTTCATTCATTGATTTATTTCTGAGGTGAACCCTATTAGGCTGTCCCCCCTTATGTGTTTCCTATAATGTAAAGGGGGAGAGCAAGGGTGTACTTGCCAGCTCAACCAAACTCCATGCATTGGGGCTGAATATCTACAGTGAGGGGTTGGCTCTATTCATGGAGGCTTCCCGCATGTTTCTCACAGCGCTCTTCCCCCCTTTACAGATGCATCCATGGCAGATAAAACCTGCATGCAAGTTTCAAACAGGACAGTATTCCACTGTAAATCTCTCACAGGCATTCACAACCTATACTCTCCTGACCTGCTTACAATCTGACACGCTTCTGGAACAATAGGAGCCATTTTAACTACTGAGCAGTACTTATGGGATGAATGTTCTCCACTTCTCTGTTTTACGATGCTGTGTGAAAATTCTGGGGTAAAAAAGACTTTCAAAGGGCTTTGATGAGTGTTTGGTGGTTGAAGATTGAACATATATTTTAGTGCTAGTGTACAACACCATTGTAATAAGTTATGTTCAGGAATCTGTTATGAAAACCACTCGCATCCATCAGATAAATACTGTTTAGTTCTTTAACCAATCATGTGAATAAGAACATGTGGTATTAAAAGATACTACTCTCCCCTAAAAAGTCCTATCAGTATGAAAAATGTCATCAGTCATTTATAGTAATCAAAGATTTATTGTTACACTTTTTTCACACTGTAGATTTATATTAAAAGTTCACAAAGACTTCAGTTTAGAATGAAGATAACATTTGCAAATCATGTTCAGCTGTTAATTTACCACTGTGATTTTTGTGTTCATGTATATAGTAACAGCTGGAGTTAGGCATTTAATACGCCTGATCCATATGTCCCCTGAAATTAGTGGGAACCTTTCCATGATTTCACAGATCAAGCCCACTCTGCTCATCCAACCAATATTGCATGGGGTCTTTCACAGGAAGGATAAGCAATCCATAGAATATAATATTAAGACAGAAATGGCATAGCTAAGGGAGAACTCATATTTTTCTAAAAATGTGGAAATACTGTCGGTCTCCAACTGGAAAAACAAGTAAGGTGTGGGAGTGATTTCATTTCCTAAGTGTTGTTGTTGTTATTTAATTTATATCCAACCCTTCCTCCCAAAGGCAGCCCAGAGTGGCAAACAAATGATAACGCATTAAAAAATCTTAAAAAATAAAAAATCTTAAAAACTTTATTTATTTATTACATTTATATCCCACCCTTCCTCCCAGTAGGAGCCCATCTTTATAAACCTCTTAAAAAAATTCCATTACAGATAACATAAAACATGATTCACTGTAACTGACTATGTTTTCTGAAAGAATATCCAGAAACTTTTCCACTACTGCTATGTTTGTTACTTCTTAGTAGGGATGGGGGAGAAACTCGGTTCAGTTCACATTTAAAGCTGAATTTATCAAATTTACACTTTCTGAAAAATATGAAAACTGAAACACAGCCATCCCTTGAAATTCCCATTTATCCGAATTTTGCTGTGCAGTTTGCCAACCAAACAATGTTTACAAAAATGCATATATTAGAGGAAAGTGTGTACCAAATGAATAAACTGGTGAAAATAATATACAAAAATGGATTATATGAGGATAAATTGCCTGCAAAATGTGTACATGAGTAAAATCTGCATTTAAAATTTATTTATAAGGAGAAATTTGCACTAAAATACTGGAGAATGTTCATGTTTTTTTTAAAAAAAATCACAGGTTGCTGCAGAAATTTGGAAAACCAAATTTAAGATTAGAAAAATGAAAACTGTGAGAATCAAAACTGACAGACCATTCTATTCCTACTTCTCAGGAACAATGATGCAAAGTGCAGACATGCATGCTTCTCTTTGATACAGAAGTAGTATTAAAATGTGCAAGGCAAGCAACATGAAATCTCAAAGTGCTTAATAAACTTCTGAATCAGATTTTCAGGGAATATTGTATTTGCCTGAATTTCAGGGAATGGTGTATTTGGCTATTCTTTTTTAAAGCATACTGTCCCGTTCAGAGCCGAAAGAATGTGGCTGGAGTGTGTGTGCAAGTAAATCTCATTTTATTAGAGTAATGGATACATCAAAGGCATTGGGCTTCATAGGAAACCCTACACTAACTCACTAAAGTCCCTAACTATACTCTAGACATGCTCTGCAGCGTGTGAAGGAAGTTGACTCAACGACCCCCCACTGGGAGCGGCAGGCTTATATAGGAAATGTTTTTGAACGTAATCTCTGACTCCTTCGTAATTCCTGTCTTTGCCCTGTCCATTTCTCGTGGCGACGGGAACAAGGAGACAGGGGACGGGCATCCAACAGCTCATCTGAAGACACCTGCTCCCGAGTAACAGTCTCGAGGTCAGGGGGCGGTGCCACGCTGGAATCCTCCTGGGAACTGCTTGGAAAAGGAGGAGCTGGCACTGACTCTGAAGCTTCCTCCCCCAAGTCCTCTGCATCAACTGGGGGCGGTGCGCTCAGCTCCTCAGAAAGGGCGTTACTCGTGGGAACTGGCTGAAGAGCAGGCTGCCCCCCTCCCGCACGATCCTGCTCAGACACAACAATCCCCAACTCGGCTTCTTCTGGCTGCGGAGGTGCCTGAAACTCATGCCTCCTCCCTTCCTGTCCCTTCTGAGTTGGCTGCAGCGCAACACATACATATAAGTAGTAGCTGCTGGCATCAGCAGTAATACCCAACAGTGCAACTTCCATTTGAAATCATAGGACAGAATTCCTATGATTACCACATGCTGAAACTCAGGGCTCATCCAGACGACTGCAAAATGTGTGACACGCCCGCTATGTGTGTTCATTATTTTTCGGTCGTCCAAATGATGTCTCGCGCTGTTACACATTTTCGCAGGTTAAATCAGCTCTTTGCAATACCGGCAAAAATGCGATTTGCTGTTTAAAATCGGGAATCATCCGCTGTGCCTTCAGGAGTTAGGATGCAATACCGCAGACTTTACAGCTGATGGGCGGTTCTTGTGCTTCGTTGCAAAGGGGGAGAGGAGCATACGTAATTTTTTTGCTGACCAATCAGTTGATAGGGGGAGGTTTTAGAGGCGGAGCTTGGAAAAAGCGAAAAGAATGTAGGGGTCTTACCGCTGCGTGTGCGGGTGCAAAAAAGCATTTTTTTTAATTGGGAAAGAGCAAACTAAAAGGCAAAGTGAGGACTATCAGATGACAAACCGAATATGGAAACCGTGGATTATCCCGCTCCGTTTGGATAAGCCCTCAGTAATGGGGATAAATAAGTGAGAAGTGCAACAAAATGTTACTGTGTGAGTGGTCCGGTTTGGGGTTCCAGCTAGTCACCCATGCCCTCTTCTAAGATACTCCATTCCATTTCATTCCATCCCATCCCGCCTCTCAGCAGTCAGTCAGCATTCTGTGCCCACTGAGCATGCTCTGTCGTCACTTGACTGTTTTTGGGTCCCACCCCCCTTTTTAGGATTTCTTTTTCTAAAGATTTTTTAAATCTTTTTTTCTGGATTATCTCCACATCTTCAGATTTTTTCTTGAGGGTAGGAAGTAAGCGATTTAAAAGTATTTAATAATTCTGTACGTTCTAGCAGAGTCATTGGATTTTGTGTTAACTGCCATATACTACAATTTGCAAGCATGCAGGTTCCCAGATGCCCAAAGCATTTTATTAACATTAGTATCCATTGTTCAGTGGGTTATTGTTCTGCCAAGACTGGAAATGCTAAATTATAGAGCAACATAATACTTTGGGAGATTTTAAGGACAAGAATTAAGTCTGATACGTTTCTATCCAGTATCAATTGCCTTTTGTTAGAATGTTACATACTGATTTCAGCATATATCATCTCCTGGTTTGAGAAATGTTTCAAGCCCATGTTTCTTTTTTATTCAGCTCTATGCAAATTTCTCACGTAGGTTTGTGAAATATCTATTTGGCCTGCTATCAGAAAATGTCAGTGTCACCCTGTGCTGTCCAACTGCTTATGTAATGACTAAGCTGAAGCCAGTGCATGGCTCCGACAAAATTAGTGAAACAGTTTTTGCCTGACATCTTTATGCAAGCACCTTTGAACCTGGCTCCTTTCAATAACTGCTAAGTGTAAAGAAATGTATAGCATTTTAACATAATATTGTTCTTGCACATACTGAAAAGTATGTAGTTTTTGGCTTGAATAACTTGCACTTTACCAGTGCATCCTGGAGGGCATTTCTCACCTCAGAATGGCACCTCCTTTTGGCCAGGATAAGGCAGGGTCTAAGTCAGTCTTCTGCAGCCTCTCCAGGGAAAGGGGCAAGGCCACCCTCCAGATTGGCCTGGCCTAACACAGGGATTAGTTAGGTTTCTGGCTAGATCTCCTTAAGAGCCCAGATTTTGGCAGTGCCATGGGGGGGGGAGTGATTAGCATTTTTGTGGCATTTTATTTATTTGCTGCATTTTACTTTTATTTTTCCTTTTCTGCCAAAGCCTCTCTAGTCAGTGTTCATTTCATTTTCTCTCAGTTGTCCTGCATGTTTTCTCTGTTACTGCTCCCTCTCTGTGTTTTCCTTCCTCTCCTTTAGCAGAGAGCTGGGGGACGGGTAGGACAGGAGGGAGAGACATTTAGTGACTGAGGGTGGGAAAGAAAGTCCCAGGTCGATCCACACTTATTCAGGAGTAAAGCCAAACCGCCAGCTCACCAGTCCCAGTGGTGCACTCCACACCTGGAATAGACAGAATGGCAACTCTCTGTCAGCGCGATCCACACTCCTCAGTAAAAAAAAAAAAAAGCAGGCTTGCCAGATCACGGAGCTGCAGCTGCATAGCCTCCCATTGTCTATCTGAGAGAGACACGGCTTCTGGGACCAGAAAACGGCACAACCTCGTTGCCAGAGTTGGGAATGCTTCCCTCCCTCTCCATAGGGTGGGAGGAGCCTGATATTGTCATGCTGTGGCAACCTCAGTGCCATCTTCCTCATCTAGGCAGAAGAGTGCCTGAGATGAGGGTTTTTCAGAGAGCAACACCTCACACCATGGCCTCTCTCTATGCAAAGTGCAGTTTGAGTGCCAAAACTGGGGCAACACCATCTTGAGGGGGCGAGCACTCAATCATCCTCCCCTTCTCAGACTCTTGTGCTCTTCCCAATTTTTTTTACATTGGGTAAAGGGTCTGGTGTCTCAGGAAGTCAAAGTATACTTATCCCAGATGGAGACAGCTCTGTGCATAGCCATGCCAGCTCCCAAAGAAGGGAATAAGGCATAAGAGAGGAAAGGGCAAACGTAAATCTAAGAGCTATAAGACAAAGAGATCCCACAGATCCACTTCCAGAAGCCCTTCCATGCAGCCACTCTCCTCCAAACTGCCTCTCTCTTCTGCCTGTGTGAGTAGGGAGTACACACCCAAAAAGGCAAAAAAACCTCTCCTACACGCCAGGACACCGATCAATCTAAGCCGGGGGCAACACCTAAGTCAAGGGCAGAGCCTTTGTGAAGGGCCTATCTTCTTTCTCATTCTGAGCTTAATCTCTTCATTTACAGGGCAAAGAGGAGGGCAAATTATTGGAGGAAGACATAAAAACCTCTCCTGCAGAGGGCAGGCTTTTTCAGTCTGAAGTCTGCCCTACATTATTAGCCAAAACGAGAAACATTTTGCAACTCACTGAAGAACAGCCTAAGGAGACCGAGGTGGCTGTTAGGTCTTTGGCCATGGAGGTAAAATCTGTTTTCCCCCCCGTTGGTTCTGCCAAACCTGTCACGGTTCCTTTCCTTCAATCTTTTGACAATGTTTGGAAACAAGTGGTCAAATCCTCTGCAGACCTGGCCTCCTGGCAGTGGCATCACTATCACATTGTGGGATGATGAAGGAGCTGGGTGGCAGGGAGGTCAGGGCTGTTCGGATGCATCTGTGGGAGCACGTGACTGGCTCCACTGGTGCATCTGAACCACACCAACCTCACTGCTGCCATGCCCTCTCATTGCCCTGGTATGCAACAGTGATGCTACTGCTGGGAGGCGAGGTCTGCAGTGCCGTCGCTCCCTGGTGGACACTCCTTATGTTTTAAAAATGTTTCTATAGTGACATGATTGGGGCTGACCTGTGGTGTTAGGGTCTATGTTTTGTTGTAAACTGCCCTGGGATTAGTATGATGAAAGGTGGCTTTATAAATTGAAACAAACAAACAAATAGTTCATATGATAATTTGTAAAGGAAAAGTAATGCATCTTGAATTTATTTTATGAACAAGTGGGATATAAATTTGAAACCAATAAAATATTTTAATACAAATAAAATAAAAATCTTATCAAACTGTATAGGGAATGTCAATGTAAGTTATTGAACATTCACAGGATTCATCAGTTGGAACAAAATAAAGGGAACAGATAGATATGTGCAACTATGCAGGATTTCAGTGGCTACAGTTCAGCCTTTCAATCTATTCAGATTTAAAAACATCCTTGTTCTATAAAACTCTTCTCCCATAAAATAGTGCTAGATTCATACAGCCAGTTTATGGCATTGTTGTTGTTTGTAAGGGAAGCCACAAGAGCTGTGCAGCATAGCAAACCATGTGTAAAACCTCACTCATTTCAGGAAATTTCAACCATGCCAGCAAAACTCCTCTCAAAAGAGGGATTTGGATGGATATGTTGTGACAAACTCACAATTGACATTTCATTCCCAGGGCCTCCTGTCACTGTGGATGCTTAATGGAAGACAGCCATTTGTTACAACTGCAGCCAGTAAACAGTATGGAGTTTGAAATATTATCTCAAAGTCAACATGGATAGTTGGGATGAAAAGTAAAGATCAACTTCTTTTACTGTTGTGATATTCACCCTAATATCGCTGATTCTTAAAAATCTGAGGGAAATGTAATCGGTTCATTTTTAAAAATAGTATTATCTAGGAAAGAGGTCCACAATCCACTTTAGGAAAGTATTTGAATCCACTTTAGGAAAGTATTTGAATTTTAGGTGATGATATTCCTATTGACTCCAGAGGGAAGGGAATCAACAAATATAGATACTTCATATTAAATTGATTGTAGAGCACACTGTGACACATTTTGCATAGACTTCAGACTTATAAATAGAATGTAGCTTTAGCTGACTTTCAGAAAGATCCTATTGTCCCTCTCTGTTGGGTAGTCACTCCTCGGAACTAACCATGGCACAATACTAATGATCCTGTTCACTCCCAACAGAAATGTAGAAGGAAATGAATTCCATTAGAAGCAAAAGCTAGTGTAGCAATAACTTCCATTCCCACAGTGCCTCTAGCAACTTCCCTGGCACACACCATTTGCAATAAACAGTCCTATTTTAGCCAAACACAGAAAACACCAGTTGATGTGTGGTGATGGCTGCAATGTTATCATGATGTGGTCACCCTACCAATCTTTCCAAACACAAAGCAAAACACAAACATGTTGTCAGGAAAAGAGGAAGGCAAATCACTCATCAGAGCCACATATAACACAGCAATCAGGAAGTTTGTCTATAGAATCCAGAGGATTTTCAGGAAAGAGCTTACTGAGATCCAATGATCCCACACAGACAGCGGCAACAATGCTCAAAACAGGTTTGTATTGGAAGCTGTGTGAGGGGAGTAAGCTTGTGGAAAGGGAATGGACCCAAAAGGATAAGGAAGAATGGACATTACACAAAGAAGCTCACAGGAGGCAACGTTGCAAGCTGTCCAATCTCCAGTGGAAATTGGAAGCATAAGTTCAGTTTCACATCTATGGAAGATATTGAAATTTATCTGATTGGAAATTAAGATAGAAATCTTAGCTAAAAGATTGAGCCTGGGTAGGGAACATTTACTCTAGCCTACTTGCTTCTGGCAAGAAGGGTTTAAGTACCCTCAGGCCACCCCAGTTACCAGAAGGCCATTGTAGGAAAAAAGGAGCCAAGTGTTATGGAGATGTTAGATGGGAGCACTCAGGAATAAAGATGGATGCCCTGGAAGGCTGCTATTCTAAACACACTTACTAAGGGACTAACCCCCTTAGAACTCAACAGGACTTACTTCTGAGTAGATATGGTTTGCATTGTGCTGTTGGTAAAGCTTAACTAGGGATCCTCTGCAAAGGTATCCACATCAAAGCAGGGTTGGCAACCCCCTGCCTGGAATGCCCTGCCCCTATCTTTTAACAATGCTGCTCCCAACTTCTTTACAGATTTGACCCTTCACTTCAGAAAGAGGTTTGAGAAATGAGTAAGAGTAAGAAGATTCTCTACCCTTTTCTGCCTACCCTGTAGACTGCTATAAACTCACTTTGACAGCCAACCCGATTCCAGTGAGTAATAATTGACACAGAGAAAACACACATGGTCTGGTCTACCTTCACAGGAAGTAGATTCGGAACAACAATTGCATCCACACTTCCAAATATGTGCATTCTTTTTTACCACTACTGGGCAAGAAACAAACCATCATGCAACCAACAAGGTGCGTCATCAGTGGGTTTAAGTGGGTTGAGCTGAGAGCATGGAACCACTGTTGTTGCTTCTATGCATGTAAGGCAGTGAAGTTAAAGATAAATGAAATGCAAATAGAAAAGAAAAAGAAAAGACAGTGATGGTTTTCTAAATGCTATACCATGCCAACCAGAACAAGATATCCATCAATAAGGCAGAAAACTGCATCCCACAACCAGTCAGGATTCCTAACCAAAAACGAAAGCTAAAAAAATCCTGGCAGCCAGTCAGCCAAAGTCCCTATGCAGCACAACCTGACCCAGGGGCTGCAGTTAGTGCAGAATGCTGTGGCATGGCTGCTGACATGAGTGAAACCCTATTAGCGGTACGGTTGCCAGGTGTCCAGTTTTCACCCAGAGACTCCAGATTTTTCACTCCAGACTCTCAGCTTTCATTTTTTTAAAAAAAGTTTCTAGGTGGTCTGGTTCACAAGATATATACCAAAATGTCAGTCATCGTTCCCCCCCCGCAGCTTCTGTGAAATGATCTCTTAGCTAGCTGCTTTAACCCTTCCCTTTCAGGTTTGTATCCAATAAGTGAAGTCAGCTTTGTGATTGACAAGGGATTTCTGGGCCTCCAGGCAGTATCTAGATTCCATTGCAAAGGTTGAAAACTATTGTTTTCCCCCGTTTATCTGAAAATCGAATAAATTGAGTAAGTATATAGCTTTCAGCAGTACCAAAAGTCTTTTTTCCCCTTCTTGTGTGCAGGAGTCAAACAAGTATAAATTACCTGGGCAGTTGAGGAGGGCAGTGTTTTGAAATCTTTCCCAATATGAAGCTTTAATCCAATATATACTTTTCTGAGAGTAAAGCTGCAATGCTAATCCCACATACCTGGAGTAAACACTATTGAATTCAATAGGATTTACTTTTGAGTAGATATGATTAGGAGTGTGCTGTAAATTAATGGGACTTTTGAGTGAACATAACAAAGGATTGTGTTTGTGTTGTAAATCTTTCTCTCCTAATCCTATTTTTAAAGCAATTAGGCAGGGTGTACATAGATATCACTGCTTTTATTATGTAGGAAACTAATACTGATTTATACTGATAAATGCTGGTATCTGATAGAAACACATTCCTAACCATGTCTACTCAAAAGTAAGTCCTATTGAATTCAATGGGCTTTACTCCGGGCATGTGGGATTAGCATTGCAGCTTTACTTCCAGAAAAGTGAGTATTGGATTAAAGCTTCATATTGGGAAGGTTTTCAAAACACTGCCCTCTTGAACAACCCAGGAAAATTTAAAGTTGTTTGACTCCTGCACACAAAAGAGAAAAAAACTGAAAGCTATATACTTACTCAGTTTATGAGATTTTCAGATAAGCAGGAAAAATGATTTTCTGGCCTAGCAATGGGGTCTAGACACTTCCTGGAAGTCAACAAATCACAACCCTGACTTCACTTATTGGATACAAACCTGAAAGGGTAGGGTTAGGGCAGCCTGCTACAAGCTGATTTAACAGAAGTTGTGGGGGGAGGAGGCTGACGTTTTGGTGTATATCTTGTGAACCAGACCACCCAGAAACCTTTTTAAAAAAATTCAAGCTGAGAGTCCAGAGATTAAGGTGATTTACCTGGGGACCCGGAGAGGACCCCCAAAATCTGGTGTCTCCAGGCAATAACTGGACACCTGACAACCCTAGTGTGTGTGTGTGTGTGTGTGTGTGTGCACGCGCATGCAAATATGCAGTCTGCTGGCAAATATAGCCTGCTGTCCACTTAGTTTTTAAGAGTATAATTAACAGACTGCTTTTTATGTGTCATGTTAGTGCCCCCCAGCCTCATTTAATCTACAAAAAAAAAATCAAACTATTTCACAAATTTCTGTCTTTGCCAAAAATATATCTTAAAATGTGTTAACTATTTGACTGTACTCTTTACTGTGAATTGCTGACTGTCTTTGGTTAAGAACTGGATGACTGGATGCAAAAGTTTAAGGAACACAATTTATTATTTTGGTTTTATTTAGTGAAATGTTTAGTGAAAAATTTCAAGGAAGGGGGAAAAAGTTAAAGGGAAGCGTGGGGAGAAGTCTTCCAAGAAGGCATTGCAGAATGGATAGTGAATGCCCTGCAACCAATGCCATGCAATCAGGAAATAACAAATATTAAAGCAGCCATTTGTGCTTTCAGTCTCTCTAAGAATGCTAGTACAAATCCAGCTGGCATGTCAGGTAGATTCTCCAGCCACATCTGCCTGATGCATTTGGCCAGGCCAGCTACACTCTCTCTTTAAAAACTACATACACACAAATCCCCCTAAATGCTAAGAAAAGTACCATTCACTTATTTTAGGATTTCAAAGAACAGATAATCTATCACGTGGAAACAGTTCCTTGCATCCACTCTTCCCCCCTAGTTTTGTAGCTGAAAGCCATGGCTGTCATACTTCATGTTAAACTTTGCTGGATGTAAAGCCATATTTGCATTACAGGCTTGCAATCTTTGTCTAGAAAAAAATGGCAAGCTACTGTGTTAGCTTACTGAGATGAAGAACTTTTCCTGAAGAGTACAAGCATTCACAACCACTTTGATTCCAACATCCTTAGGCTTTCCCCTTTTGGGCAAGTACGTTATGATGCTATCAGTCCTGGGGGCTAGAAAACAGGCTGTTATTTGAGATGTACAGACACTGTCTTCATCTGTGGATTTCTGCTGCTCAGACTGTGTCCCTCTTTTCCCATTCTTTAGTATTTTCCAGTGGCATACGTTTGTGTCAAAATATTCAGTGGGAGGCTTTGCATGCTCAGTTACAGCCACTTGCCCGTTGTTGCTTAATGTATGTGTGGTTCTGATGCTCCAATATTATACTGTGAAAGCTCATTAAAATGTGGGGGTCGGGGACAAAGGATGCACCTGTGTTATAGGGCTTCCGTGTTATAATGAAAACTGAACTGAAAGGGCTAAGGCCAGTGAGTACTACTGGTTCCTAGAGAAGAAAAAAATGCTGCCGTTGCAGCTGAAGAACAGAGTGGGAAGGAAGAAGCAAGAAGGACAACTGAGAGGGAAAAATAAGTTAACCCAAATAACGCCAATTACAGCCAATAACAAAACAACTCAGAGAAGGCTCAAGCATAGGTGTAAACTGCCGGGCTCAAGCTCCCTATATTTCCCCAGGGGAGTTTCAGTCTTGGTCCCCTGGGCAGCCAGTGCTAGACAGTATTGGCAGGCTGACATGATGGACTCAAATTACGCCATCTGCTGCAGCAAAGGACTGCTTCATCTCTCTGTTGTGTCATACTACAATTTCCATGATTCTTTGGGGGCTTTGTTCCTGTTTGCCACTATTTGTTTCTTTTTTTGAGTGTTTATTAAGAATTCATACCCTGTCTTAAAAGGCCTATGTCCCTCACATCTTATTAGGAGGCCCATTCTGCACAACATAGGAAGAGTTGTGGCACCTACCCTTTGGAATTCCCTTCCCTTAAATATTAGACAGGCGTCATCTCTGTTATCTTTTTGGCACCTATAGAAGACCTTCCCCTTCCAAAAAGCCTTTTAAGTAGAGGCCTTATCCCAGTCTACATCTGTGTTGGGAGTGAAGCACCAGTGCTTGTAGCAAGTAACCTGAACTGGGTGGGGGGATGAGATAGACAGAAAGGCAACCTATTCTTCCCTTGCTGATTCCTTCTTTGAAAGTAACCACTTCTTGATATGCAGATTGTTATTCGCAGGCTTTACTTCCTTCTGTCTTCATCTTGTTAGGTAGATAGATGGTGAGGGTGAGTGCTAGCCTTATGCTGCCTCCACAGGGTTTAGAATTGTATATATAGAGATTCCTTCTAGTAGTGTTAGACAATGTGTTAGACAATGTATTCATTAGGCTTAAGCTATGGTACTCTAGGGGCCTGGCCCTATGATTCCTTGGCTATAAAGTAATTTCCTGTCAGGTGATTTCACACACACAACTCTATCTCTCCCTACCACCTAATTGCAAGGAGGGGAGTGCTCATCCTAAACTGGTGCCTGGATGCTGTGAATGGCTGGATGTGAGCTAACAAACTGAAACGTAATCCAGACAAGACAGAAGTGTTACTGGTCAAGGGGGAAACTGTGCCAGGAACAGGGCTGCAACCTATTCTGGATAGGATCACACTCCTTTTGAAGTAGCAGGCTCGTAGTTTGGGAGTACTCCTGGATCCTGCCCTGCTGCTTGTATATCAGGTGGCTGCAGTCACCAGGAGGGCTTTTGGCCAACTCAAACTGGTCTACCACCTGCACCCATTCCTGGAAGCAGTTGACTTGGCTACAGTGACACATGCATTGGTGACATTGAGGCTTGATTACTGCAATCCACTATGTGTGGGACTGCCTTTGAAAATGGTTCAGAAATTGTAGCTGGGTCAAAATGCGGCAGTCAGAATGTAAACTGGATCATGGCACAGGGATCATATCTCCCCTGTGCTTTATCGACTTCACTGGCTCCCAGGTAGGTGACCCCACCCACTGTCAAATTTGGCCTGCTTGGGGTTGGGGAGATTAAGATCAGGCAGGCTGGCCAGAAAATGTTCTCCATCCCTGTGATAGATGATGATGATGATGATGATGATTTATTAAATTTATATCCCACCCTTCCTCCCAAAGGAGCCCAGGGCAGCAAACACATCAGCTTTAAAACAATACAATTATGTTTGTTGGACAGAGATGATGGACAGAGCACTCCATGCCTCCTTTGCCAGCCCCTCCTATGAATAAAAGGAAGGTAAGCAATAAAATGTGTGTGCTAGAAACACAGCAAGCTAGTGGAGGAAGTGCAGAGTGCTGACTTTCTCTTCAGATAGTTCACTTGGTTTCTATGCTGAGTACACAGGAAGCGGCTTTACTACAATGTGGCCAGCAGGCCTGATTCCAGATTTGGGAGGGAGGCTTACAGGATTGCCCCAACAGCTACAGAGGCTGTAGATCAAGCCACTTAATTTATAGTACAATCTTATATGAGCCTGTTCAGTTCCATTGTTGTAAATGAGGCTTACTCCCAGGAAGTGTATATAGGATTACAGCCTAAATAATTTAACTGGGGGCCAGGGAGAGAGAGACAAAGGAGAAGCACCTGATTATATTAAAATAACAAGTATCACTTTATCATCACCACCATCCTTTGGTATCTGAGTTATCAAATTCCCAATAATCTCCATCCCAATCCACATGCAGGGAGGGAGGAGATGAGATATAACCCAATTTAATGGCAACTGGCATTACCTCACCTTTCCTCCACAGCCTAGGAGTTGCAAACACCACTGGTATCTTGGGCCTCAGTTTGGTTTGAATTTTAATGCAAACATATCTAACTTGCACTTTCTGAAACAATATGTGAACTGAAACACAGCCATCCAGAATTTGCACTGCTCCCATTTTTTTGATGCTGTTCCTCAATCACATAAAATATGTGTATTAAGGGAAAGTGTGCATATACATGCATATATTAGTGAAAATTACAGATACAAATACATTATACTGGGGAAATTGCTTGCAAAAATATGTATATTAAGCATAATTGCATACACACATTTGTACATGTGGAGAATTTTCACTAAAATACTGAGAAATTTTCATGGTGAAAAATTGCAAACTGATGCAGAGAACTGAACTTAAGACTGGAAAAATGAGAAACTGAGAGAAATGCAAATTGAGAGATTTGTTGATCTCTACCCATTACTCACTCCTTTGTGCTTCCCCTTCTGAAGCAGAAGTCTGGGAAGAAGAGCAAGCTGGAGAGGAACCTGTTACTCTTTAGATCGAACCATTCCCATACAGTGTGAAATTGCTGATTTTCTAAAAAACCAACAGTGTAAATGCCCCTAAGATCAGTCTACTGTCCATCTCACAAATGACAGCTAGACACCAGTGCATCAGACAGCATTATGTTTTATTCAACTTCTGTTGTAAACAAAATGCACCCTTGTCTTTCATGATTGAAGTGCCCCCCTGAGAATGTTAAAATTACTATGTAATCATCCCTGCCCCCAAATGGTAGATTTCTACCTAACCTCCTTGAAGCACTGAGAGTGACAACAAATGTTACAACCTGAGGGAGGAGGTGGTGACAAAGAAGTTCACTACTGATCTATTTCTCCTCTCTACCCCCTCAGTCATTAGTTCATCCCACTCTGTGAAAGCCAAGCTGATATTTATATTCAATCTTATGAGAAGCAAAGCAAGCATTTTAAAATGTGACAAAGCTAAGTAAACTGGTGAAGGATGAACAGAGCCAACTGCTGGTTCTTTAACAACCAGTTCACTCGCTGGCATGGAATTCCATGCAGTCACCCATGTGGAATTCCTGGGCGCCTATGGTGACCACACAAGTAGTTAAACACAAGGCTGGGCTAAAGTTGTTGTAATAATACCATTCCACTTTTGTGCATTTTCACTTTCCTGGATCTCTGCAGAATCTTACTGGTAGTAGAGGAGTACCAAACTGCTTCTGCTCTGCATAGGATTCAGTCAGACATATGGTAGGGTTTTGTAAAATTAGCAGGACTGTCTGAACATCTGCCTCTCTGTGGGTATCTCTCTGACCACTTCTCTATGCCCATGCCTGTGCAGGCAGAGCAGAGAATGTGGTGGATGGTTCAAAAGGATTTGGGCCCCAGAAAACAGTTCAACTAAGGTTTCCCATGTCCTGTCATCCAGCATAACTGCAGATGTTGCATGAAGTCATTTGGAGTAAGACTGAAGTCTAAGGTATCTGCAAAAAGCTGTACAGGAACAGCATGGGCTGGAAATGGGCATGTAGGAAAAACAGAGTGAGTCCTGTCTGTCAGGGAGGTGACTGAGACTAACTAAGGATAGGCAGCTGTTGTTTAATGAAAGTAGACATGGAACAAATGTTTGACTGGCAAAGAAAAAGTGGACGAATGCACTAACACTTGTGATGCTAAAGTAATGACTGCATTAAAATGTGAATTGATCAAATAAAAAAAGAAGAATGTTATGAAGCTATAACTGTCTTCCTCTGGGTCTGTGCAACATCAAGAACACCACCAACTCTCAATAAAGAAGTAATAAACAAACACAAGAGTGTATGGAAGGAACAATCCAAAAAAAGCAAGTCCAAGATAACAAAGCTTTTATTTTTCTGTACAAGTTGTACTAATGGAGAAGTATATTCCTTAAGAGAGTATGTAATTAATTATGTAGCACATTGATCTAATCTTCGAAAGGTTTAGAGCAGGGATTTGATGAGATACTGCAGTGTAATCTGCAATACTGGAATGAGACAAACATACTATGGTTCAAAGCAAATGGGTGAATAGTGGTATCATCTACATTTACTTGCTGAAGCAGAGAAGAAGAAAAAGGGGGGAAAGGACATGGCTGCAGTTCCTAACCCATTTAGAATAGTTTCAGATGGTTGCTACATGGAAAATATTTCTAAAGAAGAGAAGATGAAGAAAACATGAACCTGCTTGTGTGGCTGTCCAATATATATTTATTTCACTGCATGAAACAAAGTAAAATAGATGTGTCTAGACTCTGGAGTAATCTCACAACACAATTTGTGCACTAACGCTGTGCTCATTTCTACATGGAAGTAATGATGGGGTGAATTTGAAGGAAGGTTAAAGAATAAAAACTCCCTACATTTAGAAAATCACACCCCATTATGAGCAGGGCCTGCAGTATATAGATCAAGCCAGAAATACATTCACTCAGCTACCAAAGGGTGACCATCTGTATACTGATATACAGTGCTTTCTTTGGTAAAAAAAATGAGGTGCTGGTATTCATTCTTTGATAAAAGCATTATGAGTGCCAGCACAAAATGGTTACTATGGGCAGAAAAAACATAAAAATAAAAGAGGTGCCAGTATTCTGTACCGGTGAGTTCCATCACAAAAAAGCACTGATGATATATTTTAAAAAACCTGGAATACTGTAAAAATGTTATTACAAAGACAAGAATGTGTCAACCTATTTATGATAGGCCAGAGATGTAAGAGGGCCCAAGCCCTTCAAATTTGGACTGGACTTGTAGTGAGACCTACAATTGTCAACCTTCCCTTCCTCATAATTTCCCATCCCCTTCCAAGCAAACTTACCCTTGCGCTGCAAACAGGTGAGGGAAGTCCCAGTGATGGATCCATGAGAGGCCTAGCAGATTTGTTCTATAATGGGCCAGACAATCCCAGCTCTAGCAGGATCTACCTGCTGTTGGTTTCCCAATCCATGAAAAACTCAGAAAGAGGAAACACTTTCTGAAATTATTAACTGAATTGTCAGGGAATGTTTCATATTGTTCCCTTATAGCGTTGCCAGGTCTCCGGTTTTCTGCCGGAGTCTCAGGGAAAATGGGACCGTCTCCGGCCTCCGGCCATATGTCAGTCAAACTGGTGGATCACCGGCTTTGTAGCGGCCCCCTCAGCCACGCATGCGTGAAGAGGCGGTGGCTGTGGAGGCCAGGCTGGGCTGGCTCCTCCTTAGGCCCGGAGCCAGTTCCCCTGCTCCGGAAAGGAAAAGAACTCTTTCCGGTGGCAGCTTAAGCTTAGCAGCCCCACAGAGCTGGCTCACCCGGTGGAGAGAAGGCAGCGACTCTCGCCTGGATTCAGAGACCCCAATTGCTTCGGCTAGCGGAGCCCAAATGCACAGGAAACTGTTCAAGGTAAGGCTGCCTTGATTTAGCCCTGTCCACTTTGGAACCCGTTTCCTCGCTTTCGTGTTATGTCTGGCCCCGAGATCTCCCTCCCCTCCCCCGTCGCTTCTCCCTTTCTCTCTCCGCCAGCCCCCTTTCCCTGGTAATAATGACATGTATGCCCTCCTGCACACATTCTAGCAACCGGGAATGTGCCAAGCGCCGCAGCAGGCAGCTGCTGCCACCCACTCGCCTTGCCTTGCCTTGCCCTGCCCCCTCGTGCAATGCAACAGACCCCCACCCCAGAATCCTGTGCCCCCTCCTCTTTCCCTTGGGAAAAAGGGGTGAGCTGGCGAGGAAGGGGGCTCTCTTTCAGCCTCCCCCCTCAATTCAGGGCTCCCAAAGGCTCCCGGTCTCCTCTCCCCGCCCGCCAAGCCCCCAATCGGGAGGGCAAGGCTGGCATCGGCCGGCCTCCCTTCCCTTCCCCTCGCCTGCTGGTCCCCGGCCGGCCCGTGCGGTACCTGGGGTGCGCGCCTCCTCCGCCTGCGATGCAGCCACTTGCGGCTGTCAACCTCTCGCTCAGCCCGTTCCTGCCGATTGCAGCTTTCACACACTCACACACACCTGCTCTCACACACACGGTGCCGGGAGGGAGCGCAGCAGCACAGTCAGACAGGCGGAGCCGGACTCGGCGAAGCTGGTGGGCGAACACTCACGCCTGGAGCCGCCACCGCGCGTGCGTGCGTGCGTGCGTGCGTGCGTGCCCACACACCGAGCGAGGCAGCCCGAGCCGCTGCTATAGTCCGAGTGGGAGCTGCAGCTGCAGCTTCTCCAAGCAGCATGCTCTGGGAGGGTGGTGTGGGTAGCTTGCTGGCTGGCCGGCCGATGCCAGTCTTGCCCCCCCGATCGGGGGCTTGGCGGGCGGGGAGAGGAGCCCGGGAGCCTTTGGGAGCCCTGACTGTGCTGCCGTGCTCCCTCCCGGCACCGTGTGTGTGAGAGCGGGTGCGTGTGAGTGTGTGAGAGCTGCAATCGGCAGGAACGGGCTGAGCGAGAGGTTGACAGCCGCAAGTGGCTGCATCGCAGGCGGAGGAGGCGTGCACCCCAGGCACTGCACAGGCCGGCCGGGGACCAGCAGGCGAGGGGAAGGGAAGGGAGGCTGGCCGATGCCAGCCTTGCCCCCCCCTCGATCGGGGGCTTGGCGGGCGGGGAGAGGAGACTGGGAGCCTTTGGGAGCCCTGACTGTGCCGCCGCGCTCCCTCCCGGCACCGTGTGTGTGAGAGCGGGTGCGTGTGAGTGTGTTGTGAGAGCTGCAATCGGCAGGGAGGGGCTGAGCGAGAGGTTGACAGCCGCAAGTGGCTGCACCGCAGGCGGAGGAGGCGCGCACCCTAGGCACCGCACGGGCCGGCTGGGGACCAGCAGGCGAGGGGAAGGGAAGGGAGGCCGGCCGATGCCAGCCTTGCCCCCCCCGATCGGGGGCTTGGCGGGTGGGGAGAGGAGACCGGGAGCCTTTGGGAGCCCTGAATTGAGGGGGGGAGGCTGAAATAGAGCCCTCTTTCTCGCCGGCTCACCCCTTTTTCCCAAGGGAAAGAGGAGGGCACAGGATTCCAGGGTGGGGGTCCATTGCATTGCACGAGGGGGCAGGGCAAGGCAAGGCAAGGCGAGTGGGTGGCAGCAGCTGCCTGCTGCGGCGCTTGGCACATTCCCGGTTGCTAGAATGTGGGCAGGAGGGCATACATGTCGTTATTACCAGGGAAAGGGGGCTGGCGGAGAGAGAAAGGGAGAAGCGACGGGGGAGTGGAGATCTTCTCGGGGCCAGACATAACATGAAAGCGAGGAAACGGGTTCCAAAGTGGACAGGGAAGGACACACTGTTCACTGTGGACTTTCACCGTTAAAACCATTTGGAACAGAAAAAAGATCAGAAGAGCTCTGTATTGCTAATTATAATAAGGAGTTTTGTAAAGACTGCACTAAAGAGTATCAGAAGCTATTGTATAGTGACCAGCACTATGGAAGCCCCAAGAGTGTTGACATCAAAAGCGAAGGAAAACCTCTACATAATAACAAAGAAAAACAACAAATTTTGTGGAGGCATGTTGGGAATGCTAGTGAAATGGACAATGGAAAGGAGGACAGTTGTCAGGCCCAGGATGTGACTCAGGAACCAGACCAACGGCTGTAGTTAATTCGTGTTTTATTAGGGTAATGTCCAAACAAAGACTGCGTTTTCTCATGAAGCAATACAGGGATACAGGTCCTGCGGCATTGGGAGACAGTTGACAGAGCAAGGGACTTCTTCCCGCCTGTTCTTTAAGAAGGGGCCAAACGGGCGCGCAATCTTTCGCTCCTCCTTAACTGCCCCTCAGGTACTGCCCGCCTTCCCCCCCTTTTCTCCTGTCTTTTCAGCTGTCTGCGTGTGTGCGGTGAGGGGGGAAGCATCACCCCCTCCTCTTCTGAAGTTTCCGATTCCAGGATGGAGGATAGGGGAGGGGCTGATGGTAAACTGCCTCCCCGCTTTTCGGCTGTGAGCAGCCCTCCCTCTTTCCCCTCTTGCTCTGAGCCTGAAAGAGGGGGAGGTGTGAGAATGTCCAGGGAGGGCTCAGGCTCCCCGTTGCTAAGCGACCTTATCACTGGCAGTTCCTCTGTTTCATCTTCACTCCAAAGGGGGGAAGTTCCTCCCCCTTCTCTCTGCCATCCATCCGAATACTCTTCTCCCAACTCTCCGGGATCCAGCTCCCCGGGATTGGGACCCCAGCTCTGCCTTCCGACACCATCCCCCCTCCCAGGCTGTGCCCCCCTCCCCTTGTCTGGCTTGGGACGGTGGGGAAAACATTGATGGAAAAGTTTTACCAATTCTGGAGCATGCACATCAGCTGCATCTTCCCATGATCTGTCAGCCACCCCATAGCCTTTCCAGTGAATCAAGTACTGCAGCTTGTGGCGTCTGATCCTGGAATCTAAGATCTCCTCAACTTCAAACTCAAGCTGCTCATTTACCAGGAGTGGAGCTCCGGGAGGTTCCTCCGGCCGTAACTCACTGGGAGGGGCGGCTTTTGTTAAGAGGGATCGATGGAACACAGGATGTATTTTAAACGTGTCAGGCAGCTTCAGTCGGTACGCCACGGGATTGATCTGAGTTTCTATTTCGAAAGGACCCACCCTCTTGTCTTGTAATTTTCTACATTTGCCCGGCATCTGGAGGAAGCAGGTGGACAGCCATACCTGGTCTCCCGGTTGAAGGGGGGCCCCTCCTTCCTGTGCAGGTCAGCATCTCGCTTGTACTCCGTTTTGGCTTCGTTTAACTGCTGTTTCAGTGTCTGTTGCGCTGCTTGCAATTCCTTAAGGAAGTTCTCAGCTGCCGGTACCAGCATTCCTTCTGAGCTGCTTGGAAAGACTTTAGGATGGAATCCATAATTAGCGAAGAACGGGGTTTGTTGAGTGCTGGAGTGCAGAGAATTGTTGTAGGCGAACTCTGCAAAATGCAAATATGATACCCAGTCAGTCTGTTGATAGGACACATAACTTCGTAAATATCTTTCCAAAACGGCGTTCAAGCGTTCCGTCTGCCCATCTGTCTGGGGGTGATGGGCGGAGGAGAGTTTTAATTCCGTCTGCAACTGTTTCCACATTGCTCTCCAAAATTTGGCTGTGAACTGAGTTCCTCGGTCTGAGACTACGCTGTTTGGCAATCCATGCAGCCGGTAGACTTCTTTTATGAATAACCTGGCCGTTTCTTTAGCCTCTAAGGCCCCTGCACAAAGAAGAAAGTGTGCCATTTTGGTAAGTAGATCCACCACTACTAAGATGGCTGTCATTCCTTGGGACTTGGGTAGATCAGTTATAAAATCCATGGAGAGGTCCTTCCAGGGTTCGTGTGGGACAGGCAACGGTTGTAACAGTCCTGCTGGTGTCCCTGTTTGTGTTTTTGTCCGCAGACAGACAGAGCAGGACTTTACATAACTCTCAATATCCCGACGCATTTTAGGCCACCAGAAGTCCTTGGCCACGTTCTGAATGGTCTTGTAAATCCCAAAGTGTCCCGCTGTGATGGAATCATGACACTGGCGTAGGATTCTGAGCCTTAATTCCCCTTCTGGCACATATCTGGCGGTTTTGAACCATAACAGTCCATTTCTCCAGTGAAAGGTTACTTCTGAGTCTTGACCTTGTCCCGTCTCCTGCTGATATTTTAGCATGTCTGCATCTTCTTGTTGTGCCTTTTTGAGTTCCTCTTCCCATGAAGGCTGGCATACTCCCAACGTTAATTTCTCTGGCGGGATTACGTACTGAGGCTGGTCCTCGGATTCACTTTCTTTGTATTGTGGCTGTCTGGATAAGGCATCCGCTCTCTGGTTTTTGGCTTGGGCATGGTAAGTAATCTGGAAGTTAAACCTAGTGAAGAACTGGGACCATCTTATCTGTCTCTGGTTCAGCTTTCTGGCTGTTTGGAGGCTTTCAAGATTCTTGTGGTCGGAGCGCACATCAATTCGATGAGAAGTCCCCTCTAGGTATTGTCTCCAGTTTTCAAAAGAGTCCTTGATGGCCAGCAGCTCCTTCTCCCAAACTGTGTAGTTCTTCTCTGCAGGCTTTAACTTCCGAGAGAAGTACGCACAGAGGTGCAGCTCCTTCCCTTCTTGGTCTAATTGTAGCAGGACCCCCCCGATGGCAAAATCTGAAGCATCTGCTTCCACTACGAAAGGGCGGTTCGGATCAGCAAAGCGCAGAATGGGCTCAGTAGCAAACCTTCTCTTCAGCTCCTCAAAGGCCTCGGTGGCGTTCTCTGTCCATTGAAACTTCTTCTTCCCCCTTAAACAGTCAGTCAGAGGAGCTGTTAATTTGAAAAACCCTGGAATGAACTTTCTGTAATAATTGGCAAACCCCAAAAACCGTTGTACATCCTTTTTGGTGACAGGTTGGCCCCAGTCCAATATGCAGCTTACTTTCCCTGGGTCCATCTCCACGCCTTCCGCTGAGATTCGATATCCAAGGAAGTCTAGAGACTTGAGGTCAAATCCACATTTCTCTAATTTAGCATACAGGTGATTTTCTCTCAGTCTCTTCAACACCGTCTTCACATGCTGGTCGTGGTCTTCCTGGTTCTTTGAGAACACCAGGATATCATCTAAGTAACAGATTACATACGTGTCCAACAAGTCTCTAAACACGTCGTTCATGAATTTTTGAAAAATTCCTGGACTTCCACAAAGCCCGAACGGCATGACCAGGTATTCATACTGTCCGTAAGCGGTCAAGAATCCTGTTTTCCATTCATCTCCCTCCTTCATTCTGATCAGATTGTACGCTCCTCTCAAATCCAACTTCGTGAAGATTTTTGCAGAGCGCAGTCGGTCCAGCAACTCTGAGATCAGGGGCAGCGGGTAGCTGTTGGGGATGTGGTGATCTGGTTCAATGCGCGATAGTCGTTACAGGGTCTGAGTTCCCCCCCTTCTTTTTCACAAACAATAGTGGCGCTCCAGCAGGGGATTGTGAGGGGCGTATGAATCCTCGCCTCAGGTTTTTATCCAGGAATTCCTTCAGGGCCTCCCTCTCATTCTCTGTGAGAGAGTAGATTCTCCCTGATGGGATGCTGGCTCCTGGCACTAGGTCAATCGCACAGTCGTAAGGGCGGTGGGGGGGTAAAGTCTCTGCCTCTTTTTCATCAAACACATCTTTGAATTCTTCATACTTTGGTGGCAGGGTCACTTGCTCGATCTCTTGCACTGCCCTCTAAGGTGTTCTTGATTCCTTCAGGTTGACAGTTCTCCTGGCAATACTGTGAGGTGAACCACACCACCGCCTCCTTCCAACTTATTTTGGGTTCATGCTTTGCTAGCCAGGGCATTCCCAGAATCACCTCAAAGTTCGAGAGATGTGACACGTATAGCGAAATGAACTCTTCGTGCCCAGGGATTTGAAGTTTCACTTCCTCCGTGGCTTGTGTCACCCCTCCTGACTTCAGGGGTCTCCCATCGATAGTCTCCACAGCTAGGGGAGCATCCAGTTTCCACCAGGAAATTCCATGATGCTTGACTAACTTTGCATCAATAGTAAATTATTGGCAGTTGTGGTTTTAGGGCAAAAGGACCTTATAGTAGAAGTGTTAGCTTAGACCTTGATGTAAATAGTATTAACATCTAATATTCGAAAGCAGAGTGGATAATTTGTAGTCCATGTGCTGTGATATGAAACCTTAGAATCCCACCTCTCATTTGTCCATAGCTAATTTCTAGGACTCACAGATGTGTTTGCATATGTTTAGGCCAAGGTTTCTGATGTGAATCTTAGTATAGGATAAATTTCCAAACTCTGTTCAAAGGCATTAAATGAAGTGTTGCCTAGAAACTTGGCAGGTGCTGCTAAATACAAAATCTTACAGTAGTCTTTATCATATAGATGTACATGATAAGAGCAAAATCTATAGCACAAATCAGGCCAAACTCTGATGTCTGGCAAGTCTAACCATGATTTTCTGGTTAATATATAGTCTTAGCATAGTAACACCGGCAAGGCTTTGTGACAGGTCAAGAAATGGCACTAATATTAATCCAAGATTGTAAACACTAGTTTACAGCCAGTTCTCCAGTTTTCACCCAGAGATTCTGGTGTTTTGAAGTTCTCTCCAGGTCTCCGGGTGAGTCACCCCAATTTCCAGTCTCTTAGCTTTCATTAAAAAAAAATGAAAGGTGGACCTTTCCCAGAGATATACACTAAAATGTCAGCCCCTCCACAACTTCTATTAAATGAACTAATAGTCGGCTACTCTAATCCCTACTCTTTCTGATTTTTAGCCAATCAGAGGGAGTCAGGGTTGTGATTGATGAGGGATTTGTTGACCTCCATACAATAGTTAGAACCCATTGCAAGTCCTGAAAATAGCCACTTCTTTCTGCTTGTCTGCACATCACATGCATAAGTTTATAGCTTTCAGCAGCAGCAAGAGTGCCTTTCTCTCTATGTGCACAATAATCCTGCAGAACAGAAGATTATAGCAAGATCTTGGTAGGCATGCCAAGTAAACAATTTTAGTTATGACTATAATAAAAGTGTACATGCAGGGTTTTTAAATTGCTTGCAAAAATAGCATATCACACAGTATATCTTTCAAATAAATTTTGAACAGAAATAAAATAAATGTGCATGCAGCTGATGATGCCATTGCAATATTTTATACTTTTCTAATTATAAGTAGTCAAACAAGTTTAAATTTACCTGGGCTGTTGAAGAGGGCAATTTATTTGTATAATTCATAGCATGTTTTGAAAATCTTCCCAACATGAAGGGGAATATAATCCTATACTCACTTTTCTGGGAATAAAGCTGCAATGCTAATCCCACATAACCAGGAGTAAACCCCATTGAATTCAATAGGACCTATTTTTGAGTAGACATGGTTAGGATTGACTTTTGAGTGGACATAGCAAAGGATTGTGTTGTAAATCGTTCTCTCCTCTTCCTATTTTTAAGCAATTAGGCAGGACTTAAGTGTCACTGCTTTTATTATGTAGAAAACTAATACTGTTTTTTTTAAAAAAATAAGTTTTGCAATGACCAATGGCTTTTGACTATTTTGACTATTTAATCCAGCAGCCATAAAAACAAGTATAAAATAGTTGTAAAACAGCTTAAAGTGGCATGATTCTGAATTTTGGTTTGGGTGAGTGAAGTTCCTTATCACTTGAGGTTGCAGTCTTGTGCACATTTCCATGTTTGTGAAAGCCCCACTGAATACATTGAGACTTGCTTCTGAATAAACATGCATAGGATTGCACTAAAAATATCTTTATAGGTTTTGTAAATAATAAACATCTTTGACAATCATGCTTACATAAATATTTCTTCATACTATGCCTCAGTAAGTATCTGATTTCACACTATGGTTGTACATGATTATTTCCTCTACATTTTAAGTGTGCCCTTCTTCCTTGGGGTGGTCATGGTCCCCCTCTGTTGTTTTCACTGTGAGGTGCAAATTAGGCCGAGATGATGAGTAGCCCATGGTCACCATTTCCATTAAAAAAATTAATTAAAATGATTTATATGCAGGCAAAGCTTATGACATAATGCAGATCTACATAATATATTTAAAGCACATCTGACTTTCATTTAAGGTGCATGACGTCCCATAAAAAATCCTGGGAAGTATAGTTTCCCCCTCACAGTTGTAGTTCCTACCTCCCTTAACGAACTACAGTTCCCATGATTCTCTGGTGGGATTCATGTGTTTCAAATGGGTGTTGAATGTGGTTTAAATGCAAGGTGTGGATCTACTTTAGGTATGCTGTGCATTCCTTAGTGAACTGAACAATTTTAAAAGATGCTTTTTTTAAACGGGAAGGGGTGTAGCTCAGTGGTAGGGTGCATGCTTTGCATGCAAAGGTCCAAAATTCAATCTGTGGAAGAGACTATTGCCTGGAATCCTGGAGAGCCAATGCTAGTCCACATCATCAGTACTGAGCTAGATGGTACCGAATGGCCTGACTTGGTACAAAAGAGGAAAGAGACCCAAGGACCACAGTGACTCCAAAATGTATTTGTGCATTTTATTTACAACATTTATATACTGCTTTATTGTGAAAAACCTCAAAGCAGTTTACCGAAGGAATTAAAACAATAAAATGATTAGAAAAAACAGTTAAAGACGGGTATATAAAAACATTCAAAATAATAAATCCAACATTGAGTTAAAAACAGATAAAAAACACAATAGCTTCTACATGTCTGGGTAGACTTACCTAAACAAAAATGTTTTTAGCAGATGCTGAAAAGAGTATAATGAAGGCTTCTGCCTCATGTCAATAGACAGGGAGTTCCAAAGCGTAGGTGCTACCACACTAAAGGATTTATTTCTTAAAGAGCAGAACAAATACTATGTGGAACTCATAACATGGAAAGAACACCATAACGTGGAAAGCCTGGTAGCAAATCAACAACCATTGCAGATTTCAGAGCAGAGCTATTATGTGCTGACAGAATCTCACTCATGTCAGCAATCATGCCACAGCATTCTGCTCTAACTGCAGCCCCCGGGTCAGGTTGCACTGCATGGGAATTTCTGTTACCTTAGCTGACTGGCTGCCAGGATTCTTTTAGTTTGGTTTTTGGTTAGGAACCCTGACTGGTTGTGGGACGCTAAGTTTTTACTCATAGGAATCTTGTTGTTGTTGGTATGGTATGGCATTTAGGAAATCATCACTGTCTTGTTTTTTCTTCTTCTATTTGCTTTTAATTTACCTTTAACCTCACTCTCTTGCATCCATAGAAGCAACAAAAGTGGTTCCATGCAGTCAGCTCAACCACCTTAAACTCACTGGTGATGCACCTTGTTGTTTGCCTGATGGTTTGTTTCTTGCCCACTAATGGTAAAAGAGATTTCACATACTGGGAAATGTGGCTGCAACTGCTGTTGTTCCCCAGCTACTGTCTGTGAAGGTAGACTAAACCATGTGTGTTTTCTCTTTGTCAATTATTAATTACTGGAATTGGGTTGGTTGTCAAAGTGAGTTTATAGCCGCCCATAGGGTAGGTAGGAAAGGGTAGAGAATCTTCTTACTCATTCTTCAAACCTCTCTCTGCAGTGAAGGGTCAACTCTGTAAAGAAGTTTAGAGCAGCCATATTAAAAGGCAGGGGCAGGGCATTCCAAGCAGGGGGTTGCCAACCCGGCTTTGATATGGATATCTTTGCAGAGGATCCCTAGTCAAGCCTTCTTATTCTCTTAGTAATTGTGTTTAGACTTGAAGCCTTCAGGGGTATCCATCTTTACTCCTGAGTGCTCCACAACACTAGGCTCCCTTCTTCCTACAATGGCCTTCTGGTGACTGGCCTGGGCTGAGGGCACTTAAACCCTTTTTGTCAGAAGCAAGTAGGGTAGATTAAATGTTTCCCACCCAGGCTCCCTAAGCCGGTGAGAAGGAATGATCCCATCACTTCAGGTGGACCTGGGAAACCTTCTTTTTGGTAAGATTTCCAACTTAATTTCCAACCTGAGAATTTTTTTGATATGATATCACTTGGGTCCACCATCCTATGTAATCTCAGGGTTTGGAATCCTTCTGACCTGGCAACCCTAGACATAAATCATCATAATGAGCATGTTAAGAGAATTTCATACATCTGAATATATTCACTAGTTCAGCCTTTGCCAGTCTGGGCCCTCCAGATGTTTTGGACAGGTACAGATGACAAGGAGGGCATTTACTGCGGACCAGGTCTCGGGATGGTGTGGGAGTGAGGGAGATCAGCAATGAGGTTAGGTGGTTCAGGTGCACTGGTTGAGATTGCTGGACTGGCTTAACCTGTCCCAACCTCACAACTGCCTTGGCACACCCTTGCACTGCACCAGCAGGGGTGTAGTTGTCCAGGGATGCGGGGGGTAATAGACCATTACTTTTTTGGGAGTAGGGTCCCAGCCAGATCCCTGTGTATGAGGCAAAGCCAATCAGCATGAAAAGGGAGTGTGTTAGCCACTGAGAAGAGTCCTTGTCCTTTAATGATGATTGGAGCAAATCAGAATAAAAGGAGATGAGCCAGCCACTCAGAAGACACTTCTCAGTAGCTAACACACAGCCCCTTCTTTCATGCTGATTGGCTCACTAGACAACAGGGAGAGCAAGGGAGACAAGGAAAAGTGGAAAAGGAGGTGTGGCTGTGAGGGGTGTGTGGCATGACTATCGTGAAGGGACCCTGTACTTCTGAATTTGCCACTGCACAACTGCACACCAGTATGCAGCAGTGACACTGCTGTCTGGAGGCCAGGTCTACAACACTATCCCTCCCCAGTGACCATTCCTGATTTTGGACTACAACTCCCGTCAGCTCCAGCCAACACAGTTGGGTTCACTGGGACAGATAGCACACAGGCTGCACTAGTTTATTTATTCATTTACAGAAGTATTTATATACTGCCCTCTGACAAGACATCAAGGAGGTCTAGATATCAGGGTGGTAGTTTAAATCAAGTGATAAGGGATTCCCATGCCGCAGCATTGGGTAGATACCCTCTTACGTTTGTACTTCTACTATGAGTCATTGCAATGTCTGGAAATCTATCATCCCTGATGAGATTTCAAAACTGAGACTTTCATCCTATTCTTTAGCCAATTAACAGAGATAATAAATATCTATCATAGTTGCTTATTTCAATCAAAAACAGGAGAAATTTAGTATCACTACAGATCTATAATATGATCTGTGAAGGACATGCTGCAGTGGCCAAGTTTCTCCCTTTTAGGCAATTATTAAAGGCATAGGAGCCACAACATGGATTGAATCTGGCAATCCTGTAGGAAATTCATTCTAATACAGGCATTGTAAAAGCAGTACTATTTTAAATGTATTTATTTATTACATTTATATACCACCCCATAGCCGAAGCTCTCTGGGCAGTTTACAGCAATTAAATTGTATTTATAATTAAGCTAGTGTAGACTGAATCTCTGGGAACAAAATTACATTTGTTGCTAAATTATCTTTTGCATCATTATATAAACACTACTTAACTCTAGCAAGTCAATCATAACAACATTTGGCTCTTTTTATTGCATACTACATTTCTGCTCATGGAATTATATATATCTATTTTCATTTTTGGTGAGAATGCACTCTGCCATTTTCCTGACACAGAACAGAGAAAGCCCCAAAGAATACATTTCTCCTGATTTCTTAGCTTAGTTCTGTCTCTTACAGACTACAGCTGGCAATTAATCACACACACACACACACACACACACAAATCCTGGTTGTATCCAGACACATTTATGTTCCAGGTGTCCTTCTGTATGCTTAGACTGTGAATGAGATTATGTGTGCCTTTTTATGTTGGTTGCTATGTTGGCTTTGTAACATGGTACCCCCAGGAGGCTTGAGTGCAGATGGAGGCATACTCCTGACGGATGCAATCACGCCTTGGTAAGTGCCTCTACGAAATTGTATACAGAAGCAGTGAGGGCAGCGAAAAAACGATATTTCGCTGCCACCATTAAATCATCCCTCAACAGCCCAGCGGAGCTTTTTAGAATTGTCCGAGGGCTTTTACATGCTAACCCTCAGGATATTAGAGAACCATCGGTAATCCGCTGTAATCCAACTTCCAAGATAAAATCTTATGCATCCGCCGGGACTTAGAGTCCAATATTATAGCAGTTGAACCTAATGAGGTATCCGGAGCACGGTCTTGTCCTCATTTATTGGATGAGTTTCAGTTGGTACAGCTTGAGGAAGTTGACAAGGTACTCGGACTGGTGCGTGCAACCACTTCTGCACTAGATCCTTGCCCCTCTTGGCTAGTGAAAGCGGCCAGGGTCGAAACAGCCGGATGGGCCAGGGAAGTGATAAATGCCTCCTTGAGAGAGGGAGTGGTCCCTAGTCGTTTGAAAGAGGCGGTAGTAACACCACTCCTGAAGAAACCTTCCTTGGACCCAGATAACTTGAACAACTACAGACCGGTGGCGAACGTCCCTTTTTTGGGCAAGGTTCTGGAACGGGTGGTTGCCAGTCAGCTCCAGGTGCTCTTGGATGAAACTGATTATCTTGATCCATTTCAATCCGGTTTTAGGCCCGGTTTCGGCACTGAAACGGCCTTGGTCACCCTGTATGATGACCTATGTCGGGAGAGAGACAGGGGGAGTGTAACTCTGTTGATTCTCCTTGATGTCTCAGCGGCTTTTGATACCATCGACCATGGTATCCTTCTGGGGAGACTCACGGAGTTGGGAGTTGGAGGTACGGCTTGGCAGTGGCTCCGCTCCTACTTGGTGGACCGTCTCCAGAAGGTAGGGCTTGGGGAGCACTGCTCGATACCCTGGACTCTCCATTGTGGAGTCCCACAGGGATCGGTTCTGTCCCCCATGCTTTTTAACATCTACATGAAGCCGCTGGGTGCGGCCATCAGGAGCTTTGGAGTGCGTTGTCACCAGTATGCTGATGACACGCAACTCTATTTCTCCTTTTCGTCTTCCTCAGGTGAGGCTGTTAATGTGCTGAACCGTTGCCTGACTGCGATAATGGACTGGATGAGAGCTAATAAACTGAGACTCAATCCTGACAAGACTGAGACACTGTTGGTGAGTGCCTTCTCGGCCCAGATGGTGGATGTTCAACCTGTTCTGGATGGGGTTACACTCCCCTTGAAGGAACAGGTTCGTAGCTTGGGGGTTCTTTTCGATCCATTCCTGTCTCTTGAGGCTCAGGTAGCCTCGGTGGCACGGAATGCGTTCTACCACCTTCGGTTGGTAGCCCAGCTACGTCCCTATCTGGACAGCGACGACCTGGCCTCAGTTGTTCATGCTCTGGTAACCTCTAGATTGGATTACTGCAATGCGCTCTATGTGGGGCTGCCTTTGAAAACAGTCCAGAAACTACAGCTAGTGCAAAACCCAGCAGCCAGACTGTTGACGAGGACCAGACGGTCCGCACATATAACACCTGTTCTGGCGCGTTTACACTGGCTACCTATCTGTTTCAGGGCCAAATTCAAAGTGCTAGTTTTGACTTATAAAGCCTTACACGGTGCGGGACCACAATACCTAGCGGAACGCCTCTCCCGATATGAACCTACCCGTTCACTACATTCAACATCAAAGGCCCTCCTCCGTGTTCCGACTCACAGAGAGGCTCGGAGGGTTGTAACGAGATCTAGGGCCTTTTCAGTGGTGGCCCCCGAATTATGGAATAGTCTTCCCGACGAGGTGCGCCTGGCGCCTACACTTCTATCCTTTCGGCGCCAGGTTAAAACCTTTCTATTTTCCCAGGCATTTTAATATATTTTATTGCTGTTAATATATACCAGGCTGTTAAATGGTTAAAATGTATGTTTTTAGTGTCCTATTGTTATTTTATTGTATTTATTGTATTGTATTTACTCTATGCTGTGCACCGTCCAGACAGCCTCTGGCTTTGGGCGGTATAAAAATCGAATAAAATAAATAAATAAATAATAAATAAATAAATAAACAGTGAAGCTAAACATCAAATCCAAGTGTTTGGTGATAGGTTTTAATGAACTAGGAGGATAATAAAAGATGAGCAAAAACAGAAAGCGCATCAGACCAGGGCTAGCCCCTTTTTGTTCTCATGTGTGGTACCAACATAGTGTAGCGGTTAGAGTGTCTGACTAAGACTGGGAAGATCAAAGTTCAAATCCCCACTCAGCCATGAAGCTCACTGGGTGATCTTGGGCCAGCCACACTCACTTAGCTGGCCGTATTCCACAAGATTGTTGGGATACAATGAGGGGTGTGTGTGTGTGGTACCATGTATACTGTCTTGAACTCCTTAGAGGAAAGGTGGGATCTAAATGAATGTCATTAAGACATTCAGTGTGTGATGTTTTTGCCAGTATGGACAGGTAGTGATGGGAATGCTTCATCCACTTAATTTCTGCCTATTATACCCCTTGTTAAAGACACAGGAGAATTGCCAGGAAACAGTGATAACCCCAAAGCCAACTTCAAAAGACACTTAAATAAACAAAACTGCAGTGCACTGAGCATATCAGAGGAAACAACTGTTAGCAGACACTCACCCATAGCTTCACTTTACGAGTATTTTCAATGGCCTATAGGTCTTGGCTCTTGCTCTGGTTTTTCTTCAGAGTATCTGCAAAATGGTAATTTTGATCTGGGACAGGAGAGTGTCTCTCTGATGCTGAGCCAAAAAAGACTCAAATAAGCTTAAACATGTTGTCAGACTTATCGCATAGCATGTACAGCAGCAAGGCAGATTAGAGTAATCCTAGGTGAAAGTGAGGAGAAATGGGCTGTAGGAGCATCAACAAAAACTGTTTTAAAAGCATTTTTTTGCTGTTTTACTCAAGATTTAGTCACGAGGATTTACATACAACACTTCACAGTCTGATGAGTTGACTTCAGCCATTTGTGAAGAGTAATATAAAAATTCATTGAGCAGATGAATGAAAATTTATGTCAGGTCTAATTTTATTGGATGCAGAATTCTTAAGTGGTAGCCATGTTTGCCATAAGCATAATGGGTGCAGCTTCAATGAACATAATAACATATAAAAGGAGAAATGTACGTATGTAATAGACTTGCATCGAGGGACCACAGCCAATTTGGACCTATCCACCATATGTTTCTGAGTGTTTGCAGATGCACAAAGCTCCTCTTCCAGTGCCCTCCCATTACAAGTATTTGTGACCTGCACATGCAGCAAACATGACTACCATACAAATGTTAGTCATAACTAAACCTGTTGGATCCCCTAATGCAGGAGGGGGGCAACCTGTGCCCCTCTAGATGTTGTTGAATTACATCTGCCACCATCCCTGACTATTGGCTGTGTTGGCTGGGGCTGATGGGAGTTGTGGTTCAACAACATCTGGAGGGCCAAAGGTTAGCCACTCCTGCTCTAACAAAACAATTTTCCCTGGCTGGAAGAAAAGAGAGCAAGGGGAAGAATGTAAGTGAAGGGAGACAAAATCATCATTTTGCATGTTGCCAACAACAAGTTAAAGTGTTTTTATCAATATAAAGAAAACTATTTGTTGTTTTCTTTAGAATAAAACGTCCTGGCTTAAAAATAAAATGGAAGACTCAGGATATGATGTACTGCTTTTGGCATGCTTCAACTTTCAAATGTCTCCAGCTCAGGACAGACTGATTAAAGCTCTATCTGTGTTCCTTGTGGTGGAATTGAACACCAAGCCAAACCAATGTGGCTGGCCTTGGCTCCCAAAGCATACAGACAGTGCTCGGGTGAATCTGGCTCTGAAATGCCACTTTGGCTATATAAACACAATATTTAAAATTAAAACCTTTTTATTCATATAGCTATCAATTGCTTCTAGGATGTAATGATAAAAGTACTACCCAGTGATGCCTTTATAATCTTAAAATGCTCACAGGTTATTGGCTTGATTCTTTAGGTGGCTTTAGGTATATGTAGATAAAGTGATTCTTGTCACTGTGGAATTTTTACGACTTTTTTTTTTGGTGAATGGATTTTGCAGGACTTGACTAATCACCATATTTTGGTCAAAGAAATCATTGCCCTACACAGTTTGGTTAGTGACTACCAGGAGGTTTGCATCTGCTTACACCTATACTGGGCTGTAGGATTTAATTTGCATGAATAGCTCAGATGTATTGCTCTGCCACCACCTAAATGCTGGTGTTCTTGTCCTCTTACACAGTATCTGGAAAGGCTCTTGATTCTGTGGTTCAGTACATTCTGAAGGTGCTATTCAAACATTTTGTTGAAGGGTATTTTTTTCAAGAATATTTTTATTGCAGTTTTAACAATCCTGGGAGCAAGAAAAAAGCATCATACATTACCATATACACAGGACTGCATAACAACAGATGATGATAATGATGAATTAAATTTATAGTTCACCCTTTCTCCTAGAAGGAGCCCTTGGTCACTGTTAAAGCTGACTCTTGACTGCGGAAATGGGTCATGAATTTTATTTATTTTATTTGTTTATTTTATTTAAAACTTCTATTCCGCCCTTCCTCCCAGAAGGAACCCAAGGCAGCAAGCTAAGAACAAAATACTAAAAACATCTTAAAACACCTCATAAATAAAACATCTTAAAAACATTTAAAAAATAAAACATCTTAAAAACATCTTTAAAAGCCCTCGGACTTCCAGGAAGGGTGACTTCGCTTGTGCCTGCTTTTGAGACAGGCTCCCGCCTCAAAAGAAGCTTATTCAGATATAAATCAGTCAGAACATTTTTTTTTGACTGATGAAATTTCTCCCCGGCAGGAAGAAACGTAGAGATCAACCTCAAAAGCCTGTTTTTGTTGGGAGGACTGGATTTCATTAATTTATGAGAAAAGGTCCAGCCAGCAATGCCGGACGGACTTCCGAACAAGCTCTATCTGATTAATGCGATACGTTTATCTTTTCTTCAAAGAGAAAACGGACTAACAGGCAAGCACCCTTCTTTCTATTATTTTTTTTTACTTGGTTTAAATTGTTGCAGCAAAAAGAGATTTGTCAAATGAATCAGCTTTAAAGAACTTCTGGGTGAACTATAACTCTTCTCTGTTATTCACGAAATTAACAGCTTATCTCTGTTTCTATTGCAAAAAGCTGTCCTGGAAGTGCATTCTAAAGATATAAACAGAAGAGGGATTTCTATTCCGAGGAACATTATATTGTCTGGGACTATTCTCTTTTTGGTCTATTTTATTTTGACGAATCTGCTTCTTCACGATGCCACTAACTGTTTTGATGCTGGGAACTAAATTTGTTTTGTATTCTTGAACATAGAGAGATAAGGCAGGCTGCTCTGTTTATACTGTGATGTCATCAAGCCTGGAATATTAACCCAATTGTTGCTGAAATAAGAAGTGGTTCTTCTTTATTTTTGTTTTGTTTTGTTTTCGTGGTTTTAAAAATGGCAATCAAGAAAGTGGCTGAGAATCTGGAAGTAATTATGTTTCAGAAAATAATGGATGAGATTGAGATAACGAAACAAACCCTGCGACAGGGCAGTAAGGAGCTGAAAATTGAACTGAGCAAAATGACGCAGGAGCTTAAAGAAATAGGGGATCCTGTGAGAGAGGAGAATGAGATCAGAGATGAGAAAAGAAAAAATAAAGGGAAGATACAAGCCCTGGAGATTGGAACAAATGTGGAATTGGAAAAAGATCTGGAGTTTATGGATATTAGAAATAAAATCTACTGTTTGGAATTTAACGTTATCTCTGAAGAAATTAATGAAGATATTAGAGATAAAGTTATCAATGGCTTGGATAATCTTCTGGACTGGAATGACGTGATGGAGCTTGATATAGAGAAAATCTATGGAATTAACTGCAGCCATGTGACAATGGAAAAACTCTCAAGAGATGAGCCAGTGCATTTTGTAAAAAAGAAGAACACAGATATGACTTTACAACAATATTTCAGCAACTTATTCAGAATTGATGGCAAGAAAATATTTGGGATAGAGGAAATTCCCATCAGACTCTTATTATATGACTATGGCTATGACAGCAAGATTATTATGGAATACTGATAATGGAAGATTGGACACTGAAATTACTGGACTTAACAGGACTATTGAAGATGGAAGATGGAATTAATATGGAGAATGGAATAATGGCTATTGAAATTATTGGACCTAACAGATTTTGATGAGATGGATTAATCGATATGTTTATTTGGACTAAGGTTATGACAATAAGATTATTATTAACGAGATGGATTAATCGACATGTTTATTTGGAGAAAAATTGATAGATATATTTCTTAAAGAATTGAAACCTCTCTTTGACTTTTTGTGGAAAGAATAAAGTAATGTTTATGAGATTTGATGATTAATTAAGATAACTACTGGAGGAAAGTGATTTTATAATATAATTTAAGAGACAGGATTGTTATATATTGTAGACCTATAACTGATTTGATCTGCGACAAATGGGAAGTCAACATTTTATTTTTTTGTTTAATCATTTTTGTTTTGTTTTTTGTCTTTGAATGTTTTATGATTTTGTTTTGTATGTTTTATGAAAATTTGAATAAAAATTATTGTAAAAAAAAAATTAAAAACATCTTTAAAAAAATATTTTAAAACATCTTAAAAACCAATACAAACCTGACTCAAATTGGGATAAGGTCTCTCCTTATAAAGCTTGTTGAAAAAGGAAGGTCTTTAGTAGGTGCCCAAAAGAGAACAGAGATGGCACTTGTCTAATATTCAAGGGGAGGGAATTCCAGTGATCAGGTACTACAACACTAAAGGTCCATTTACTGAGTTGTGTGGAATGGACGTCCTGACAAAATGATATCTGCAAGAGGTCCTCATCTGCAGAGTGTAGTGATCAACTGGGTATGTAAGAGGTAAGATGATGTTTCAGGTATCCTGGTCCCAAGCTGCATAGGGCTTTGTACAGCAAAACCAGAATCTTAAATTTGGCTTGGCAGCTAATGGGCAGCCAGTGCAATTCTTCTGCAGTGGAGTAACATGTTGGCGATATCCTGCCCCCATGAGCAGTTGCGTTGCTGCAGCTGTCAAACCAACCTCAAGGACAGCCCCGCATAGAGCTCATTACAGTAATCCAGCCTGGAGGTTTCCAATGCATGGACAACAGGGGCCAGGCTATCCCAGTCCAGAAACGACTCCAGCTGTCTTACTAGCCACTACACAACTGGTAGTGGGTGCTGTGGGTTGATGGTTCCCAAGTTAAGATAACTGGTTAATTACCTGCTTTGAATGGGGTTATACTCCCTCTGAAAGAGCAGGTTCATAGTCAGGGGGTGCTCCTGGATTCAGCTTTGTTGCTAGAGGCCCAGGTGACCTCAATGGCTAGAAGTGCCTTTTATCAGTTTCGGCCGGTAAGACAGCTGCGGCTGTTTCTGGACTGAGATAGCCTGACCACTGTTGTTCATATGCTGGTAACAATTAGACAGAAACCAGGATACCTGAAATATGACTACTTACTGGGACAGGATATCGCCAACATGTCACCCCACTGCTGAAAGAATTGTACTTTGACCTACCGGGCCAAGTTGAAAGTGCTGGTTTTGGTATACAAAGCCCTATGCAGTTTGGGACCAAGATATCTGAAATATTATTTTACCCCTTATATACCCAGCTGATCACTGAGCTCTGCGGGTGAGGGCCTTCTATAGATACCATCTTATCAGGAAGTCCATTTAATTTAATATTTTAAATATTTGTTTTAATATGTTTTAAAGTCTTTTGTTTTTAAAATGTTTTAGAGTGCTTTTAGTGTTTTTGTTTGCTACCCTGGGCTCCTTCTGGGCGGAAGGGTGTGATATAAATTTAATAAATAAATAAAATCTATCATGACCCTGAGTACTGGCAGGTGAGCTGGTAGATATTAGAAGTGGTCCAAAATAGTCAAGTTTTGTTGGAAATAATGGCCAGGTTGGGCCTTTGATACAGGGTCTTCTTGGTTTGCATTCTCCTTTTGTGCTTTTCACATGGTCAGATATTTGCATTGAAGCAGAGATTTGCTGAGAGTGGAAAGAGAAAACAGCCAACTCTCAAGCTTCTGTGAGAACAATGAATACTCATTCAAAGGTTAAAATAAAATGTATCAGCATGAATTTCTCAATGCATATTTTTCTTGCCTATAAACTGGCCAGAATTTGTCCTCACTCTGATCCTTCTGAGAAAATCCTCACCACTCCTTATCTTGCCAACTGCAGTTACCTCTTTTATAGTGTTCATAAATCCTTGTTATCTTAATTTTAAAGGGTCTAGAGGGATGTGCCCGGCTATTTTCTTTCTAGTTAATATGGCCATACCTGCATGATCTTTCAGAACATTCTCTAACTTTCTCGCATATCAGTCTTCAAATCCACCTCAAAATGGCCCTTCTGGCTTTAAAAACTTTTCATGGATTTAATCCAGTTCACTGCTTTGAACTTATCTCTACTAAGTCATCAATGCACCTGCTAACTTGGCTTTCACAGCTTCCTTCTCTCCCACTGCCATTGTCTCAAGACTCTGTGGTTTCATGCACATGAAACACCTCTTAACCATACCACCAGGGAATGAATAGCTTAAAGTCTCTCCTCATACTGAACCCAGTATTGGCAGACAAAGAAGGAAGTGCTGCCATGCCTTTAAGGAGTGAATAAAAAGAGAATAGTTTTCATTCAAAAACCTTGCAGTCAACTGAGACTCAAAATTGGGACCAATCTTGAGTTGAAATTGATTTAGCCAGGAGCTCATCTGTAGCAGCTGTACTGAAAACAATATGGAACTTGTTTAAGTACCACTGAAAACTACAACTGCACAGTTCAATCTGCACTAAAGCATAGCAAGGGGCACCGCCAAGGGATTAATTATACCCAAATCCAGACCTGGAGACAGTGTTCTGCAGCACTAGGATTCCTGAGGTCAGCAGCCTAAGATGGAAGTGTAACAAACAGAAGGTACTGCTCTGTTGACCAGACAAGAGCAGAAGATCAGGCTCCTATTATTTACACAAGGCATGGCCAATCCAGAGGTTTTTACTGATGTGTCTGTGCTGGAATTACTTTTTTAGATGTTATTAAAGCTTTTTAAAAAATATGTTTTTGAAGATGTTTTATTTTAATATGTTTTTGGAGATGCTTTGTTTTAATATGTTTTAAAGTCTTTTGTTTCTAAGATTTTTTGGAGTGTTTTTAGTGTTTTTGTTTGCCACCCTGGGCTCCTTCTAGGTAGAAGGGTGGGATATAAATTTAATAAATAAATTCACTTATAGGCAAAAAACCTTGTGGTTTAAGAATGTACCTATAGCCCACAGCTATTTCTATTAAACTTTAAAAAGCAGGGAAATTGGGCAGCTATAGTGAATGCACCAGGGGAGCAGGAGACCTGAACTCCTCTCTCAGATATTGTACTATCCTACAAATTGGTCAAAATGCAAACACCATTTGGGTTGGTCTTTCACAGTCCAATCCACTTGCTGTGTAGCTTGGAAGAATTTGGTAACATGTGCCTCTGAGCATATGGTGAGTGGTGACAACACCTGCCATCTCCGAAGATAATTATATTTTGTATGTTTGTTGGTGTTCTTCTTACTTTGCTCCTTTTCTGTGTTACTACTGTTTCTACAGAGAATCTAAACTAGAAATTTTATTTTCCTCATTATTCATCGCAGAAATCTGTGTCAAATTTATTTTTATTAATTTCAAAGCCTTTTTATTGGTCAGTGTCATATGAAAGTGAAGACAGACTTTTGTGTTTCAAATTGGAGGTTATGTTCTATTTCTATTTTGGGTGCATTAACAGTAGAATCTGAAACTGCAGTTTGATGTAAAATCAGACTGATTCCAATATGTTGCTCCTTCAGCAATGACTCTAGCTGCTGGGAAAAAGAGGATGTATGTTTTCATCCTGCTATGTTTAAATCACTTCATTTAAGGCAAGGTGGGCATGGTCAATTAAAAACATAGAGCACACCTAGAATTTTGCTAGAATATATATCACCTACCACTTTTGTATCTTGTGCAAATTGAGACACTCCTGAGGTCCACTGGAGACTATTCTGAAGAAGTCACTGCCATTGTTATGTTTGGAGTTTTTTTAGTGTAAATTTTGCAAAGTGTTGCTGTACTTCACATATTCACAGAAATAGAAACAAAAGAAAATGATTTCCTGTAGGAAACTTCACTAAAATTGCAAAGGAAATCAGACATATTCAAAGTGACCATCTGAACTATATCAACTGTCTTAATAATGTTGCTTCCTCCCTGCTAAAACAAGATCAGCACAGCACATGTCTTCTTTCTATTATTTGGGCTGATTGCAGGTGTTGCCACCACTCACCGTATGCTCAGAGGCACATGCTACCAAATTCTTCCAAGCTACACAGCAAGCAGATTGGACTGTGAAAGACCAACCCAAATTGTGTTTGCATTTTGATCAATTTGTAGGACAGTACAATATCTCAGAGAGAAGTTCAGGTCTCCTGCTGCCCTGGTGCATTCACTATAGCTGCCCAATTTCCCTGCTTTTTAAAGTTTGATAGAAATACCTGTGGGCTATAGGTACATTCTTAAACTGCAAGTTTTTTGCCTATAAGTGAATTTCCCTGCATTTTAATCCGGGAGCTAAGAGATGGGATCCTGTGCAAGTTAGCACCAGCAGTAACAGAAATAGTTCAGCAGTGTATTTTAAATGTTATATTACCATCAAGAATGCCTTTACTTTTACAAGAGGGTCATGGCTTAGTGGCAGAGAACATGCTTTGCATGCAAAAGTCCCCACATTCAATACCCAGCATCTCCAATTAGGTCTGAGAGAGATCCTTATCTGAAACCTTGTCAGTCAGTACTGAGCTAGGGACGTCTATTGTTATAGGAGAAGGCATTAAAAAGGATCTTATTCTCAACCCAGCAGCAAAAAGAAGAAGGAGGGGCATGGCTGTGACTATCATGAAGAGATCCTGCACTTTTTAATTTGCTACTGCACTACTGGTCACAAACAGAAAAACCACTTGGCCACCTCATTAGTGTAATATGGTATTACACCAACTGCAAATGTTTGATGCCCCTGCAAATGTTTGATGAAGACCTTCTGTTCTCTGCAAAAGATGAAAAGGAAAATGCCTCTTCCCTATACAGCAAAGGCTTTCACAAAAGTGAGAGGTTGTGACCAACACAGGACTAATTTCAGATGGGGGTTTCAACACAGGACTAATTTCAGATAGTGAGTGAGTGAGTGAGTGAGTGAGTGAGTGAGTGAGTGAGTGAGTGAGTGAGTGAAAGAGATTTAAGATTAAACAACCAAGAGCTAAATTCAAAATTAAAGTGTTAAAAACAAAGAGTCGCATCAAATCTCAAAATAACCACAGCAATGTTATAAGCACAGGTCAAACAGCCACACACACTTTAAACAAAAAGCAGTTGAGCATTTGTCATTTATAAACCCATTTAAGGATTTATACCACCAGCATCAACCCAAACACAAGAAGCCTCTATTTTTCTCCCACGAGTGGGAAAGCAATGATCCCTCCACCCATTGCTGCCCTGGGCTCCTTCTGGGAGGAATGGTGGGATATACATTTAATAAATTAAATAAATAAATGCTGCAGCTACAGTCAATTTAAAAGTTCTTTTCAAAAATTTAAAAGAAAAAACACAAAACCAAGAGACTGAACAACACTGGACTACACTTCAGGGTTGTAATACACAACTCCCTCTCAGCCCCCCCAATATCTGTAAAGCCACACTAGGCTACTTTGCAGGGCTGCTGTAACTTGGCTGCTGTAACCTATGCATATATCCACCCCTCCCCACTGCTGCACTATGCATATACTAATGATTGTGTGTGTGTGTGTGTGTGTGTGTGTGTGAGAGAGAGAGAGAGAGAGAGAGAGAGAGAGAGAGAGAGAGTGAGTAAGAGAGAGAGAGGGAGGGAGATTTAACAACCAAGAGCTAAATTCAGGATTAAAGTGTTACAAACAGTCTCATACAATCTCAAAATAACTACAACAATGTTATGAGCACAGGTCAAACAGCCACACACACTGCAAACAAAAAGTATTTGAGCTTTTGTCATTTATATACCCATTTAAGGATGGGGTGGGGTGGGGTGGCAGGGTGATTGAGCCAGCGGAAAGAGCAGGCTGTGGGAGACAGTGGCGGTGGGAACACACACACACATCACCGTCACTCAGCTCCATTCTGCTGCTGCCTTCTCCATCATCCTTGCCCTCTGGCTTTCTCCCTCCACCATCCATTTTTCCCTCTCTCTCTCTCCTGACCGTCTGGCTCTTCATTTCCTCCCTCGTGCTTTCTCACACAGAACACGAGGGAAGTGCAAGCTCAGCAGAAGGCCAGTGTGAGTCACATGTCTGTTGCCCACCAATCACAGGAGCAGAAGACTTCCCCTGCTTCCTCCAAGTAACTGGAAGGGGAGGGGGGAGGGAGAGTGAAACGAAAGAACACCTGCTTTCTACTGCGCCTGCGTGACGTTATAACCCACGGTAATGCATTTTTAATCTATTAATTAAAAACAAACCATGTCGTTTTTTTACTTTAAACCTACTGAAGATGAAGGTCTGTGTTTGGGGCAAGCTCAGGGATTTGATTAGAGATACCTTACAGTCATCTCTGATTTTTAATGAATTTCAACAGATTATGAGAATTTCTCAAGAAAAAAGTCCAAACGGCTTCTTGTTTTCCTCTCTCCCATTTTTCACTTTAACCTGTGGATTCTCCATGGGGGGGTTGTGTATCACCAAGAAAACTTCCAGAGTTGTAGAGCAAATGATTCTGAATCCAACAATATAACACTTGTAAGTTTTTGTTTTGAATTGAGACTATACAAAGCACCAGAAAGGGGTTTGGGGGGGTATTTTCATTTAACATGGTAGAACCTGAAAAATCCCTACTGGCTATAGTATACAGCCACTCTTGTGGCTGTATAATTAATAATAATCATACATACCTACTAACTCTATACTTACATTTTCTTAAAAATAAATCATGACCATCCATCAAACAGATTGAGTGAAAGGCTACTTTTCAACATATGCTCTTCCTACCTTTCTCATGGCATAGACTGTGCATCATGGTGACTGACATGGGCTGGTCCCTTGCTTTCTCCATTCCAGCCACTGGAACACTGAAGTTTTATTTATGATCCTACAAATAACACCATATAGTAAATGCCCCATAGTTGTTTATTTCTTAAATCTTCACTGCCATCACAGAATTTCTGACAAAAAACTTACTCATTAGAACACCCTCAGTTATACTGTAGTAAGGTCATGGACTCTAGGAATCAGATGAACAGACATGGAAATTCATTTAAAAGTTAACAAATATTTATTCAAACATAACTGATACATTATCAAAGTTCATTATATGCAAGACTAAATGTTATCAATATGCTGTGCTGGTTTTTTTCTTCAATTAGTACTGTTTCTTAAAGAAAGCTACTACAACCTTATCCAAGTTTATTTCCCTAATTAAAACCCAGCTACCAGTTACCCTTTTCCTACTTCCACTCCACTTAGCTCTCCTAGAATGACTGAAGAGAACACAAACTGAAGGTTTCCCTTTGCTTAGAAACTTATTGGAATAATACAGGGTTGAACAAATAAACAAATACTTATTGTAGATTTTAATTATCATTAATTACAGTTCTGGTCGCCTCATCTCAAAAAGGATATTATAGAGTTGGAAAAGGTTCAGAAGAGGGCAACCAGAATGATCAAGGGGATGGAGCGACTCCCTTACGAGGAAAGGTTGCAGCATTTGGGGCTTTTTAGTTTAGAGAAAAGGTGGGTCAGAGGAGACATGATAGAAGTGTATAAAATTATGCATGGCATTGAGAAAGTGGATAGAGAAAAGTTCTTCTCCCTCTCTCATAATACTAGAACTCGTGGACATTCAAAGAAGCTGAATGTTGGAAGATTCAGGACAGACAAAAGGAAGTACTTCTTTACTCAGCGCATAGTTAAACTATGGAATTTGCTCCCACAAGATGCAGTAATGGCCACCAGTTTGGACGGCTTTAAAAGAAGATTAGACAAATTCATGGAGGACAGGGCTATCAATGGCTACTAGCCGTGATGGCTGTGCTGTGCCACCCTAGTCAGAGGCAGCATGCTTCTGAAAACCAGTTGCCAGAAGCCTCAGGAGGGGAGAGTGTTCTTGCACTCGGGTCCTGCTTGCGGGCTTCCCCCAGGCACCTGGTTGGCCACTGTGAGAACAGGATGCTGGACTAGATGGGCCACTGGCCTGATCCAGCAGGCTCTTCTTATGTTCTTATGTTCTTATTTTTGGAGTTCTTTAAATTCCTGTTTTTAACTCTCTTTCATTGATATCTTATTTTTGTTTTCTTGTGTAAACCACTTAGAAGTTCTATTTACAATCAAGTGCTATATAATTTTTGTTAAATAAAGTCTCTCGTCTGCCTCTCACAGTTAACTTCCAGTTTCTTGAAGCAAAATATCTTTAACTGGGAGCCTTGCTTCAGCTTCCACTAAAGTCTTCCTTCTGCTCAGGGACTTGGTGACCTCAACACAGAAAAAAAGTCTTAAGAACCTAAGAACATAAGAAGAGCCTGCTGGATCAGGCCAGTGGCCCATCTAGTCCAGTATCCTGTTCTCACAGTGGCCAACCAGGTGCCTGGGGGAAGCCCTCTATTCTATTGCCACTGAGTTCTTACTCTTTTGCTAGCTGACTGACCCGCTGAACTCATGGTGTTTACCAGGAAAAGATATAGGGAGTTGGGAATTACGCCCTGTACTGCTAAGGCTCCTTTAAATGCAGGGGATTATCAGACTAAAATTACCCAGTTCTTTTCACTCCCCGAGGGAGACCTTGATACAGGGACAAAAGAGGCGCCGACAACTATACTATCTCCCCCAAATGTCAACTTAGACTGGTCCTTGGGCCTTAATTACAATCTTGTTGACCTAAAGGAGGACCCTGCTTTGACGGATTTAGCCACGGAATTGGCAGCAGCTGGTTTTTCTACTCCCCGGCAACTCGGAAATGAGCTCAATTTGAAGGATCACTTGGGCAGCCGACCTAATGAACTGCCAACTTGCAGTGGACTCCAGCAGCCACTTACAGACCCTTCTGACCTCCCACTTAAACCCCCAAGCACCAAAATACCTCTCAAGGGATGGCTTCTCTATCGGAAGACCTTGTCTGTGTAAAATCTTTTCTTATGGAGTGCAACAGTCTCCTGACTACCCTGGTGGGATTTTTCCAAAAGCCCTCTGGGAATGTGGCTGCCAGCTATAGTCAGCGTAATGCAGGCTCTCAAACCATGCCTAATCCACTCCCCAAAATGATGCCCACCAAAACTCAATCCAGTCATCTAACAACTAGCAAGAGAGCGAGTAGCCGATGTGGAAATATTGCTAAGAAAAGTAAAAACGTTAAAAACTCTAAACCTCCTTGCTACAAGATGAGGTTCAACCGGTTGTTTCGGCTACTGGATGGGCCACAGGCACAGAGTCCTATCCTAAATCCCACCAAGAGAACCAGGCAGAGGGAAATCGCCAGCACCCCTTCGCCATTTCTTCAGGATACAAGATTATTATGGAATACTGATAATGGAAGATTGGATACTGAAATTACTGGACTTAACAAGACTACTGAAGATGGAAGATGGAAAATGGAACTAATAGGGATAATAGAACAATGGCTACTGAAATTACTGAACCTAACAGATTCTGATGTGATGGATTAATTGAAATGTTTATTTTGACTATGGTTATGACAATAAGATTATCATAATTAGTAATGAGATGGATTAATCGATATGCTTATCTGGAAAAAAAATTGATAGATATATTTCTTAAAGAATTGAAACCTCTCTTTGACTTTTTGTGGAAAGAATAAAGTAATGTTTATGAGATTTGATGATTAAGTAAGATAACTACTGGAGGAAAGTGATTTTATAATATGACTTAAGAGACAGGATTGTTATATATTATAGACTTATAACTGATTTGATCTTTGACAAATGGGAAGTCAATATTTTACTCTTTATTTTTTATTTTTGTTTTTTTTTTCTTTTTTTCTTTTTGTTTAACTATTTTTGATTTTGTTTTTTGTCTTTGAATGTTTTATGATTTCGTCTTGTATGTTTTATGAAAATCTGAATAAAAATTATTGAAAAAAAAAAAGGATACAAGTACTTCCCCTACACCCTTTTCTTCACCGCAACCAGCCCAAGAGCTGTTCCGAGTCGTGACAGCGCAAGCCTCAGGAGCTCCACCCCCCCGGTAAGAAGCCTTCCTCGCAGGGCCATAGCACAGCTGCCAGGGGGCGGAAAGACAATACTTCTGCCCACTGGAACTTAGTCCTGAATAGGTGCAAGCTGGTATTGACAAACTATCCTAAACCCGCAGGGTTTGTGTCACAATTTAAACACAAACTCCATCTCCTAGACACTGTGAATCCAGTCCTCCTGAGTCAGCTTCGTTCGTCGGACATTGTCTCTGTCAAATATCTGTATTACAATGACAGAAATGCGCGGGCAGTGGTCACCTTTGGGGACCCGAGCTTTTCTAGCATGATCTATTCCTGCAGAGAACATCTTGTATCAAGCGGGATTACGGTTCATAGACTATTTGAGAACACGATGCCTCCTTGGCCTTTAAGGTTTCCATACCCCCAGGAATGTGAGCCGGGCTTTGTGCCCTTTGTATTGCCTGTCCAGGCAGACGGGGCCACTGCCCCTGGGCTAGGGTCCCCTCCTCAAGCTGGAGTTGGCTTGCCGATAGCGCTAACACCTTTAAAGGCAAGGTGTCCAATGCCCGGGATGACACCACCCTTTGACAACGAAGAAAAGCAGCTGGTGGAATCCTTTCTAGCTTTACCTGCTAAAGAACAATCTGAAATTGTTAGGAAACTGGACCTCTTAAAAAGGCATCTGGAAAAGCTACAGCTTGAGCAACTTAGCCATACTATGCCAAGACAATCGCAAGAGGGCCAGCTAGCGGCGGTAGCCGTCCACCAAGAAAACGAGAGGAGTCCGCAAGGCCAGGGACTGCCTCCATCTGTCCAATTATCTAAAGAGGAAACTAACCTAAATATTGATAATGTTAAATCATCTGCCTGTCCCTCGTGGACTGGCATGCGCTTTTTAGAGAGTTGGGAATTGGGCTCCCGGGGGAAGGGACAGGCCCCCCTGGGCATATCCCACATCCATCCAGGGATTATCATCTCCAATGTGAGCAGGCTTAGCCCATCATTGGAGATCATTACCCCCATGGAGGGCTTTTCAAAATGACCAGGGAAAAACCCTCCACCCAAGAACTCCACCAAGCCCCACCGATGGAAATCGAGCATTTATACTTTTCCCAGGGCCGACCCAAGACATAGCCCGGAGATTGTCCTTTCTCCCCCTGATGATACTCACCCCTGCTTGGCCAACCCAGTGATTACTTTTACAGGGCAGAAGCGACAGCTGACTAACTTCAAACCTCCTGCCTCTTCGGGTTTGCTGTCCGTCGAGACACCCTGCGATATGCCCACAGCAGTGTCCTCGCCCCCACCAAGGGAGGATCCCTCGGATGATAATCCCTGTCAGTCACATTTTTTAAATCTATTATCGTGGAATATCGCAGGATGGTACAACAAGCTGGGGGACCAAGAATATATATCTTATCTCCAGTCCTTTGACATTGTATGTCTCCAGGAGACCTGGCTCCTGGAATCTAATTCCATCTTGCTGGAGGGCTTCAGGGCCTGGAAGCAGCCAGCCGTGAAAACTACCAGTCGCGGCCGTGGCAGTGGTGGTCTTGCCACCCTGATTTCCACGACATTGGAAGTGCAGGTCTCCAAGGTTTGTGGTCCCATGCCAAGTACTTGTCAGGCACTGATAGTACAGGGTCCTATGGTGCCCCCTCTGATCTGCGTCAATATTTATATACCGCCTTATTCTCCCAAAGTGGATTTAGAATATTGGTCTGAGATAGAGGCCTTCGTGGAAAATCTTCTAGTTAATTACAGTTCCCACCTGCTCTTCTTTTGTGGCGATTTCAACATCAGAATGGGATCTAGTTTTCCCCTGGAAAAAGATCTCTGGCTTGATCATGGTGAATTTATTAGCCTCCCCCAACTTTCCCGTGACCAAGTAATTAACAAATACGGACATGCCCTTTTTTTGTTAATTTTCAAATTCCACCTAGTCTGTCTTAACGGGTCTTATCTCGACCAGTCTAAGGGCTCCTTCACGTACGTCTCTGGGAAGGGAGCTAGTGTCATCGATTATATCATTGGAACACCTACCATCATCCCCCTCATCCAAAGCATGACCTTAGAGAACAGGATAGAAAGTGATCACTTCCCGTTAAAACTTAAACTTTATACTCAAAACTTCCGCTCCACCGTAAAATCAGGCCTCCATATGCCCAGACATCTACAAGGGGTTAGACGTGTTAAATGGTCCCAGGAAATAGGTACTAATTTGGACCAGATGCTGCAGTCGGATAAATTTCTCCATCTCCGTTCTATGGCAGCCGAATCCCCAGGGCACATTTTCCAGATCTACCAGGACATAATCAGTGAAATCAGACCTCTTGTCACCTCAAATTTAGTTAGTAAAACGCCGTGTAGACCCCGATCCTGGTATGATAGTGAATGCAGAGCCAAGAAAAGGGAACTTCGCCATCTATCTAGAGTGCCAGCCTGTACTGGCTCCATATCTCTTTTCCAATGTTGTCAGAGAGAATATAAATCTCTAATTAGGGGGGGAAAGGGCCTTTCATGCCGACAACTGGAAAGCCCTGGCCCTTGCACTGAGTGAAAGGAATGAACCTAAATTTTGGGAATTGATACAAGCTGGACTTACATGTTCCAATTACCGGGTAGCCCCACCGATTCCGTCGGAAACATGGGTTTCCCACTTTTCCAGCATCTTTGGAGGCAACATAAGTTCACCCTTTGTAGCTCCAGGGAATATTTCCACCCTGCCATCTTGGCCACCTGTCACCAACTCTGAAATTTTGGATTTAATTTCCCAGCTCTGCCCTGGCAAGGCCCCAGGCGAGGATATGATTCCCCCTGAGGCATTTTTATCAGACGCCAACTGGTGGGCACCAGTATTGGCGTCTCTATATACCTATATTAATGCAACTGGCGTTATCCCCTCCGGTTGGCGCTCCAGCATAGTTGTCCCTATATTCAAGAAGGGAGAGGCCTCAGACCCGAGGAATTACAGACCTATCAGCCTTCTGGATGTCGCCTCCAAATTATACGGACAATATTTATTAAATAAGCTCCTCGCCTGGGAAGCTAATAATTCCATCTTTTATGAGGAGCAAGTGGGATTCAGGAAAGGCAGGAACACCATCGATCAGGCATTTGTTTTGCAGCACATAATTTGCAAATCCATCAGGGGCCCAAACAAATCCCTGTATGTAGCTTTCGTAGACCTCACTTCCGCGTTCGATCTTATAGATAGGGAGTTATTATGGCAAAAAATGGCCCAGACCAATATTGATAAGAGACTGCTTCATCATATTCAGTCTCTCCATCAAGCCAATTTCTTGCAGGTGCGTCTGGGCCTGCAGGGTACTCTCTCTCGAGCGATTCAGATCAAAAGAGGAGTGAAGCAGGGTTGCATTTTGGCCCCTTTTTTATTTAATTTTTTCATAAACGACATCATTCCTGCAATGACCTCTCCCTCTTTCCCCCCCCTTTCCATCGGCAACCGCAAGATCTCCCTCCTGCTCTACGCTGATGATCTGGCTTTGTTATCTCTAAATAAAATCAGCCTTAAAAGAATGTTAACCCAGCTTGGCACCTATTGTTCAGAGCACCGCCTGACAATTAATTACACCAAAACTAAGATTATGACCTTTGGTAAGAAGAGGACAATTGCAAACTGGGTCCTTAATGGACACCCCCTCGAACAGGTTCGCCTATTTAAATATCTGGGCATTTGTTTCACCGAGAACCTTTCTTGGAAGTCCCACCTAAGGTCAATTAAATTTGTTGGTGCCAGATCCTCAGCACAACTAAGGAGGTTTTTAATGTCAGAGGGGGCCAACTGGTCAGCCCAATGATCAAGGTCTTTATTGCAAAAATTTTAGCCTCCATATTATATGGAGCGGCACTCTGGGGGGAACTTGTAAAGCAGGAGATAGAAATCCTGCAAAACAAGTTCCTGAGACAGACCTTAGGGCTCCCCACAGAAACCCCTGCTGTGCATCTCAGAGCAGAGCTCGGCCTACCCTCACTGGCAGCCAGAATAGATTTGGCTTTCTTCAGATACTGGCGCAGATTACATGGGACTCCCGACTCTTCCCTTACCAAACAGTGCTGGGAGGAGCAATTGAAAGATAGGGGATGGGCCTCTCACTACCAAAAAATGCTAGAGTGGTACAATCTCCCCTTGGGGGAGTTTTTGACTCTTAGTCCACGTGCCCTTAGGGGTTGGATTTTCAACCAGGACGCAGCCCGAGACTGGGTGTCTATCTTAATAGCTTCCTTTTTCCCATGGTACCCCCAACTCAAACGTAATCATGTTAAGTCACAGTACCTAGAGGTCTTAACACATGCTCCATTACATAGAGCCTTCTCGGAACTTCGATTCCAACAGATGCCTTCCGCCTATTTAGATGGGAGATATCTAGGAATCCCACTAGAGAAACAGAGTTGTATCTTTGGATGTAACTCTGTAGAAGACATCGCCCATTATTTGTTGCACTGTCCGCTGTATGACAACCCCAGACAGAAATTCCTGGCCCCTCTCTACCATCTTTCGCCAGGCAAATGCCCCCAGGAGCTGGTAGTGGAGTTATTGAGCGATAATGTTAAACAAGTGACGGTCTCCGTGGCCAACTTTGCGTTGGCTGCTAGGAAGCTGCGTATGATTTATATCCAAGATTTTAAAGCTTTTAATGTTTTGTAAATGGTTTTAGCTGTGTTTATCTGTTGATGTTTTATAATTGCTGTATTTTGCGATGGCCTATGGCTAAAAGCAATAATAAATTACTACTACTACTTTTTCACAGCTGCCGCACACTGGGTCGACATTTTCATCATGCTGTCCACTACAACTCTGAGGTCTCTCTCCTGGTCGGTCACCGCCAGTTCAGACCCCATGAGCGTATATGTGAAATTCAGATTTTTTGCTCCAATATGCATAATTTTACACTTGTTTATATTGAATTGCATTTGCCATTTTTCCGCCCATTCACTCAGTTTGGAGAGGTCTTTTTGGAGCTCTTCGCAATCCCTTTTTGTTTTAACAACCCTGAACAATTTAGTGTCGTCAGCAAACTTGGCCACTTCACTGCTCACTCCTAATTCTAGGTCATTAATGAACAAGTTGAAAAGTACAGGTCCCAATACTGATCCTTGAGGGACTCCACTTTATACAGCCCTCCATTGGGAGAACTGTCCGTTTATTCCTCCTCTCTGCTTTCTGCTTCTTAACCAATTCCTTATCCACAAGAGGACCTCTCCTCTTATTCCATGACTGCTAAGCTTCCTCAGAAATCTTTGGTGAGGTACCTTGTCAAACGCTTTTTGAAAGTCTAAGTATACTATGTCCACTGGATCCCTTGCAGAAGCCATGCTGGCTCTGCTTCAGCAAGGCTTGTTCTTCTATGTGCTTAGTTAATCTAGCTTTAATAATACTTTCTACCAGTTTTCCAGGGACAGAAGTTAAGCTAACTGGCCTGTAATTTCCGGGATCCCCTCTGGATCCCTTTTTGAAGATTGGTGTTACATTTGCCACTTTCCAGTCCTCAGGTATGGAGGAGGACCCGAGGGACAAGTTACATATTTTAGTTAGCAGATCAGCAATTTCACATTTGAGTTCTTTGAGAACTCTCGGGTGGATGCCATCTGGTGATTTGTCAGTTTTTATATTGTCCATTAAGCCTAGAACTTCCTCTCTCGTTACCACTATTTGTCTCAGTTCCTCAGAATCCCTTCCTGCAAATGTTAGTTCAGGTTCAGGGATCTGCCCTATATCTTCCACTGTGAAGACAGATGCAAAGAATTCATTTAGCTTCTCTGCAATCTCCTTATCGTTCTTTAGTACACCTTTGACTCCCTTATCATCCAAGGGTCCAATCGCCTCCCTAGATGGTCTCCTGCTTTGAATGTATTTATAGAATTTTTTGTTGTTGGTTTTTATGTTCTTAGCAGTGTGCTCCTCAAATTCTTTTTTAGCATCCCTTATTGTCTTCTTGCATTTCTTTTGCCAGAGTTTGTGTTCTTTTTTATTTTCTTCATTCCAACAAGACTTCCATTTTCTGAAGGAAGACTTTTTGCCTCTAAGAGCTTCCTTGACTTTGCTCGTTAACCAATGCTGGCATCTTCTTGGCCCTGGCGGTACCTTTTCTGATCTGCGGTATGCACTCCAGTTGAGCTTCTAATATAGTGTTTTTAAACAACTTCCAAGCATTTTCGAGTGATGTGACCCTCTGGACTTTGTTTTTCAGCTTTCTTTTTACCAATCCCCTCATTTTTGTGAAGTTTCCTCTTTTGAAGTCAAATGTGACCGTGTTGGATTTTCTTGGCAATTGGCCAGTTACATGTATGTTTAATTTAATAGCACTATGGTCACTGCTCCCAATCGGTTCAACAACACTTACATCTCGCACCAGGTCCCGGTCCCCACTGAAGATTAAGTCCAGGGTTGCCGTCCCTCTGGTCGGTTCCATGACCAACTAGTCTAGGGCATAGTCATTTAGAATATCTAGAAATTTTGCTTCTTTGTCATGACTGGAACAGATTATTACCACATTTCCTAGTTTGGATGCTTCCTCAATTTCATATCTCATCTCAAGGTCTCCCTGAGCATTTTGATCAGGGGGACGATAGATCGTTCCCAGTATTAAATCCTTCTTGGGCCATGGTATCACCACCCACAACGATTCTGTGGAGGAGTCTGCCTCTTTTGGGGTTTCGAGCTTGCTGGATTCAATGCCTTCTTTCACGTATAGAGCGACTCCGCCACCAATACGTCCTTCCCTGTCCTTCCGATATAGTTTATATCCAGGGATAACTGTATCCCACTGGTTTTCTCCATTCCACCAGGTCTCCGTTATGCTCACTATATCAATGCTCTCCTCTAAGACCAAGCACTCCAGTTCTCCCATCTTGGTTCGCAGGCTCCTAGCATTAGCGTACAGGCACTTGTAAGCAGTGTCTCTCTTCAAGTGTCTTTGGCACTTTTGGTTTGGCCTGTGGTAATTTTGCCCTTCTGAGTTGATATCCTGTGCCCCTGCTCTCACAATGCCTACTTCTAGGCCTACCCCTTTTAAAATTTCATAATTACTTTGGTTTTTATCCCAGGGGGGAGGTTTATTCCGAACCGGACCTTTCTCAGCTCCTGTCAGGTTTCCCCCCTCAGTCAGTTTAAAAGCTGCTCTGCCACTTTTTAAATTTTAAGTGCCAGCAGTCTGGTTCCATTCTGGTTCAAGTGGAGCCTGTCCCTTTTGTACAGGCCCGGCTTGTCCCAAAATGTTCCCCAGTGCCTAACAAATCCAATTTAATTTTAATTTCTTAATTTTAATTTCTTGCTTCTTGAGGCCAACTGTCTTCCCCAATCAATCTGGCCAGAAGCTTTCCAAAGGATTACCTCTGGAATCTTTTTCTCATTGCTAGTTTTCACTGCCTTCAGTGATTTCTTCTTCCTCTACTTCCCTCAGCTCTGCTGCTGCTGCTGCTGCTGCTGCTGCTGCTTTCTGCTTCCTCAGTATCTTCCTTGCCTGAACTGGAAGAACTGCTTCTACTGACTCTGGACAGTGTTGGGATTGCCCTTTTATATTCTTTCAGTTGGAACCCTCTGGCCAGTGACTTTTTAATTATTTGTTAGCTGCCAGTCCATTGGCCTAGATCAGTGGTTCCCAATCTAGGGGCCATGACCCCCCCGGGCACGTGCGCAAAGTAAGCCAGAGCAGGCCGTGAACAGTAAAAAAATGATTTTTTTAAAAAAAGTCTTCACTCCCTGGACACTGTCTGCTCCCCACTGTTGCTGCAGATGACACCTCCTCTTGCTCCAAACAGGAGGGGAGGACGTTTGCTGAAGCACCAGAGTGTCTTTCAGGTGTGCTGAGGGCAGGCATCTGTCTATAAAATGTGACAGATGCCAAAGGAGGCTGAGGGTGGAGCTACCAGGAAGATGAGGGGATTATTATCCCCAACTCCCTTCTCGCACTGCCACTGCTAATGAAACCCTTACTCAGAATGAGAGGAGAGGGTTTTTCATGAAGCAAAAAGAAGCAAGGCTGCAAGGAAAGGCTGCTTTCCCTTTTCCTTCCTGGTAGTCAGACTATTTGCCTTTCTTGGCTCCTGATTCACTGCCACCTTCTTTTAAAAATTATTCTTATTTGTGAGGCTGTGCAGATCTCACCTTTGGCCCAGACGGAGCCAAGGAGTAGTGATGAAGCTCAGGGCTTGCTTGCTCACCCCCCATGTCTGAGGTTGTGAGTGTGCCAGCATCCCCCCTTTCTTGCACCCACACTCCCCCACCCAATCTCTCCAAGATGCTGCGGCAGTTCAGGGTGTCCCCCCTCCCACATGCCCAAATGCATGCAAGCCTGCAGATGATCAATAATTCATTTCTTTACTGTTCATGGCCCCTCTGGATTACATTGAGGCCCCCCTGGGAGTCACGGTCCCCAGGTTGGGAACCACTGGAATATGGCACACACACTGCTACATACTAGATTACAAACAGGGTGAAAGATTTCTTACATATAACAAATGACAGTACATATTCACCTAAAAGGTCACTAAAGAGATAGTCTTATCTTTATTTATTTATTTATTTACAGTACCTTGCAAACATAAACAGACCCCTGACCAATGCTCTCATATTACTGAATTACAAATTACAAATGGTACATTGTAATTTCATTCTGCATGATATTTTATTTTGAAACACTGAAACTCAAAATCAATTATTGTAAGGTGACATTGGTTTTAAGTTGGGAAACATAAAAAATTGAAACATGTTGCTTGCATAAGTATTCAATCCCTATGCTGTGGAAGCTCCCAGTTTACACAGATGAAAGAAATTGCCCTGTTGAGGACACAGTTACCTTACCATTGGCCTCCATCAGTGAATCATTAAAGTTGCTATCACATTGTCAGGATAAAAAACCCTTGTTGAAGAATCATTGGTCAGGCTGTGGATCTGAAGGAAAATGAAGACCAATAAGCATTCTACAGAAGTGAGAGATAATGTAACACAAATGTATAGATTAACAAAAGGGAACAAAATAATATCCAAGTATTTGAATATCCTAGTGAGCAGAGTTGGATCAATAATCAGGAAGTGAAGATTGCATCACACAACACAGGCACTGCCAAGAGAAGGCTGTCCCTCAAAACTCAGTGCCTTGTGAGAGAAGACTTGTGAGAGAACCCAGGGAGGTCAACAATCACTTTGAAGGAGCTACAGAGTTCAGTGGCTGGGAGTGGAGTAATGGTGCAACAGTCAACTACATCAAGAGCTCTGCATAACACTCATGCCTCAAGACACACCATCCCTACAGTGAAGTATGGTGGTGGCAGCATCATGCTGTGGGGATGCTTCTCATCAGCAGGGACTGGGCATCTTGTTAAAACTGAAAGAAAAATGGATGGAGCAAAATACAAGGAAATACCACAAGAGAACCTGCTTCAGTCCACTAAAAAGCTGACGCTTGAGAGGAAATTCCCTTTTCAGCAGTGCAATGATCCCAAGCACAAGGCCAAAGCAACATTTATTTTTATTTTTATCTTTACTACTACTACTACTACTACTACTACTACTACTACTACTACTAATAATAATAATAATACACCAGTGAGTTAAGGGCAATGAAACAGGTTGGATGACGGCTGGAGTGCAAATGGCGAAAGATGTGCTGTGAGGCTGATCGGGCACAAGTAAAACATAACCGTGCCTACTGTGTGGCAATGAGGGTGGCCAAGAAGGCCCACTTCTCTGCCTCCAGTAGCCATCCAGTGGAGCTTCTCCATATTGACATCAACTCCAGGAAATTGAGTTTTAGACCCTTCGGAGGCCCATTGTGAATTGTTTGCAAGGCACTTTGAGGGTAAAGTTGCTTGCCTTCGTAGCAGTCTTGATGACCCATCCACATCTACTGTAGGCCCCAATGCAACGTCTGCTGCAACTTCTTGGGAATGGTTTCAGTTGATGTGGCCTGATGACAGCTGTGATGATGCGGCCAGCAATTTGTCCTCTCAACCCTTGCCCTTCTTGGTTTATTAAAGCTTGCTGAGGGGGGTTGACCAAGTGGACCAAGGGTGTGGTCAATGTATCATTGTGGGAGGGAGTGGTTCCAGCCACCCTGAAAGAGGCAGTGATCCGACCCCTCCTGAAAAAGCCCACCCTGGACCCATTGATCTGCAACAATTACCAACCGGTCACAGAAACCCCCTTCTTAAGGAAGGTGATTGAGAGGGTTCTGGTGCAGCAATTACAAGTACTCTTGGATGAAACAGATTATCTTGATGCATTCCAGTCTGGGTTCAGGCCTGGTTATGGGTCTTAATCAGCCTTGGTTGCCCTGATATATGACCTTTATTGGGAGGACAGGGGGAGTGTAACCATCTTACTCTTACTTGATCTCTCAGCAGCTTTTCATACCATTGACCATGGTATTCTTCTGGGCCAACTTGGTGAGATGGGTATTGGAAGCACTGTTTTACAGTGGTTCCGATCCTATCTCCAGGGTCGTTTTCAGAGAATAGCATTGGGTGATTGTCTTACGGCCCCCTGGCAGTTGTGCTGTGGGGTGACGCAGGGTACTATCTTGTCCCCCATGCTGTTCAAAATGTATATGAAGTCCTTGGGAGCAGTCATCAGAAGATTTGGCTTGAGGTGTCTGCAGTACACTGATGATACCCAGCTCTATTTCTCTGTAACATCTGAATCGGGAGAGGCCATGCAAACCCTGGACCGCTGCCTGGACTCGGCAGTGGGCTGGATGAGGGCCAATAAACTGAGTCTGAAAGCTAGCAAGACAGATGCACTGTGGGTTGGTGGTTCCCAGTTCAGATAATTGGTCAGTTGCCAGTTGGATAGGGTTGTAATCCCCCTGAAAGAGCAGGTCCATAGTCTGGGGTGCTCCTGGATCCATCTTTGTTGCTAGAGGCCCAGGTGACCTCAGTGGCTAGGAACGCCTTTTACCAGCTTCATCTGGTAAGACAGCTGTGACCGTTTCTGGGCTGAGATAGCCTGACCACTGTTGTCCACACACTGGTATTCTTCAGGCTCGATTACTGTAATTCTCTCTTTGTTGGGCTGCCCTTGAGGTTGGTCCAAAAGCTGCAGCTGGTGCAAAATGTGGTGGTGAGACTGCTCACTGGGGCAGGGTATCCTCATCATGTCACCCTGCTGCTGAAAGAATTGCACTGGCTGCCCATTTGCTACCGGGCCAAGTTCAAGGTTCTAGTCTTGGTGTACAAAGCCTTATATAGCTTGGGACCAGGATACCTGAAAGGCCGTCGTATCCCTTAAATACCCAGTCAATCACTGCACTCTGCAGGTGAGGGCCTCCTGCAGATGCTATCTTATCAGAAGGTCTGTTCCGCACAACATAGGAAATGGATCTTTAGTGTGGCGGCACCTACCCTGTGGAATTCCGTCCACTTAAATATTAGACAAGCACCATCTCTGTTATCTTTTCAGCATCTATTGAAGATCTTACTCTTTCAACAAGCCTTTTAAGTTGAGACCTTATCCCAGTTTGCATCTGTATTGGAACTACTCTTTAATATGTTTTTAAACCTTTTTTTTTAAGATGTCTTGGAAGCTTTTTTAAAAAATGTTTTTAGAGATGTTTTGTTTGAATGTATTTTAAAGTCTGTTTTTATGATGTTTTAAAGTGTTTTTAGTGCTTTTGTTTGCTGCCCTGGGCTCCTGCTGGGAGGAAGGGCGGGATATAAATCAAATAATAATAATAATAATAATAATAATAATAATAATAAAAGCTCAGCAGGTTGGCTGAGGCTGAGGTCCACATACTGCATCTGAAATGTATTTATTTATTTATTTATTATTTCATATATATCCCACCTTTCCTCCACACTGCTGAAGGTGGTGCACATGGTTCACCCTCTTCCCATTTTATCCTTACACCAACCCTTTGAGATAGGTCAGGCTGAGACACTGTGCCTGGCCCAAGGTCACCCAGTGGGCTTCATGGCTGGGTGGGGATTTGAACCTAGATCTTAGTCCAACACTGTAACTCACTGGTGTTGGGAGACAGAACTGTACATTTTCAGACTATGTGTGTGTGTGGGAGGGTAGATACCAATTTGATGAACTTTTGTATTACGAAACTAATATACGAACTAGCTTTTAACGACCTGACTTTTTTGATTCTCCTGTCTGCTAAGTCATTAAGTCCTAAAACTGTTTTCCTGGTAATTGTAGCAACTTTACTGACCAGAGCTTGGAATATTACTTTTAAAAAGTAATAAATTACTGTTACAATTACATGGCCCAAAAAAGTAGTAATTATCGTTACAATTGCAACTGCTCTGAAAGTAACTGATTACTTTACTTTATCTCAAAAGTAATCACTACAATTACATTTCAGTTACTTTTTTTAAAAAACGCCTACAAGGTGCTGGCCTTGGCTGCTGCACATCTAAGCAGCCTAAAACAACATTAAAAATAAACACACATATACAGAGGTAGTCGAATAATTCTTTTTATCCATAAGATAGCAATGGTGGTCTCTCTGCTGGTAAGGGAGGTGGGGAGGGAGGCAGAGGCCACTACTCAGATCTTTGCACATCAAACCAAGTGCAACCCCCCCCCACTCAGCCAGCAAGCACAATCTCTCTCACTTAACCACCTCCCGGACCCTGCCCTGCCACCAACTAAGGGACACTCACCCAAGCAAACATTTTTCCCTGAGATGCAAAAATTTAAAATACTGCAAATGCAGCACAGTAGCCAGAGAGAGTGGTGGAGGCCACTTTGTGTGCCAAGTGCAAACACAGTATTCTCACACACACACACACACACACACACACACACACACACACACACACACACACACACACACCATCTTTCACCTCCACAGTTCTTTATCTCCATTCTGCTGCTGACTCCTCCTCCTCCTTTATCCATGTTCTTGCCTCCAGCTCCTTTTTCCCTCCACTCCATTCTTCACCACCACCATCCATTTTTTAAACACACCACTCCACCCCATCTTACTCTCTACCTCCTCCCTTGTCGCCTACCCATCCACAGAGCAGGAGGGAAGAGTGATGCTGCACAGAAGCCCAGTTTGAGGCACATAATTTTCATCCACAGATCAGAGGAGCAGAAGACTTCCCCTGCTCCCCCCCCCGAAGTAATGCCCAAAAGTAATGTTGGAAACATTACAATTATTCCACAAAAGTAATAAAATTACTCCTAGTTCTGTTACAATCAAAATGTAAAGGAATTACCCACTTGTTCCTCAAAAAAGTAATGAATTACAAGTAATTCCTTACTTGTAACTAATTACTTCCAAGCTCTGATGGAATCTTTCCATCAAGCCTGTGAGGTAGGGTTGGTGATTGGAAATGAAGGCATCTGATAATAAGAAATAAATCCCTTTAAAATCCAATAACCATAAAAACAAGTATAAGCAGTTGCTAAACAGCTTAAAATGGTATGATTCCAAATTTTGGGTTGGGTGAGTGAAGTTCCTTGTCACCTGAGGTTGCAATTCTCTGCATGCTCTCCTGTTTCAGTAAGCTCCTTGAATACATTGGGACTTGCTTCTGAGTAAACAAACACAGGATTGCACTATAAATATCTTTACAGGTTGTGAAATAATAAATATCTTTGACAGTCATGCTGTCATTCCTCAAAAAAGTAATCACTTCCAAGCTCTGTTACTGACAGTTAACAGCTCCAGTGGTAAAGGTCACATACAATGTAACAGGCTTCAGTTGTTGTTAATTAATTTTTTAGTTGCTTGTTACCTGAAGGGTTCCAAATATATCATACTATAAAAACAAAATAATAAAACAATAATGCCCCATGCAGTTAGAGATAACCCTTTCACTTCTCACGGTTCACTATTTATAATCACAATATGGCATTCCATAGCACTTTCTTTTTTATATTTATGTAACATTTAAACAGTATTTTATTTCAGACTTCTTTATTTTCCACAGTGACCAAGGCAGTTTCAGTGTCCAAAGCAGGATGGAAAACAGATTGAAATGGATCTAGATAAGCAGTGCATGGAGTGCACAAGATTGCATTTGTAGCCAAAGTGATCTTGCTTTATCAACTTGCTTGTGAATGGAGACAGCTAACAGAAATCTAGCCTCTTGCCTCTAAGGAAGCGATAATAATTCTACAATGCTTGTGGAGTGTATGACCAACGATCTTAGATTATGTTCCTGGACTGTATGAATACTCTATTAGATGAAACCAATATGCTTTCATTGTTATAACAGCCAGGTGTATACCAGAAAGCGTATGAATTTTAGGTGGTAAAACCTCTCTGAAGCCTCTGTGAAAGGAAAGGACCCCTCATTTTCATGTACAAACTAATTACTGGGCTGCCATTTACTTGCTTGTCTATTTCTTCTTTGGCTGAAGTTACATTGCATCAGGGGTTTCCTGCAATAATATAAATGAATGTAAAATAAACCTTTACAATTTCAAATAAGCAGTTTTAGAAATGTTATCAAATGATTCATTGAGATTTCAGGAAACGGTTTGATGAAACAAATTAAAACATCCATGGTAGCACTGGTGTAATTAGAACACATTTTTAATTTAACATTCTCATTTAATGGAATGAGTCTGCAATCCTAATCTGAACCACGAGGGGAAAAAAAACCCTCAGAACAAAACACCTCCTGTACATCTGTCCTTCAGCTCCCTCGTGTGGATCTTCCCTGATTTATCCTTCAACTTCTTCATATGGATATGCCCTGACTTATGCCTCAACTCAACTGTCATGCAAAATGTAGGGCACAAATGTGACTGGTGTAAAGCTAGTGTACTTTATTTTTATTGAATCTGTAACAGATTATGTCAGTTCATCTACACCAAATCCAGACATTGTGTTTGCCTATATATTACATTAAATCTGGAGTTCTAACTAGTAATCAAAACTAACTTATTCTTGTTATTTGTAAACTGCTTAACTCTATTATTTGTGTACATTTCTTTTTACAACACAATCCCTGCTCCCAAAGGATGTTATTAACATTTGAGTAAGAACTCTCATATGGTTTAATTTAAAGAGTTGCCTTGTAAAGACTAATTTGAAGCTTTAAAGATGTAACAGTTCAGGAAACTCTGTTTATGAAACACCCAGGTTATTCAGCAAGGTACAAAACATCATATATCATTTTTTCAAAAAGCTGCTAGTACAAAGCAATGGAGAGGAGCCAAAACAGAAAACAGGGACAAGTCTGGAATATTTCAAAGACTTGGCAAGTGACAGATGAACACTGTAGTAGTAAGAAAGACTCATGCAAGGTGTTTTATATATATATATATATATATATATATATATATATATATATATATATATATATAATGAGAATCAAAGTCCTGAGTATCAAGAGGACAAACTTCAAATCCATTTTAGATGACAGCTTTAGTAATTGGCTCTACTCTTGCCCATTGTACAATTTGCTTTAAAGTACAGGAAGGTCACACTAACCTGTAACTCGCACATCAGACACTAGTGCATCCAATAATGCTTCGTGTTCATGACTACTTGCTTTCAGCTTATTATCTGTTTATGTCCAATCCTTAACAAATATTCTTAAAAGTAAATATTATTAATTTCAATAGATCTTACAGAGATGCTTCCATACGTTTTAGAGACGCTTTGGGAATTCATTCTTTGCACAGATTCTGAAATGAACTGACCTGATCCTCTGCCCAGGGTAATGTGCAGATTGGAGCCTAGTTATCCACCATAGGGTTGCCAGGTTGGAACCATTCAAAAACCTGAGAAAATGGGGGCGGGCCCTAGTGACGTCACAGGGCGGGCCCTAATTATGTCATTAAGCATGATACATTAAGTATCAACCACAGCTGCTTGAAAAATTCTCTGATTGGAAATTAAAATAGAAATCTTACCTAAAATAGGGTGTTCCCAGGTCCATCTGAAGTGACAAGGTCATTCCTTCTCACAAGCTTAGGGAGCATGGATGCAAAATGGAAATGGAAATGGACTGCCTTCAGGTTGATCCCGAATAGGGTTTTCATGGTAAGCGGTATTCAGAGGTGGTTTACTATTGCCTTCCTCTGAGGCTGAGAGGCGGTGACTGGCCCAAGGTCACCCAGTGAGCTTCATGGCTGTGTGAGGATTCAAACCCTGGTCTGCCAGGTCACAGTTCAACACCTTTAGGGAACATTTAATCTAGCTTACTTGCTTCTGGCAAGAAGGGTCCAGGCCATTATTGGAAGAAAGGAGCTTAGTGTTGCAGAGATGTTAGATAGGAGCACAGATGGATGCCCCTGAAGGCAGCAATTCTAAACATGCTTATTAAGGAACTAAGCCCCATAGAACTCAATAGGATTTACTTCTGAGTAGAAATGGTTGCAGTCATGTTAAGGACAAGGGAGGGCATTCTAGGCAAGCAGTTGGCAACTGCCTGTTAGCATTGTGCTGTTGCTAAGACTTGATTGGGGATCGTCCACAAAGTTATCCATAGGCCACTGCAACTTTATGTGTTGGCTACCGTTCTATCAGTCTCTATTCAAAGAAATCAAACAATCACAATTACACAATTACCTCTAGTATTAAGGTAAAGGTAAAAAACTGAGGAGAGAGAAATAAAACCAATAGCACCAGGTTAGAAACAATTTTTTTTATTTACAAACACTGTCTTTTAGAGAACAAAGTCAAGTTACATCACCAATCAAACTGCTAATCATAATCCAATTGCTAGTCCCAACTAGAGTAGAGACCCACTGAAGCAATGGAATTTACATGGTGTCAATTAACCAAGTTCCCATTGATTCAATGGGTCTACTCTAGTTGGGACTAGCAGCTGGATTTAGGCATTTATCTCTCTTACAAAAGATAAGTGGATGACATCCAAGGGATGTTCTCAAACATTACAAACATTATAAACAGTATTACTCTTTATAAAAGAAAAACAGAAATAATGAACAAGGTGCTTTCACTGTAGTAACTGGTTTTAAAGAACAAAAAAGGCAGAGTTTAGAATTTGTACTTCTCCTTTGAAACACAAGCTTTAAGCAACCTTTGCTCTTCCTTCACATATTTGAAAAAATCAGCACAGTTCATGCCAAAGTTTAATTTGACAGAAAGCTCTGCTTTGACAAGGGAAGATAACATACGGTTCCTGTTGTCAGTCCATACGTTGCCCATGAGTGAAAACACTCTCTCCACAAAAGCATTGCTTACTGGAATGGCAAACACTGCACTGACAACCTTCACCAGAATTCTTGATCTGATGCTCTTTAGCAACTGCACCCATTTCTCATTCAGAGGAAGATCAGATGTTCTGATCTCAGGCACAAACTTTTTAACCAGGCAAAGTTCATTAAAAAGTTCATGATCTGTACCGCAGTCTGCTCCTGGTCTTGTTTTTGCAGAAAGTATGGAACATCTCCATCTTCTGCTCCCAATTATATAATCAATTTGATTTCCATATTGACCATTTGGTGTTGTCCACATGTACGGTTGTCTTTTTGGTTGATCAAAAAGGTGTTTGCAAGAAACAAATTATTGGCTTCACAGAACTCAATAAGTGTTTCTCCTGCCTCATTTCTATCTCCTAAGCCCCATTTCCCCACAATTTTCTCCCAGCTACCTCCCATTTTTATCATCAGAACAACCCTATGAGGTAGGACAGGCTGAGAGATGGTGACGGGCCCAGGGTCATCCAAAAAGTTTCATGGCTGAGTGGGGGCTTGGACACCAATCGGTGAATAACATTGTTTTGGATTGGACCAGTGTGGTGCAATGGTTAGAGCAGTGATTCTCAAAAGGTGCACCCAGGCACACTGGTGCGCCCTAAGAGGTGGCTAGGTGTGCCTCAAATATTATGAAAGTATATTTTAAAAATGAGAAGAAGCCTATTTGTATAGGGTAAGTAATAGTTTTCTATAGTTTATTTTTATTCATAGTTTAAAATATATTGATATATTTTTAATTTTGTACACGAAGTGCGCCAGAAATTTTTTATATGTTTTACAGTGCACCACGAACCAAAAAAGTATGAAAACCACTGGGTTAGAGTGTCGTACTGAAACCTGGGAGACCGGGGTTCAAATCCCCACTTGACCATGAAACTCACTGGGTGACCTTGGGCTAGTCACTTCCTCACAGGACTTTTGTGAGGATAAAATTGGGAGAGGGAAGACCATATTGCATGACACCTTGAGCTCCTTGAAGGAAAGGTGGGATATGAATGAAATAGATAAAAATCAACTCATTTGAAGTGTGGTAGTGAAGGAGAGCTTTGCACATACCATGGACAGCAAAAAAGACAAATAATTGGGTGTTGGAACAAATTAAACCAGAACTATCCCTAGAAGCTAAAATGATGAAACAGATTATTATACTTGGACACATCATGAGAAGACATGATTCACTAGAAAAGACAATAATGCTAGGAAAAACAGAAGGGAGTAGAAAAAGAGGAAGACCCAATAAGAGATGGATCGATTCCATAAAGGAAGCCACAGACCTGAAGTTACAAGATCTGAACAGGGCAGTTCATGACAGATGCTCTTGGAGGTCACTGATTCATAGTGTCACTATAAGTCGTAGTCGACTTGAAGGCACATAGCAACAACAGCAACAGATAGATAGATAGTTGTGAGGCACCTTGACCTGCTGGCAAATGGGCTCCTGAGTGAGGTTGCCCTGATCCTGCTGGTGGGTGGTCCAGATCTGCTTCTGCTGTCTATGGCCAACACTTGCTTGATGAGATTCTGATCTTCCCACTGAGGTGGGAGATGGACAGCGGCAGGTTCTCAGCCTCCCTCTAGGTCAAACAGGTTCTGCAGGCTTTTGGAACAATAAAAAAGCCCACCAGGACTGTTTCCCAGAAGGAAAAGTGGGCTAATTGATCCCCCTCCTCGTGCTGCTGCTGGCTGGACCAGGTACGGTGCCCGCGGGTCAGGTTGGACTCGGGTCAGTGTGTGCTGCTTGTTCCTCCAATGGCCGTCCATGGCTCCCGGGCGCTCGGTGCAGAAGAGCCATCGCTGTCTGGGGCGAGCAACTCCCTGCAGAGGTTCCCGGCTCAGCCTTCCTAGTGGCATCTCCCGGGAGGGCTGCCGGGACCCCCGAGGGCCACTGAGCTAGAGAGACCGGTGGTCTGCGCTGGTTTCAGGCCGCTTCTGATGATGCTCTGTGCCTTGGGCAGAAGCTGCTGCCCATCGGGCACCGCTGGAAGCACCTCGGGGCACCAACATCCACCCCAGAGGGCTGCCACAGCCAATCTGCCTGACTCGCTCTCTCGGCTGCCATTGCGGCCATCGCCGCCAGACCTCCGTGGGTGCAAGCATGCCTGGAGGGCTGTTGTGTGAGCGGGAGGGGAAGGGGATGGGGTGGCGTGAGGGGGATACTGTGCATTTGCTTTGCTGCAAAGCAAGTGGCACAACCAAGTGGGCAAAAGCCGGCGGGAGAGCCAGCGATGGGGGCAGCAGCCCCACTAGCCCCTCTCCCAGGAGCCAGGAAGGCCGGAGGAGTGGAGGGGACTCCTGCGGGCTTCCTGGGGCAAGCCAAGAGGCCACTAGAAAACCGGAGATCCACATGTTTAAGGTGAGTATGGCCAGAGACCGGAGAGGGCCCCCTTTTGCCGAAGACTCTGGCTGAAAACCGGAGATCTGGCAACCCTAATCCACCAGCTTTTGCATTTCTCAAATTTTGCAGTGCACTTCTCAGCTAAAAAAGAAAAAAAAGTATCATCTGGTTAGAATGGTGTTCCCACTTTCATGTGGGGGTGGGTTTGCCCTCACCCCCAACTAGACAGGGAGGACTCGGGATGGCCACTCCTGATTGGATAAGGGGGTGGGGTGAGGGGGTGTCACGCCTCAGTGAGAGGGAGCAGAGCGGCTGTATTTAAAACCACTCTGCCCCCTAATTCTCGTCCTTGCATTTGATCGCTGCAAGGAGAGGGTGCGCACAATAGCAGTTGGACGTGAGGCCTGTCTAGCGTTGCAGCCTTGGTTGCGGATGCGAGGCCTGTCTGGTGCCGTGGCCTGGTTGCGGAGCCCTGACTGGCATTGTGAACTGTGGCAGTGGCTATTGTCTTTCCCCCACAGCGCAGTGGGGCATTGTGAGAGTCGGCGCTTTCGAGTCGGCGCTTTCACATCGGCGCTCGTGCGGCGGTGCTTTCTTCTTCCTGGCCCTCCACGTGCCTCAGGCTGTTGTTCGGCTAGCATACCTCCCCAGTTACCCCCCACATGGCCTTGGGAGTGAATGGTTTGGCGCTAGTGCTCCCTTCTGGCCCCTAGCTTGGGCCTGTCAGGCAGTAACCCAGCTTTGGTGGGTGTTGGTGTTGTGGCCTTACAGGCCTAGCTGCCTGTGCAGCTTCCTTTATTTTGATTTTTGTTGATCTGCACCCCCCTTCTCCTTATAGGCCTAGCATGCAGGAGATTTATTGGATCTTCGCCCCCCCTTTTTTCCACACAGGGTTAAATCAGATTTACATTACATTAGTTACATTAGTCTTCTTCCAGCATCCTGTTAAAGGATTTGAGTTTTGACATCTTTTTGATCTGGCAGTTATTGTTTGGTGTTCTCTTCAGCCATTGTTGCAGGTGCCTGGTGATTGCAGGTGTAGGGCGGTTCAATTTGTTCCCTGTTTCTGCATTTCTTGCAGGTGTACTTTAGTTTATTGATCATGCCCCCTAAGAAGGCCAAACAGAAGCGAGGGGTACAGGTGGTCAAGTGGTCTACGAAGCGCCCTCTTGCAGAACATCAATCATCGGATGAAGAGTTGGATATTGGCTCCATGCGGGCACTTATTGCCAGGATCGAGGCCCTAGAGCATCAGTGTTCCGGACTCTGGCCCTAGTATTCCTACACCACTTAAAAAGTCAGCTAGGCTGGCATCTAGGGCTAACCTTATGCTCTCTTTGCTTGCTAGCACTTTGGAGGAGGAGGCTACCAGCTGCCATCAGGTTGATTTGGCTGCTCCTGTTGCACCAGTTACTGTTCAGCCAGTTGATACGGCAGCGATGGTTGAGGGGGGCCCTCTGTGCTCGCTCCATTGGCATCCTCAATGGCTCCAGTGCCTTCTACATCGGGTGCTCTGCTCCCACCAGCCTTGCAAGACTCGGCGGTACTTGTTTCCCCATCAGCCATTTCAGGTGAGTCAACCAGTGCATAGGTACAAGGGGGTCAGGATTTGTCATCTGGTACACCTGGCGCGCACATACCTTCTACACAGTTCACCTACATGGTGGGAGTTTTGGTCCCAACCAAGCCACAACTTCCTTGGCCGGCAGCAGCTATCGCTCTGAGGCAGCCATCTAGTACTAACCCCCCCTTCTTCAGACCATCCTTTGCCTCTTCCTCTGGGTGTTTATCCCCAGGGGGACAATTCTCTCCCTCTTGGGGACCATCTCCTTCAGTCCATTAAAGAGAAGATTTGGAGAGGTGAATATGTTGATGTATTCACTCTCTTGTTCAGGGAGTCTGAGATGAAGGAAAAAGAGGGGGAGAATGCTAAACACAAGGACGCCGCAAAAAAGAAAAAAGTGTATAGCGTTTAGCCTAATTGGCTAAACGTCTATACCATCTATATGAGTGTTATGACCCAAGCCTACCCTTCAAGGGCATTGTCCATGATTAAATTTCAGGACATCATACATAGGACTTTTAGAGATTTTACTGGGACAGCGTGGTTGCGTTACAATGAAAATGTTTGCCAGCGGGCAGCCCTTGATCCCACAATATGTTGGGATGTTGAACATCAGGGCATGTGGCTCCTCTGCATGACTCCAGCCTGGCCAATACAGGGTGAAAAGGAGACAGTGGCCACCTTTTGTCTAACGCACAGGCAACGGCTTCTGGTGGTGACCAGGAGCCATAGTGGGTTCATTCCCACCAGGTGTGTTGGAGCTATAACAGCTCTGGATGTTGCACCCGGCGCCCATGCCGTTTCAAACATGCCTGTGGAGTATGCGGTGGTGGTCATCCTAGCTCTGCTTGCACTACAGCCTGACAGGGCAAACCCAATGGCCCAGATCAGCAGCAGCCCCGGAGGACAGCTGGTGGTGGTCATGGTATGCTGCAAAGCCTGTAGCCTGATTCATGTTGCCCCGTTGGCACACCTTCTGGCTAGGTATCCCAAAAGGGATGCTGCAGCTTACCTCCTTGTGGGCTTTTTGGAGGGATTTAGGATCCTGTATGAGGGACCCAGGATTCCAATGTGGGCACCTAACCAGGCTTCTATAAGGAGCCTGGAAGAGGTGGTGGCCATAAAGCTAGCCAAGGAAATTGCTGCAGATAGGATATTGGGTCCCTTTCCTCCCCCCCACACCGGAACTTCGCATCTCACCCCTTGGCATTGTGGCTAAAAAACAGCCGGATGAGTACCGCCTCATACATGATCTCTCCTTCCCAAAGGACAGTTCTGTGAATGATGGCATCTCCCCTGAAATCGCCTCTGTCAGGTATACATCTTTTGATGAAGCTGTCAAGTGGTGAGAAGAGCTGGCAGGGGGGCCCTGATGGCAAAGTGCGACATCAAGTCGGCCTTTTGTCTCCTGCCTGTGCACCCCAAGGACATTGACCTTCTGGGCTTCCAGTTTCGCAGACAATACTATGTTGATCGAGCCATGCCCATGGGCTGTTTCATAGTGGGTTCCACTTTTGAAGCATTTAGCACCTTCCTCAAGTGGGCTGTTCAGGAGCGGGCTGGCTCTTCTTTCACAGCACACTACCTGGATGATTTTTTGTTTGTTGGCGCTTCTGATACCAATCAGTGTGCCCAGCTAGTGGCAGCATTACAGCTCTTTCACATTATTTAGGGTTTCCCCTGGCCCCTGAGAAGTCAGATGGCCCATCCACCTGCCTTACATTCTTGGGTATTGAGTTGGACACTGACGCACAGTGTTCGAGGCTGCCGCTACAAAAACTTCAGGCTTTGAGGGACAGGTTGCAGGTGGCTGTGAGTGTAAGGAAACTCACATTGCAGCAATTGCAGGAGATCGTAGGCCATTTGGTCTTTGCGTCAAAGGTTATCTCACCTGGCAGGGCATTCCTCAGGTACCTCTGCGATACCATGAGGGGCGTTCGAAGCAGGCTCCATTACATCAGGGTGTCAGCTGCCATGAGGGAGGACCTCCAGACCTTCCTCAATGAGTTCAGTGGAGTCTCCTTCAGGCATCATGAGATGCTGTTGGAGGCGGAGCTTCAGGTCCAGTCTGATGCAGCTGGTGGCTTGGGATTTGGGCTTATCTTCCATAACGAATGGTATGCTGAGATGTGGCCTGTTGAGTGGCATGAGGTGGGGGTTACTTCTGATTTAACCTTCCTGGAATTTTTCCCCATTGTAGTGGCTGTGCATGTCTTGCCTCTGGCATTTCGGAACCATACAGTGCGGTTTTGGTGTGACAATCAGGCCACCGTCCAGGTTATTAACACTCAGACTTCTCAGTTGGCATGAGTGATATGTCTGGTTCAGGTTTTTGTTTTGCAGTGCTTACGTTTCAACGTTATTTTTGTAGCCAGGCATGTTCCTGGTCTACAGAATAGCACTGCTGACACACTTTCTCACTTCCAGATGGAGCATTTCTGGAAATTGGTTCCTGGAGCTTCACCTGTCCTGACCCATATGCCCACCAGCCTTTGGAGCCTTGGCAGATAGAAGCAAGTGTTGCTATGGCTTCAGCATTGGCACCCAGTACCCGGAAGACTTACCAGCACACTTGTACTGAATTTTGGAAGTTTCGAGCAGATACAGGCCTACAACAGCGGTGGCCCATCCCTGTGAGCCACCTCATGCAATTTTTAGTTGCCTTGAGGGCCAAGGATAAGGCATTTAGTACTCTTACTGGCCAATTGTCGGCACTGGCATTTCAGTCAAAGGCCAGGGGCATTACTGAGTCTACAGATGACTTCAGGATACGTAAGATGCTAGAGGGTTAGGCCAGAATGTCACCCACCATCCATGATAAGAGACAGCCATTTACTCCTGACGTTATTGGGCAGTTGCTCACACAGTTTCAGGGCCTTTGTTCCTCTTCATTTGAGGTAACTCTCTTTACTGCAGTTGTTCTTACTGCTTTCTATGGTGCATTTCGCTCCAGTGAGCTGTTGGCTGCATTGAAGGGGGATCACTCCACTAGGGCTCTGCAGTTCAGTGATTGTGCTTTATCAGAGTCAGCAGCCTGTCTTATTTTACGGATGTCTAAGACAGATCAAAAGGCCAAAGGGAAACAGGTTGTTTTAGACCCTTGCCCTATTCTGCAGTTGTGCCCTGTTGCTGCATTGAGGGCTTATCAGGGAGCACAGCCTGCAGGACATGGTTACCTCTTTATTCATCAGGATGGGATGTCGCTCACACAATTTCAATTTTGGGCAGTCCTCAAGCGAGCTCTGTTGTTATGTGGCCATGACCCGGAATTTTTTCGGCCTTCATTCCTTCCGGATAGGGGCGGCTACTGCTGTGGCACGGATGAGTCTCTCGGCACCTGACATACAGGCTATTGGCAGATGGCAATCTGCAGCTTTTAAAGCATACATCCGGTATTGATGGGGATATACCTGGCACCGAGACAGTTAGCGGTATCTGGGCAATAGTGCTTTAGTAGCCACACCCCATAGGCAGATAATGATCTGCATTTTCATGTTCATATGAATGTTGGTGTGCACTGTGCTGCAGCCAAGGGCAGATAGTGATCTGCAATTTTTACGTTCAATTTGAAGTTGGCGTGCATGGAACTGCACCCAAGGGCAGATAGCGATCTGCATGTTCTGTTGCTACTTGAAGTTGGTCTGTTATTGACCATTTTTTCCCCTTCCCCTAGGTGTCGGGATCTTGCCGGACCCAGTGAGTGTCTTGCTGTGTGGGCATTCCACTCTCTTCTGGGCTTTCAGGAGGGAGTCATCCTCAGACATGGGAACCCAGCTCGTCTTTCTGCTAGGGCCAATTTGCACTGGCAGGCTAGGAGAGGCATGCTATGGGGTGAACTTCTCCCTAGGTTGTGCCGGGCATTTTTGACCCCCCCCAGTTAACATCTTAGTAATTCATTTGGGTGAGAATGACCTTGTGCAGCAACCTGGTTTAGATTTATTCTATAGAGTGGTGCAAGATTTGGAATGGATCAGATACAATTTTCCCCGTCTTCTGGTCATTTGGTCCACACTATTGGAGCAGCAGGTTTGGAGGGGACCTGTTCACCCTAATAAAATTGATAGGGCTAGGTGGGGGGGGTGAACCGGAGGATTAAGAAGCTTGCCCTGAAAAACGGGTGGGGTTGCAATCCACATGCGAGGATTTGCATTAATTTTCCCCATCTGTTTAAGAAAGATGGGGTTCACCTCTCTGAGCCTGGATGTGATATGTTCTTGGAGGATTTGCACAAGGGTTGTCAGAATTGTTGGGGTTTGTGGGGTGAGGTGTATAAGCTGTTGATTGAATATGATTGGATATGTTTGAATTCGGATTCAAAATATGTTACATTTCATAAATATAACACTTAAACCAATGCTACGTCTCATGAGTCTTCTTTGCGGGTCTGGGGGAAAATACATATTTTGAGAGAAAAAGTTACACCTGGCTAGAGTCAGGAGTTTCCTATTGCTTTTCCCTGTTTGTCACCATTCATCTTGAATTGTGGTGGCTCAGAACTAAATCACAGTTCACAGAGGGCAATAAAGAGGCAGATTCCAGTCCTATAAGTTAAGGTTGAAGGGGATGGGTATGTTCAGCCTGGAAAACAGGCAATTAAGAGGTGACATGATAGCCCTGCTCTACATGTCCAAAGAGAAGGAAGCTCCCCATTGCATGCTGCTGCTCATTCTTCATAATGTTAAAACATTAAATAATATTTAGTGTACTTTAGGGTTGCCAGGCCTCCGGTTTTCATCCGGAGACTCCGGATTTTTGGGGCCTTCTCAGGGTCTCTGGGTGAGTCACCTTACTCTTTGGACCCTCAGCTTTCATTTTTTAAAAAGTTTCTAGGTGGTCTGGTTCAACAGATATATACCAAAACATCAGCTGCCAACCCCCACAACTTTTGTTAAATGAGCTCGTAGCTTGCTGTTCTAACCCCACCCTTTCAGGTTTGTAGCCAATAAGTGAAGTCAGGGTTGTGATTTGTTGACCTCCAGGCAGTACCTAGACGCCATTACTAGGCCAGAAAATTGTTGTTTTTTCCTGTTTATCTGAACATTTCATAAATTGTGCAAATATCTGTGTAAATAAATTATGTAAAATAAATAGATAAACAGGGCTTACTTTTGAGTAGACATTGTTAGGATTGTGCTGTAAATTAATGGGACTTTTGAGTGCACATATGAAAGGATTGTGTTTGTGTTGTAAATTTCTTTCTCCTCCTCCAATCCTATTTTTAAAGCAATTAGGCAGGGCTTACTTATTTATTTATTATTTATTACATTTATATACTGCCCCATAGATCAAAGCTTTTATTATGTAGGAAACTAATACTGATTTTTTTAATGTTCTGCAATGACTAACTGATTTTGACAATAATCTATTATATGGGATATATGTATTTTTACATCTCCAGTATGTGTGTGTACATGGAGTCTTTCCAACAACCCTGTGAGGTTGGCTTGCTGACTGGAAAGCAAGGCAGCTCACAATAAGAAATAAATCTCTTTGAAATCCTATAACCATAAAAACAAGTATAAACAGTTGCTAAACAGCTTAAAGTTGCATGATTCGGAATTATGGGTTGGGTGAATGAAGTTCCTTGTCACTTCAGGTTGCAGTTCTGTGTACGCTTCCCTGTTTGTGTAAGCCCCATTGGATACATTGGGACTTGCTTCTGAGTAAACAATCATAGAATTGTACTATAAATATCTTTACAGGTTGTGTAAATAATAAACATCTTTGACAGTCATGCTTATATAAATATTTCTTCATACTGTGTCCCAATAATTATTTGATTTCACACTATGGTTGTAGATGATTTTTTTCCTCTACATTTTAAGCGTGCCTGTCTTCCTTGGGGTGGTCATGGTTCTCCGTTGTTTTCATCCTGAGTGGCAGATAGGCTGAGAGATGGTGAGTAGCCCCTGGTCACTCACTACACTTTATAGCTGAAAAATTAATTAAAATGATTTACATGCAGGCAAAGTTGATTAAGTAGATCAACACATTTAAAGCACATCCAACTCACATGTAAAGCACATGACTTCCCCTAAAGAATCCTGGGAAGTGTAGTTTCCCCCTCACAGTTATAGTTCTCACCACCCTTAACAAACTACAATTCCCATGATTCTGTGGTGGGATTCATGTATGATGTGCATTCAAGAGTGAATTGCAAAGACCAATTTTAAAAGATACTTTTTTAAATGGGGGAAGGGTTGTAGCTCATTGGTAGGGCATATGCTTTGCATGCAAGGTCCAAAATTCAATTTCTGGAAAAGACTATTGCCTGGAATCCTGGAGAGCCAAAGCTAGCCCATGTCATCAGTAATAAGTTAGATGGTACCAAATGGCCTGAGTTAGTATAAGGCAGATTCCTTTGTTCCTGAAAGCGGGAAGAGACTCAAGGGCCACAGTGACTCCAAAATTTATTTATGTATTTTTATTTACAACATTTATATACCGCTTTATTGTAAAAAAATCTCAAAGCGGTTTACAGAAAGACTTAAAACAATAAAATTATTGGCAAAAACAGTTAAGGACAGGTATTCAAAAACATTCAAAATAATAAAGCCAACCATGAGTTAAAAACAGATTTAAAAACACAATAGCTTCCACATGCCTGGAGAGGCTTGCCTAAAGAAAAATGATTTAGCAGGTGCTGAAAAGAGGTGTCTGCCTTATGTCAATAGGGAAGGAGTTCCAAAGCATAGGTGCTGCCACATTACAGGACTGATTTCTTACAAGAGCAGAACAAGTACTATGTGGCACCCATAACATGGAAAGCACAGCTTGAACTTGGCCTGGTAGTAAATCAGCAACCAATGCAGATTTCAGATCAGAGGTATGTGCTGATAGGATCTCACTCATGTCAGCAATCGTGCCATAGCATTCTGCATTAACTGCAGTCCCCAGGTCAGGTTGCGCTGCATGGGGATTTCTGTGACCTTGGCTGACTGGCTACCAGGATTTTTTTAGTTTAGGTTTTTGGTTATGAATCCTGACTGGTTGTGGGATGCTGAGTTTTCTGCCTTACTCATAGAAATCTTGTTGTGGTTGGTATGGTATTGCATTTAGGAAAACATAACTGTTTTTTGTTTTTCTTTTCTATTTGCATTTCACCTATCTTTAACCTCACTCCATTACAGTGATAGAAGCAACAGCAGTGGTTCCATGCTCTCAGCTCAACCCCCTTAAACCCACTGATGATGCACCTTGTTGGTTGCATGACGGATTGTTTCTTGCCCAATAGTGTTAAAAGAGAATTAACATATTTGGAAGTGTGGCTGCAGTTGTTGTTCCCAAGCTGCTGCCTATGAAAGTAGACCAAACCATGTGTGTTTTCTCTCTGTCCATTATTGCTCACTGGAATTGGGTTGGCTGTCAAAATGCGTTTATAGCAGCCCACAGGGTAGACAGAAAGGGTAGAGAATAGGGTTGCCAGGTTCAGGGCTTGAGACTGATCCTGTATCTTTAGGAGAAGAGAAAGTCAGCCAAGTGCAGGCAACACTGTAATGGGAGAAAACACAAGGTGGAATTCTCCCTTCCCCCTGCACAAATTTTAAAGATACAGAAGACATTTTGGTTGCCAGGCCTGGTCTCCAAGAGGTCTTCTGTATCTTTAAAAGTTGTGCAGGGGGAAGGGAGAATTCCACGTTGTGGTTTTTCCCATTACAGTATTGCAAGAACACCTGCACTTGGCTGACTTTCTCTTCTCCTAAAGATACCGGATCAGTCTCAGGCCCTGAGTCTGGCAACCCTAGTAGAGAATCTTCTTACTCTTACTCATTTCTCAAACCACTTCAGAAAGAGGGTCAAATCTGTAAAGAAGTTTGGAACAGCCATGTTAAAAGATAAGGGCAGGGCATTCCAGGCAGGGGGTTGCCAACCTTGCTTGGATATGGATGTCTTTGCAGAGGATCCCTAGTCAAGCTTTACCAACAGCACAATCTAAACTATATCTACTCAGAAGTAAATCCTGTTGAGTTCTATGGACTTAGTCCCTTGGTAAGTGTGTTTAGAATTGCAGCCTTCGGGGGCATCCATCTTTACTCCCAAATGCTCCCATCTAACATTTCCACAACACTAGACTCTTTTCTTACTTCAGTGGCCTTCTGGTGACTGACCTAGCCTGAGGGCACTTAAAACCTTCTTGCTGAAAGCAAATGGGCTAGATTAAATGTTCCCTACCCAGACTCCATCTTTTAGCTAAGATTTCTATCTTAATTTCCAGTCAGAGAAATATTTTTTTAATTGTATGCTCCAAGCAACTGTGATTGATGCTTAATGTATCATGCTTAATGACAGCACTAGGGCCTATCCCTGTGACATCATTCAGGCCCGCCTCTGTGACATCACTCAGACCCACACCCTGACATCACTAGGGCCCACCCCTGAAATCTCAGGGTTTGGGATGCTTCTCACCTGGCAACCCTAATTCTCTCCTTCCATTGTTCTTAGCTAATAAGGGACGCCACAGTTGTCCTGGAAAAATCAAGAATTTTAATCTGCTTGCCTGCTGCATATGCAGAATCTAGCAGTTTAGAAAACAGCAGATGCTCACTTGGCTCCACCCCTTACCCGTACACTTTCTGGTTATGTCAGCAAGGGAAGCAGCTTTCATCTCAGTTGCCTGTTTCTCAGGACATGTGTCTTAAGTGGTGAATGCAATGGGAGGGTCTGCCTGTCATCATGGAGGATGGAATAAAAGCATTTGATTCCACCAAACACTTCCTCCCCTGAACAGATATAAGATATAAAAGCAAACCTCTCTGTAGAAAAGGCTGTGATACTAGCATTTGCATTTTTCAGCCCTGCACCCACCTTGTTAAATGGTGCTTACTCCTAAGTAAAGTTGCATTGGAATGCAGCCTCACTCACCCTGTTGCCTGACAGAGCCTCTGTTCAGCAATTCGGAAAAGGCTAAAAAGTATTTTTGGATACATACCCTTCTTCAGAATGACTGGCAGGCATCTCCCCACCAAAGATCACCCTACTTCCATCTCCCCAGGGATGGATGTGTGTGTGTGTGTGTGTACGTATACATACACACAGAGGCACTCCCTCTCTCTCTCTATGCATATATTCAATGCAGTGGAGGTGTAATCTTCCCCCCTTAAGACTAATAGGAATGGAATAGCTACCCTGTCTAATGCTAACACAGCTTGCCAGGTCTCTAGAATTCACTGCATTTTTATTTTATTTTTTTAAAAAGAGGTGCCAGCACCCAAGTCTCCATCATGTTCCCACCTTTATCATAGAAGGATGCATTCTATGATATCTCTCTGATTGGATATGTGAGAATCAGTGTACTAAAGACACTTCTTACATGCTCAGACATGCTCCCTTTAGATAAGATGATTGACAGAACTGATAATATTGAAATCTTGATTTCTATCTGCGTTAAAAGTTGTACGATTTTTATACTGCTGCATTGACTTGTTTTATGTTTGTTTCTATTTTGTGTTTTATTATGTTTTTATATTGATTGTGTATCTTTATTGTTTTCATTATGTTTGTAAGCTGCCCTCAACTCTGTTTTTAACAGTGGAAGGGCAGGATATAAATCCTCTTAATAAATAAATATTCTGCTAGGACGTAGACTCCAGTGTTATAGCAGGTGAATCAAGCGAGGTATTCAGAGCACAGCCTTGTCCCGATTTCTTGGGTGAGTTTCAGTTGGTACAGCTTGAGGACGTTGACAAGGTGCTTGGACAGGTTTGTGCAACCACTTCTGTGCTGGATCCTTGCTTTTCTTAGCTAATAAAAGCTAGCAGGGATGGAACAGCCGGCTGGACCAGGGAAGTGATTAATGCTTCTCTGCGAGAGGGGGTGGTCCCTGGCTGCCTGAAAGAGGCAGTAGTGAGACCACTCCTGAAGAGACCCTCCCTGGACTCAGAAAATCTTAATAACTATAGGCCGGTAGCAAATGTTCCATTCCTGGGCAAGGTCCTTGAATGAGTGGTTGTGGGCCAGCTCCAGACACTCTTGGATGAGACCGATATCTGGATCCATTTCAGTAGGGTTTCAGGCCTGGTTTTGGCACGGAAACAGCCTTGGTCGCCCTGTATGATGACCTTTGTCGGGAGAGAGACAGTGGGAGTGTGACTCTGTTGATTCTTCTTGATCTCTCAGCGGCTTTCAATAGCATCAACCATGGTATCCTTCTGGGAAGACTGGCTGAGTTGGGAGTGGGAGGGACTGCATGGCGGTGGTTCCGCTCCTACTTGGCAGGTCGGCTCCAGAAGGTAGTGGTTGGGGAACATTGCTCAGCACCCTGGATTCTCCAGTATGGGGTTCCACAGGGGTCAGTTCTGTCCCCCATGCTGTTCAACATCTACATGAAACCGTTGGGTTCGGTCATCCAGAGCTTTGGAGTGCATTGCCATCAGTATGCTGATGACACACAGCTCTATTTCTCCTTTTCATCTTCTTCAGGTGAGGCTGAACCGGTGCCTGGCTGCAACAATGGACTGGATGAGGGCTAATAAACTGAGGCTCAATCCAGACAAGACTAAGATGCTGCTAGTGGGTGGTTCTTCTGACCAGATGGTGGATGTCCAACCTGTCCTGGATGGGGTTGCACTCCCCCTGAAGGAGCAGGTTTGTAGCTTGGGAGTTCTCCTAGAACCATCTCTGTCACTTGAGGCTCTGGTAGCCTTGGTGGCACGGAATGCCTTTTACCAATTTCGGTTGGTGGCCCAGCTGTGCCCCTATCTGGACAGGGATAACCTGGCTTCAGTTGTCCATGCTCTGGTAACCTCCAAGTTAGATTACTGCAATGCGCTCTACGTGGGGCTGCCTTTGAAGACAGTTCGGAAACTGCAGCTTGTGCAAAATGCAGCTGCCAGATTGGTAACAGGGACCAGATGGTCCAAACATATAAAATCGATTCTGGCTCGCTTGCATTGGCTGCCTGTAAGTTTCTGAGTTTGATTCAAGGTGCTGGTTTTAACCTATAAAGCTTTACACAGCTTGGGACCACAAAACCTGATGGAACGCCTCTCCCGATACGAACCCACCCGTACACTACGCTCAACATCTAAGGCCCTCCTCCGGGTGCCTACTCTGAGGGAAGCTCAGAGGGTGGCAACAAGGGAGAGGGCCTTCTCAGTGGTGGCCCCCAAATTATGGAATTAACTTCTTGATGAGGTGCGCCTGGCGCCATCACTGTTATCTTTTTGGTGCCAGGTCAAGACTTTCCTCTTCTCCCAGGCATTTTAGCATGTGTTTTTTAAATTGTTTTAAATTTTTTAAATTGTGTTTTAAATTGTTTTTAAAAGATGTGTTTTAAACTTGTATATTTGTTTTTAATGTTTTTAGTTACTGTAAACCGCCCAGAGAGCTTTGGCTATGGGGTGGTATACAAATGCAATAAATAAATAAATATTCCATAAGAGTGGAAACTAAAGTCTAGGCATTTAAGGCTGAAAATGTAAGGTTAAAAAAAAAAGATTCCTCACATCCTCCCCCAGTTTTTGGTGGTAATTACTAGGCACAAAAACAAAATAACTGAACAATGCAACCATTAATATATTTAATTTACATAATTGCATAATATGCAAATTAGCTTACTTGGATTTGTGGAACTGGAATATGGCAACCTTAATTACGACTCATGGCGACCCTATGAATCAGGGTCACTCCTGTGATGATTATAAAATGTACTGTTTATACAAAGGATACACATTGCGGAATCACCTTATTAAACACAGAGGTTCCTCATTGGTGAGGCAGATGCACTCTGTGCATGCTCAGGCCATTTATTTCTGAGGCTTGTAGTTCCTAATCATCATGTCTCCTTTGGTTGTTAGGTTACATCACACTTTGGGTAGAATATTGGCTGCACATTTTCCTTCCAATTGGCAAGAACCTCCTTGTCTTTATACCTTTAAAAAACAAGCACACTGCAGGATCTGGAGACTTGACTTAAAAATCATTCTGTCACTGGCTCATTGTGTTGGGTAAATTACTCTGGTACGCTTTCAATCAAAAGGGTAGCCAGCTAGCCATGACTTACAGCAGAAATGAAATAATAGTCAAGTAGCCCTTTAGAGACTGTACATAGGAACAGAAATGCAAACAATGAAAAATACAAGAAAATATCCAAAAGTAGCTTTAAAAAAAAAAAGGCTAGATTTTGGCTAGACAGTTTCATGAAATACATAATGGGGGGGAGAGAGAATGAAATTGAAGTATTTGTAAAAACCACCAGATTCTCACCATAAAATGTTTGACATCCACTAGATTTCCCACTAGCCAATAGACAAGAAAATTCGCCATCAGAAATGTGCCTAAAAACACTAGATTTTAGTGGGAAAATCATTAAATTGGCAACAATGAGGGATATGCTCTGCAGTGCATAACAATGCTGTCCTTCCCGCTAACTCTTGCAGTTGCTGTGTCTGGTATCTATCCCCTTTTATCCATGAGACAAAGATACTGTGGATTCTTGAGGAGAACTTTATTGTGACATCCAGTTACATTCTTGGCCTAATCCCTCATGCCCCTTTCCCCTCTCCTTCTCTCAACTACTGGGCCCTGATCAAGACAAACTTCTTAAACTAAGCCTTATTATTAACAGAAAACAAAACTGTGTTTGCATTCCCTTGGTAACTTTGCCTCTTTAGATGCTTAAACTGGATTTCTAAAAGCTCAATTAAAGTTTTAAATTACTGCAATGCTAGAAATATGGTGACTGAAGTAAAATTTCTTTTGGGGGGACAGAATTATCATTTGGGGGCAATACCCTCATTTGCCCACCCTGTTGCTACACCCCTGGTTTTACAAAAGCTAAACTATCCAGGTAGGTAAAAAAAACTTGTGTTGCATACTTCTGCCAGGTCTCCTTCCACATGAAAATTAGGTACAGTACTCTCAAATCCTAACTGGGATAAACCGATGTCAAAAAGTGAAAACAAAACACTCCAATGCTAATATAAGGTATTAATGATGTTAGAGGCATCAAATAAGAAAAATGTTTCCATTTTATATTTCTGGATAAGCTAATCTAATGAAATGTGTAAGAATGTGTTTTAGGTAATATTGTACTGCTGTAATTTAATGTGGATAAAAATAAGGCATGTGGTATTATATGTTAAAATATAAAAGATGTCATTTATGCAGAGGGCAGCACTGACTCAGGGCAAATTCAAGTAAATACTGTTGTGGGTGATAGTGGCCAAACATTCCTTTGTTAAGGACATTGTTCATTGAAAACCCAGAGTGATCTCCTGATGGGAATTGACTGTGAAGAAAATAAGAAGAGTCTTGCTGGATCAAATCAAAGGCACATCTAGTCCAGCATTCTGTCCTCACAGTGGCCAACCAAATGCCTCTGGAAATCCTATATGCAGGACATAAGCTCGGTAGCACCCCACTGTTTGTGTTCCTCAGTAACTGATATTCAGCAACTGGAGATAATATATAGCCATCACAGATGGTTTCCTGTTACCTGGAGATTCGTCTTGAATGTTTTAAAGAGGGCAGACATCAGAGTTTGGGGAAGATGGCAGCCCCAAGTTAAAAAGAATGGGTTGGTGTGTGTGCTTTAAAGAGCAGTTTGAACAGAAAGGGGAAAGGTGTGAGTTGGCTTAAGGTAACATACCTCTCTGGGGATCTAATGTGGATCATGGATTTGCTGTTTATAGAAGTGCCTGCTGTTTGCTACTGCTTATGCTCTCTTTGTATAATTGCAATAAACTGATCCATTGCAAATCTCCAATGTTTTCTCATGTAAAGGCAACTAGGCCTTAATGTTACCCAGCTGGAACATTTCATTCTGTGTGTGTGTGTGTGTGTGTGTGTGTGTGTGTGAGAGAGAGAGAGAGAGAGAGAGAAAGAGAGAGAGAGAATGGAGCAACAATATCTATTTATAGTCTTTGACTCAGCCCCTCCTTTTCTAATGATGCGATTGACAAATGGGTTATCTGAATCTTTCACCAAAAGAAAAAGTTGCAGTTTTGTACACCACCCCTTAGCTTATGTTGGAAAATAGAAGATGGCGTGGAAAACTGTGACTTGTGGTCATGAAAATAATTCAAAGTTCCAGGATGCATTCCAATGTACATAATTTTAGCAGACAGCCTGCTGTGGTAGTTGTGTCCCACTTTTTTTTGGCACCTGTAGACTTCCCACTCATCCACCCAGGTCAAACTCAAGTGAAAACTTTCTGGTTTTCAGCAAAACAGAAGCCAGCTGTGTACAATGCTAATTGGCTGGTTCATGAAGCTCCTTTGTTGTTGGGTTGTTTTTTTTACAAAAACATTTTTAAAATGTTTTAAAACTTTTTACAAAATGAAATGCCAAACAAATGTTAGATTAGATAAATAATGTTGCGCACCTCCCCAATCTCCGGGTGGTGAGATTTCAGGGGTCTCTGCGCTCATCCAGGGTTTGGTTTCCTTTGGGAAGAAGGTCAGCGGAGCTTGTGGTGTCTTTATGAAATATGGTTTATTTATTTATGCACATTCCAACTTGAGCTTAGGATGGAGGGGGTTCAAGGCATCAGCAGTACAATATCCAACTTTTACATCTGGGTTGCTGGAGGTATCCTAAAGCCATGGTGCAGAGGGATAGCCTCTCTGTCTGCATGCAGCCCCCAGCCTTTCTCTACACACAACTAAAAACACTCAAAGCACAAACTCCTGCTAGTGGCCAGGAAGGGGGGGGGAGGCTCTCCTGAAGAGTTTCAGTGACAAAAGGGTCTTCCTGGCCCATTCAGCAGTTGCTGGGCAACTGATAGATCCATTATCCTACCTGGCCACTCTATTATCTTAACAAAAGAGACTCGTCTGACCAGCAGAGCAAGTTCCTCATTCCAAGGCACAGGATTCCTAATTAGAGGCCGCAAGGGAACCCACAGGGATCATCCATTCTAACCCCCATACTCATAACAATATGTAATGTACTTGGGAAAAAACAGCCCAAAGAAATGGGACATTGCATTAAAATACTGCAGAACTTTGAAGAAATCCACAAATTGCTGCAGAAATGTGGAGAACTGAATTTATGATTCAAAAAATGAGAATCTGATAGAACTGAAATTGCCAGCTCCTTCCATTTCCATCTGTACGTATAAACCTGATTTATTCTGGAGAGGGTGGAAAATGCCAAACTATGGCATGTATTACGGAGACCTGGTTGGATGAAGCCTCAGCTCCTATTCTTGAGGCTATGTGCCCACCGGGTTTCCGTTACGCACAGCAGCCGAGGGTCGGAAGGCGGGGAGGGGGAGGGGCAGTTATTTACCGAGAGTCGCTGCTCTTTGCCAGACCTCCCCTTCGTGGGACTAGCTTCGTTGATTGTATGTACTGGAGGTTGGGCTCTAAGGGCAGTTTAGGGATCCTGCTCGTGTACCGCCCGCCCCGCTGCACGGCAGACTCCCTGGCCGAGGTGCTCGAGGTGATCTCGGACGTGCGAATGTTGTCCCCAGAGCTGTTAGTTCTGGGTGACTTTAACATACACGCTGAGACCACTCTCATGGGAGCTCCTCAGGATTTCCTGGAAACCATGACTTCCTGGGAACTGCGCCTTAGTAATACTGAGCCCACCCAAGTAGCCGGTCATACTCTTGACCTTGTATTTGTCCCGGGGGGGAAGGGTAGTGTGCTGAAGTTGGGGGCTAATTCTTTTACCCCTGTGTCATGGTCATACCACTATCTGGTAAAGATGGATCTCTCGATGCCGCACACCCTCTGCAGGGGTAAAGGTCCTATTAGAATGGTCCGCCCCAGGCGCATGATGGATCCAGATGGTTTCCTGACGGCGCTTGGGGAATTGGAACCTGCTGAAGGTCGCTCGGTCGAAGCCCTGGTGATGGAGTGGAACAAGAGGATCACCGGGGCCTTGGACCGAGTGGCTCCAAAACGTCCTCTCCCCCTGAACAGAACTCAAGTAGCACCATGGTACACACCACGGTTGCGTACATTGAGACAGGAGGTGAGACGACTAGAGCGCTGGTGGCGGAAGTCGCGCTCCGAAGATGCCCGAACACAGGTTAGAGCAGTAATAGCTGCCTACCAGGTGGCGGTAAGGGCAGCAAAGAGGGAATTCTTTGCTGCCTCTATTGCGTCAGCAGAGTGCTGTCCCAGGAGGTTGTTCCAAATGGTCTGAAGCCTGGTCGGTCCAGTTGCTCAGGAACCCTTGGAACAGTCTAAGGCCTCCTGCGACAAATTGGCAAAGCACTTTGCTGATAAAATTGAGCACCTGAGGAGCTCGATTCCGTACGCCGTGGATACAGTGAGTGAACTAGAGTTGACCAGTTGCAAACCGGTCAAATGGGATCAATTTCGGCCTCTTTCTTCTGAGGATGTGGACAAGGTGCTCTCATCTGTAAAGCCTACCACTTGTCTAAATGACCCTTGCCCATCATGGCTCCTTATGAGCTGTAAAGAGAAATTGGGTGAGGGGATCAAGGCAATGGTTAATGCATCCTTGCAAGAGGGTGTTATGCCACTAGCCTTCAAGGAGGCTATTATAAAACCCATCTTAAAGAAGTCCTCCTTGGATCCCCAGATCTTAAACAACTTCCGCCCAATTTCAAACTTACCATTCTTGGGCAAGGTCATTGAGAGAGTGGTGGCAAATCAGTTGCAGACACACTTGGATGAAACGGATTATCTTGATCCATACCAATCAGGTTTCAGGACTGGACATGGAACTGAAACAGCCTTGGTCACTCTGGTTGATGATATGAGGAGGGCATTGGATAGGGGAGAATTCACCTTCCTTGTCCTCCTGGATCTCTCAGCAGCTTTTGATACCGTAGACCACGGTATCCTTTTAGATCGCCTGGAGAGTTTGGGATTGGGAGGCACGGTCTTACAGTGGTTCCACTCCTTTCTCTCTGATAGGCGCCAACAGGTAGCATTGGGTGAGGAGGTTTCAGACCCTTGGCCTCTCAATTGTGGTGTGCCACAGGGCTCTATCCTCTCTCCCATGCTATTTAACATCTATGTAAAGCCGTTGGGAGAGATCATCAGGAGATTTGGGCTGCAGTGTCACCAATATGCGGATGACACTCAGCTCTATCTCTCATTTAAATCTTCACCGGAGAGGGCTGTGGAGACCATGTCCAAGTGCCTGGGATCCGTGAGTGGATGGATGGGCAGGAACAGGTTGAACCCTGATAAGACCGAGGTACTACTTGTGGGAGACAAGGGAGGGTTAGGAGATGTTGACCTGGTGTTTGATGGGGTGAAGTTGCCCCTACAGCCTCGGAGTTGTTCTTGATTCCAGGCTGTCCATGGAGGCTCAGATTTCGGCTGTGAGCCAGGCAGCTTGGTATCAATTACATCTTATACGTAAGCTGCAACCCTACCTCCCTGTTCAACAGCTCTCGCTCATAGTACATGCCCTGGTCACCTCTCGATTAGACTACTGTAATGCGCTTTACGTGGGGTTACCCTTGAAAACGACCCGGAAATTACAACTTATACAGAATGCAGCGGCGTGCTTACTTACCAACAGCCGCCGCCGGGACCACATCACGCCAGTATTACTTGATCTACACTGGCTGCTGGTTGTCTTCTTCTTTTTTTTTACAATAATTTTTATTCAAATTTTCATAAAACTCTGCTGGTTGTCTTCTGAGCCCGATTCAAGGTGTTGGTGTTAACCTTTAAAACCCTAAACGGTTTCGGCCCTGCTTACCTGAAAGAGCGCCTCCACCGCCACCAACTATGCTGCCCAACTAGATCAGCCACACAAGGCTTTCTCTCAATCCCGCCAACAAAAACAGTTAGGTTGGTGGGTACTAGGGAGAGAGCCTTTTCTGTGGTGGCCCCCACTCTCTGGAACTCCCTCCCATGTGATCTCCGACATGCCCCTTCCCTAGAGGTATTCCGCAAGGCCCTGAAGACGTGGTTATTCCAACAGGCCTATGAGGTCCTTGGGACGGGTAAATCTCCATGATTTGTCATCTGTCGTATGCTGCTAATATAACTGTTTTTATATGTATCGATGACTGTCCACTATTTTATTTATTGTTATTATGTGATTGCATTTGAAATTTTTGTATTTTATCTCATTTTAATGTACGTCGCCTAGAGTGGCTAATTGCCAGATAGGCGACAAACAAATTAAATATTATTATTATATTATTATTATGGAGAGAGTGCTTGTGTCAAATTAGCCACTGATAAGACTTCCTAAACATCAGCCCAGGGGCTCAGACATTTTATTTATTGTTCAACAAATGTCTATACTGCCCTTTCAATAATCAAACTCTTTCCAAGGGAGTTGACATAAAATGCAACAATAAAATACAATAAATTTTGAAACATCTTAATAAAACAATCCCACATTATTAAAACTAGCAACCCAACACCAAAACTACAGTATTTGGGTGTTATTTATTTGATAGTCCCTGCTATTCCTGTTTCATGCGATTTCTTTCCCACTGTTTCCTGAGGGATCACATGTTACAGTACATTTTAACCCAGTTTATGTTCACATCTCTGTAAAATAGATTAGTTAGCAATTTAAGTCAGCTTAGAAATGCAAAGCTGCTATTACAAATGCAAACATATTCCGTAGGGCTTTTTAAAAATACTTATGCAGCCATATTCTACATTTAAAATCATGGGAAGCTGCCTTATACAGAGTCAGGCCTTTGGTCCATCTAGCTCAATATTGTCTACACCGACTGGCAGTGGCTCTCCAGGGTTTCCAGCAGGAGGTCTCCCAGCCCTACTTGGAGATACCAGGGGTTGCACTTGGCACCTTCTACTTCCAAGGCAGATGCTCTACCACTGAGCTATGACTCTTCCCTAAATCCTACAAAGAAATACAGAGTTCAGTTGATCACTAGCCAGCAACATGTAATATAAAAATATTGTTATGACCTTACTCTCGGAGGACTGTGAATGATTCTCTCACTCTGGTTTTGCTTTCAAGGGATCCCTGATTATGTGAGTGTAAAATGTAAATGGCTGTGGATGGGCCCTTGAAAGTTCACATGTGGGGTGGGTAGGTATGAGAAAAGTACTTGGGTGATTATGTATCAGAAAGAGCAAGTTCACAATTTTGAAAATGGATGCAGTGTCAAACACGGTGGGTTCACAGCGGCCAGCCACTAATTAACAGATACCAGTCGCCGGCCAGACCATAAATCTGCTAGGCAGGAGGAACCAGGGGGCCAGCCAGCATGTTTACTGCTGGGGAAGCGCCGAAGGAGGATGCAGGGAAGTTGAGTCCTTAAGGTAGTCCAGAGGTCCAGAAACCAAGAGATCCAATCAGGCAGAGCAGGGTCCAAGGCACGGGTCAACAGGGGAGCCAGAGTAATGTCTATAGCAAGGCTTGACTTTGACTCTAGCAAGAAGTCTCCCTTTCCTTCCAGTCTTTTATGCTCAGCGTTCAAGGCCAGGTGCTTACAATCAGCCTGTGTTCTTGCAAGCTGATTGCCTTCGTTGCTGCAACATCTGTTGGCATCTTCTCTCTGCTGGGGAAGGGGCAGCCTCCTGGTCACTTCCTGACTCTGACAGGCGGGCTCCCTCAGGGACTTGCCCCTGGTCTGGTGAAGGATCCTGAGCTGTCTCCCTGCTTGTCCCCTCTCCTGGGTCTGTGGTCTCCCATTCCTCTTCTTCCTCAGATGAGTCCTCTGAGGGGGGCATGACATGTAGAGAGAAAGCTGTGAGACTGCTGAGAACAGAGCACTTTGGGGATTCAGGGCTTCTCTCTGAGAATCTCATGTAGGGTAACAGATCTGTTGTCGTGTCACAAATCACAATGCTCCTTTGCATTTATGATGCTCTACTTATGTTTCTGTAAATAAAGCAAAAATTACAAAGATGCTTTCAGTTTCCAGTACTCACTTTCTGTCATGCAAAGGAAGCAACACAGCCCTTTCCCAAGAACTTCTCATTATTCAGGGAAGTGTAAAATGTATAACAGTATCTTGTCTTTATCTCCTGCCCTTTCTTCTCTGAACAAGGCCAGGGAGAGACAAATCTGCCATACAGATCTCCTTTTCCTAGTTCAAATATTTATTTCTGCCCCTGTATCACAACTAAAGGCCTCAGGAGGGTGAACCTGTGGATTATCCAGTTTTACCAACACAACCCTGTGAGAAAGGTTAGACTGAGATGGTAACTTGTCCAAAGCCACCCAAGTACAACTGTGTTTCCATACTACACTGGCTCTCAAATATCTGTAAAACAGCTATGGTTTCTTTGATTTTTGTTTGGTTTGGTATGCATTTCATTATAACTATTTTATGTTTCAAATGTAAGACATGTGAGTTGTGAGGCATGGTTGTGATTGGTTGCACCAACCGCTTGATACAGCTTTTATTTTTGGTGTGCTATATCCCTTAAGGCGGAAAGAAAGGAAGGAAGGAAGGAAGGAAGGAAAAGAAAGAAAGAAAGAAAGAAAAAGAAAGAAAGAAAGAAAGAAAGAAAGAAAGAAAGAAAGAAAGAAAGAAAGAAAGAAAGAGTCTTTGAGAGTTTCAGGAAGTAATTTTAAGGACATGCAGCATCTAATCAGGATTAGGGAATTCTGGAAAATGCTTAAAAATTCTTCTTTCTGGACCACACAGGCCCTGCTAGAGATTCTGTTCCCAACAAAACGAGGCTACTGTCAGATCTAATTTAATTTTAATTTAATTTTCTCTATTCACAGTCACCCAAAGTAAAAACATGTGCATGCATAGCCTTAGATCAGAATACTATGACCAAATGTTTGTCTGGCTCATTTAATTGCCTCTGAGCCATAGATTATAAAAAGCCGAGCTAATTTATAATGTAGCGTCTTGTGCTGTTAGCAAATGTTTTGCATTTGCTAGTCTGCATATTTCTGTCCCCATCACAGTCACAGGCACAAAGTAATTGCATCTGCATGTGCTCTTTCTAATGGGAAGGGGGTAATTATTCTGTCCTTTACTGGGTCATTTACTGATGCGTTCTAAGTTTTATTACATGTGTACCTGCCAGTCATTTGCATTTTGTTAGCATGTAAAATTCAAGTAACAATGAAGAAATAAAATATTTATTTATTATATTTATATATCGCCCATACAGCCCAGGTTCTTGGTACCAGATCTATATATGTTTGAATAACTAACTTGTTGCTGCTGTTGTTATTATAATTATTATTGTATCTAACAGAGCAATCCAACTTAGGGGAAGCCAGAAGGGGTGCCAGCAGGAAGCTCTGCAGCATCCATTTGCCATTTGGGACCTTCTGAGCCAGCGGAACATCAGCTGTGCCAGGAGATGCGGGTATGAACACACACAAAAAGTCAGCTCTCATTAATATCCCTACCAGCGAGTAAGCACTCTCCATAGACTTCCATTATAATTATTTTCTTAGATCAACCTTTGCTTTGGCATAACTTTGGCCTGGGTTGGGACCCATAGGAGTGTTCCAAAAGGGAGTTGGATGTTTATTTATTTATTGCATTTGTATACTGCCCCATAGCTGAAGCTCTCTGGGTGGTTTACAACAATTAAAAACATTAAAAACAAATATACAAATTTAAAAACACATTTTAAAAAAGCAATTTAAAAACACATGCTAAAATGTTGTGTATGTTCCCCTGCCCCCTCCTCTGACACGCCCCCAGAAAGTGCCTTTTTTAGGCTTTCCGCCACCTTCTGTCGGCACCCCTTCTGCCAGGCTAGGCTTCCCCAGTGGACTCCTGGCTGAGCAGGCAGGGTCCTGGCTCTTCAATGGCTCAGCCAGGGCTTCTGCTGGTGGAGCCAGGACCCTGCTGGCTCAGCTGGGGGTCCACCACATCCAACTGCCGCCCTGGGCTCCTACTGGGAAGAAGGGTGGGATATAAATCTAATAAATAAATAAACAAATAAATAAAACTCCCCTCAGGATTGCGCCTTAAAATGGCTTTTAAGTGGCTTACAAACATAAAACTGATTATAAAAAAATAGTCACACATAATTAAAATACACAATAGAACAGTTTCATCAAACGGTTAAAATAAGCACCCACAATTAAAATGTACAATAAACGAAGCATGAGAGCTGAACTATATTTATTTATTTAACTATTATTTATTTATAGAACATCAATATTGATTGGTGCTGTACGAAAATGAAAAAAGAAAATAGGCCATGTCCACAGGCTTATGATCTAAAGGGAAAGACACATTAGGAAGTGCAAATTTCTCCTAATAAACACATTTTTGAAGGCAGTTTTAACTAATGTACACATTTTTGCAACAATTTCTTGTCATATACATTTTTGTATGTTGCTTTCACTCGTATATTCATTTTTATGCACACTTTCCCCTAACTTATGAATTTTTTGTAAACATTGTTTGTTTGGCGAACTGGATTTCAACATTAGAATAAGTCTGAAGGATAGCTGTGTTTCAGTTCTCATATTGTTTTGGAAAGTGCAAATTTGATGAATTCGGTTTGAAATGTGAATTGAATTGAATTTCTTGCCCAACCCTATCCCAGAGAGATATTGTGCTGCTGCCATTTTGCTGCAATGGCATTGTGGCAAAGAGCAGACATGCAAGTGTTCTCCAGGGCTACCATGCTTCAAAGAAGGGCCTTTTCCTCAGAGCAAGGCATGGGATGGACACTGTGGATGCCAACTGCACAATCACCACTATTTTGGGCTCCCGCTGGGAGGAAGGGCGGGATATACATCAAATAATAAATAAATCAAATAAATAAATAATTTTGCCTGTAGGAGTAGCAGCAGTGGGTGAGTGGAGAAGGAGGCTGGCTAACCAGATATCCAGTGAGCAGGTTGGCCAGTTCCAGCTATGATGGCAGGTGGTGGCCCGGAGGGTGGGCAGCAGGTGATAAGATGCACAGTCTGTCAACTAGGGTGAGCAGATATATCTTAAAGATATCTCTGAAAGTTAAAACAGAAGGAAAGAGTTGGATATCAGCTGGAAAGGCAGTACAATAATGGGATGCTGCATGGGGAAAGGTGGGAGCAGAGAGGGCAATCATAGCCTAATGTAGAAGAATAATATCTTCAGAGCAAAGGGTGCATACAGAGAAAGAAGATAGATATAAAGGAACATAGGCATATTGACAGCACATAACACTATTAAATAAAGTGCTCTGGCTGCCACTATGCTACTGGACCAACATCTTGCTATTGACTTATAAAGCCCTGAACAACTGTGGTCATGTTACCAGAAAGACTTTACTGTGTATACCCCTGCCCTGTCATTTTGGTCCACTGGAGAGACACTCTTAGAAGCACCATATGCTGCTGAGATTTGTCTTAAGTTCACAAATGAGGTCCTTTAGTGTGGTGGCACCTGCTCTTTAGAATGTGCTCCCAACGAACATCAGGCAGGCACATATGCAACTAACATTTAGGCGTCTTTTTAAAACTGATCTACTGATTTTAAGTACCTGCTTAGAACTGATCTACTGATTTGCTATGTATTTTGTGTTTATTTTTTTGCCATTTTATTGTTCATTTTATGATGTTCGCCATCATAACATTATTTTATAATATTAACAGTATAGAACATTTTGGAAATAAATTAAATAAATATACATTTTAAAGTAAGTACAAAAAGATTCAAGTGAAAAAGGGAGAGAAAGTGAAGAGGAGAAGGAAAAAGGAATAATATAACTGCAACATATAGATATCTGGGCTGAAAGTTGTGTTGTCTGAGAACCTGCAGTTTGAAATTGTATGTGTGTGTGCTCAAACCAGGACTTGATTTCAGGAAAGGCAGATTGTTTTTTTTAAAAAAAAGGTTAATGGAAGCAGAGCTTACCATTAGTGATGCCAGCAACTAGGGATGGATGAGATATTCAATTCAGTTCACAGCTAAAGCCAAATTGATTAATTTTGCAATTTCTGAAACAATATGAGAACCAAAACACAGCCATCCTTCAAATTTTCCACTTTTGAATCTTGCGACTCATTTATTAGGGAGAAATGTGTACAAAAATGAATATATTATAAAAATAACATACAAAAATGCATATTATCAGAAACTGTTTGCAAAAATGCACATATTAGTCAAAATTGCAGATAGAAATGTGCTTATTAGGCAAAATTCACACTGAAATGCTGAAGAATTTTCATGAGGATTTTTTAAAAAAGAAAAAATTGCAAATTGCTGCAGAAAGTCTGTGTCTGTGTTGGAATTGCTTTTTAATATGTTTTTCTGAACCTTTTTTAAAAAAATATGTTTTTAACATTTTTTTAAAAAAGATGTTTGAAAGCTTTTTTAAAAGAATGTTTTTAAAGATGTTTTGTTTTAATGTATTTTAAAGTCTGTTCTTATGATGTTTTAAAGTGTTTTTAGTGCTTTTGTTTGCTGCCCTGGGCTCCTGCTGGGAGAATGGGATTCAGCCTGTGCTGGATGGGGTTATGCTCCCCCTGAAGACGCAGGTTCGCAGTTTGGGTGTGCTCCTGCACTCAGCTTTAAATTTGGAGGCCCAGGTTTCTGCAGTGGCCAGGAGTGCTTTTGCACAATTAAGATTAGTGCGCCAACTGCGACCGTTCCTTGAGCTGTCTGATCTGGCCATGGTGACACATGCCTTAGTTACATCCCGCTTAGATTACTGTAACGCGCTCTACGTGGGGCTGCCTCTGAAGACTGTTCGGAAACTTCAGTTGGTGCAATGTGCTGCAGCCAGAATGCTAACTGGGGCTGGTTACAGGGACCATACAGCTCCCCTGTTACAAAAGCTCCACTGGTTGCCACTCTGTTTCAGGACACAATTCAAAGTGCTGGTGAGGACCTATAAAGCCCTATACGGCTTAGGTCCAGGCTATTTATGAGACCGTATGTCCCTATATGAGCCTGCCCGGGCCCTGAGATCCTCAGGAGAGGCCCTTCTCTCAATACCTACGTCCTCACAAGCACAACTAGTGGGGATACGAGATAGGGCCTTTTCGGTGGCTGCCCCGAGGCTTTGGAACTCCCTTCCTAGGGAAGCAAGAATGGCCCCCTCCTTGCAGTCCTTCCGTCGGCAAGCAGACTTTTTTATTTCAACAACCCTTTGGAACTGAAAGCTGTTAAGGACAGGTCTTGAAGGGTGCTGCATTGCTGTTGCCTAATTGTATTATTTTAAACTGAGTTTGAATTATTTTAACTGTATGTATGAATGGTTTTAATACTGTAAATTGTTTAATTTGATTTTAATCTAGACTTTTGTATGTTTTTAATTATATGTGTGCTTTTATCTGGAAGCCGCCGTGAGTTCCATTTTTGGAAAAAGGGCGGGGTAAAAATAATGATAATAAATAATAAATAAATAAATAAATAAATAATGGCGTTCCCACCTTAGAGTGGGGGCAGGTTTGCCTTCACCCCAAATGGGTAGAGAAGGCTCGGGAGGTTTACTCCCGATTGGGTGAGGGAGTAGGGTGAGTATTTAATACCGCTCTGCCTTGTGTTCGTTCACTCCCTCCCTCCCTATGGCAGTATGGGCTTTGCCAGTCGCCAATGGGGCCAAGTAGGAATTTTTTGGTTGGGTCCTTCATGTTTTGCCTACTTTATACTGTGGGGACGATTCATTTGGCTTTTAGGGGAGTGGTGTGGTGATGGCCAGTTTTGGCATTGAGTTTGGGCAGGTGAGGAATTTGGTGGAGGGAGAGGTAGGTATTTTGAGGCATTTTGGGTAATCATAGAATCATAGAATCATAGAGTTGGAAGGGGCCTTGTAGGCCATCGAGTCCAACCCCCTGCTCACAGCAGGAAATCCACAGCTAGAGCATCTCCCGCAGATAGCTGTCCAGCCTCTGCTTGAAGACATCCAGCGAAGGGGATCCCACCACCTCCCTAGGCAGTCGGTTCCATTGCCGAACCGCCCTTACTGTCAAGAAGTTCCTTCTAATATCCAATCTGAATCTACGTTCCTGCAACTTAAAACCATTAGACCTAGTCCTACCCTCTGGGGCAGCAGAGAATAAATCTGTACCCTCCTCTATGTGACAGCCCTTCAGGTACTTAAAGAGTGTAATCATATCACCCCTCAGCCTTCTCTTCACCAGACTGAACATGCCAAGTTCCTTCAACCTTTCCTCATAAGACTTGTTCTCCATACCGGCTATCATCCTAGTCGCCCTCTTCTGAACCCGCTCTAACTTGTCTATATCTTTCTTAAAATGAGGCGCCCAGAACTGAACGCAGTATTCCAGATGAGGCCTGACTAATGCAGAATATAGTGGGACTATTACTTCCCTCGACCTGGAAACTATAGCTCTGTTTATGCAGCCCAAAACCGCATTTGCCTTTTTTGCCACAGCATCACACTGCTGGGTCATGTTCAACTGCAATCCACTACAATTCCAAGGTCCTTCTCACACACACTACTGCTAAGCCGGGTATTTCCCATCCTGTGCATTTTGTTTTTGTGGCCTAAATGCAGAATCCTGCATTTGTCTTTATTGAATGTCATTTTATTAATTTCAGCCCAGTTTTCTAGTCTATCCAGGTCCCTTTGGATTTTATTCCTGTCTTCCATTGTGTTAGCTATCCCTCTCAGTTTTGTATCATCCGCAAACTTCATAAGGCTTCCCTCCACCCCATCATCTAAGTCATTGATAAAAATGTTGAAGAGTATCGGCCCCAGGACAGAACCCTGTGGCACTCCACTCGAAACCTCCTTCCAGTCCGAAGCAGAGCCACCGACGACCACTCTTTGAGTATGGTTTTCCAACCAGTTGTGAATCCACCTGACAGTATTTCCATGTAGTCCGCATTTTGACTAGTTTGCTAATCAAAAGGTCGTGGGGGACTTTGTCAAACGCCTTGCTGAAATCTAGATAGATGACATCTACAGCATTTCCACCATCTACTAGGCTAGTGACCCGATCAAAAAAAGAGATGAGATTAGTTTGACAGGATTTTTTCTTGACAAACCCATGCTGGCTCCTACTAATCACAGCATTGTCATCTAGATAGTTGCCAATGGACTCTTTTATTATCCGTTCTAATATCTTTCCCGGTATTGAAGTCAGACTGACCTGCCTATAATTCCCCGGACCTTCTTTTTCACCCTTTTTAAAGAGCGGGACGACGTTTGCCCGTCTCCAGTCCTCCGGCACCTCTCCCGTTCTCCAGGATTTCTCAAAGATGATGACAAGAGGTTCCTTCCGTAAGGACGACCCCTCAGGAATCTTGCAGGACTCTGGTCTGCGGATAACTGGCGGGTGCCCCTGTGGATTGTCATGTGCATGGGAGTGAACATGTGTACAGCGGGGCCAGAATGCGCATGGCAAACCGCTCCCAAGGTTCACTGGGCAAGGAGGGAGTCTTGGCCCATATCCTTGCATCAGAACCCACAGCTATCAGCTGTGATACATGCCCAGGAGACTGAGGGGATTCCATCCCCACCAGAATAGTACAATTCCTCACCTGGCCATGGGTTATAAGCAGTTATTAATTACAATTGGATATGTTTGAATTCTGATTTTGATTATGTTATATTTATTAAATATAACATTTAAACCAATGCCACATCTCACGAGTCTTCTTTGGCGGGTGTGGGGGCAAAGGGCAGGATATAAATCAAATAATAAATAAATAAATGTGAAAACTGAATTTAAGATTGGAAAAAAAGAAACTGAGAGAACAAAATTGAAAGATCTTTCCATCTCTAGTGGCAACAGTGACAGTCCTCCCCCACGTTCTTATTTTACACTGTTTTTACTTTTTTTAGAACTTTTTTTGCTTTGCTTTGCAAGTGGCAGTAACAATGGCTGCTTTCAGACATGGGGCTTATTGCGTTAGTTTAATGGATTAAAATGGTAGCGCTTCTGTCCTGATTTCTAAAATTTGTTTCACACTGCAGTACCTGTTGTGTTAAGGAACAATAGCTTTTTCAGCTGATATACTGGTATTTCACACAAATACATTTCACACATTTGCAATGAACATCTTGTTTTAGTCCCTCTCCTGTTATACACATGTGCACTATAGTTCCCCACTGTGTAGGAGGTCTAAGGTGTGGGAAATGCTGCTGCAACCACACCTACACCAGAATACTGGTACAGTTTTCATCAGGCAAAAAAAAAAAAGCACACCTAAAGGATAGGAAATCACTGCATGCTGGGATGCCTGTCACATGAGTGGCTGCAGCTAGTGAAAGACTCCTGTGATTTTCCGGGTTCCCAGGCTTGCATATGGATTATTTCTGGTATCATTTACCACAAAAATGTGTGCTAACCTTGCAGTATATTCCACTAGAATTCCAGAACTAGCTTGTATGTTATATGAAAGATCAAATATAATGCACAAATACCAGGTAAGATATCATAAAAATAATGGAATGAAGTGCAGTGTGAAAGCAGCCTAAGTTCCTCTCAGCACTGGCACCCACCAGGCTTGAAAAGACCATTGGCATGGTGTTCTCTGTGGGCTCCCTCCTGTGCCAAGTCACCCACCCAGTTGTGGCACAGCTATAAGTCAAAATTTGTAAATTCCACCATTATATACTCTCACTATTCCCCACAGTTACAGTAAGTCAGAAACTCCAGGGTATTATGAGAAATTTTAAAAGGCGTAACTGCCTGCTGCCTGGTAAGGAGAGTCCAAACAGGCATCTGGCCGGTGAACTCTGCCTGGATACTGGTGCCTTGACATTTGCCCTAGGATGCCAGCCCCAAATTGGGGTAAGGAAGGCAGTGAAAGATCACATAAAGAACAACAGAATCAGAATTCATTGGCATAAAGGTGGTGCTGAAGAACAAAATAATGGATAATGGGACCAAGAGAGAAAATATTAAGTATGGCATAATACTGCTCTTTGAGGAATTCTTGCAGAAAGTCGACAAGATGAATAAACTGAACGATTGAAAAAAGCCTTGAAGGATTGATATGATTGAAACCATGGCAACAGCATACCTGAAAAAACTCTTAGATTTTGTTGCAAGGAAAGACTGGTGAAAATATTAGTTACAAGAACTTCTGCTGAACAAAAAGAGTGAAAAGCATTTTGGGAGAGATCAAGAAGAGAACTGGTAGACAGGAAAGAAATGCCTTAAAAGAGAACAATGCACTCAAGACCTTTAGAAAGGAAGAAGAGAGATGGTGTGATAGATCAAAAGACTTGTTTTAAGAATAGTAGTTACAAGGGCAGAGTTAACGAAAGAAGGAAAAGAAATATCACACCCTTTAAGAACTAGTAGAGACTTCAGGTGAATGAGTGCATATTTTACAGTTCTCACTAAATTTATCCCTTAACAGAGAAAATTAGCACATCAGAGTGTCTTTCACAGGTGGAAAATTAGTGGCATGGAGGAGCATTCAGACACATAGTTCTGTCACTCAGGAATGTTGCTAGATAGTGACCACTTAGATTTCTCATTTATTAAACATTAGGCTTTCCATAAATTGAATGTACATTGACTCCCTCACAATTTGTTACATAGGATGTAAATTCCACATGGTTTTATAGCATTTTCATATTTATTGTGATTTTAGAAAATCCAGAATCATAAGTCTGGGGGGTGCATCCAGGGCCATTGTGTATCCAACCACCTGCACTGTGGCAGAATTCCTTTTGACTTTAATTATTTCTGACACTGTTTATCCAGCCTCTTACTAAAAGCCTCCAGAGAACTTCCTAAACAACTTGTTCCATTGCTCAGCTGTTCTTACAGTTTTTCCTAATATTCAGTCACAATCCAGGTGCTATTCTTGAGTTTTCCTCAGTGGGAATGGAGAACAGATGTTTTTTTCTTTCTTTTTTTAAGTATTCAAGTTTTATTTTAATTTTTTAGAATTGAAACCTGTTAGTATGCCTCTCCTATGGCTGAAACACGAAGCTGCAACCGGATTGCCTGAAACATATAGCTGCACCAAAAGCACTCCCCCTTTTCTGTGTCAGATTTAGTTTGACTCACCTTTTGTTATCATACCCTCACAACAGAGTGCACCTCCCTACTAGTGCCAACAAATAATGTAGATTGGAGAAGTGAATGAAGTTGTGGTGTCATCCCAGCATGCAGTACGTTCCTGCCCTCTAGGTACGCTTTTTTTTTTGCCTGACAAAAATTGTACTGGTGTTCTGGCAAAGGTGTGGGTAGCAGCAGCATTCCCCACACACTTTCCTGTGTCCATACAACAGGAGAGGGGTTGCATGGTGACAGGATGAGATCTTAGGCCTCCTACACAGTGAGAACCTACAGTGTGCATGTGTATAACAGGTGAGAGATGAAAACAAGACGTTCATTGTAGCCATGTGAAAGACATTTGTGCAAAATGCTGGTATATTGGCTGAAAAAGCTACTGTTCCTTAACACAACAGGTACTGCAGTGTGAAAGGAATTTTAGAAATAAGATCAGAAGCACCACCATTTCAATCAGTTAAATTAACACAATAAGCCCGATGTCTGAAAGCAGCCTATTTCTAAAGTCACAGGATCCTAGAATTATGAACGGCTCAATACACACTAAAAGTATATGGTTGCTGCCATGAATTAGGGGAGCCTCATGTAGAACAGCTATTTGGCTGTTATGTGCAAAATTACAGAATAAACACGAGCAGCCAGGCAAATCTGTCCCAATATTCTCTATCTATATTAGAAATATATATCTAATCTGAAATGTATCATGAAGGAAGAGGCCACACTGATGATCTAAACAACACCAACAAGAGCTTTACTAATCATATTCAGGGAACAAGGCCCACAGCATGGTGCTGTTTGTAAGGCAGGCCTGGAACTAAAACTATCACAGTCTGGGGCTGACTCAGCAGTTCCTGGTATGGCAAGCCTGGAGGGCCAATACACTACACCCCTCCCCCCTAGCTCTCATAGTCCTGAAGATACTTGGGACGAGCCCTGGTGCGGGTTGGTCGATAATAATTTTGCATTGAAGCTGATGGTGCATCCCCTGGTTCTCCATTTGGCTCTGGTTCATGCTGGTCCACTTCAGGGTCCAGGCACAACTGCTCTTGTCTGGGATCAGGATCAGCCACTGGCTCATTTTCTCCCTCCACCTGAGTATTTCCAGCACCCTCAGATAGAACTGATGGAGCTGGGCTTCGTCCTCTCATCTGGTCCACATGTCAACGTAACACATGGCCGTCTGGTGTTTGAGCCCTGTAGGACAATGGGCCCGTGGCTTGGGTCACAGTGGCAGGAATCCACGTTTCACCAGCACCATAGTTCCTGACATACACAGGGTCACCTGGGGTGAACAGCTGTGCAGGTTCTTGAACTGCAATGGACTCCCTTGGTTGGTCCTCGGTCAAGTCAGGATGCAGCCGATCAAGCAGAGTCGTTTGCCATTTGTTCATTAATAGCTCAGCTGGGCTCCTTCCCGTTGTGGCACAAGATGTGTTGTGTTGTGTCAAGAGAAAACTTGCAAGGTGTCGGTCTCTGTCACCTTCTACAATCTGTTTCAATGCATCCTTTGTTGTCCTGACCATCCTCTTGGCCTGGCCATTGGTTGCTGGATGAAAAGGGGCTGAAGTGACATGCTGAATCAATCCATTATCCAGGAATGTGCAGAATTCGGCAGATGTGAACTGGGCTCCATTGTCTGAGACAATGGTGTTGGGCAACCCATGTGTTGTGAAAAGCCTGTGTAAGGTCTTGATAACAATACAAGATGTCATTGAAGATATCAGAACCACTTCTAACCATTTGGAGTATGAATCAACAACAATCAAGAAAGTTTGTCCCTGGAAAGGGCCTGCAAAGTCGATATGAAGCCATGGCCATGGCGTTTTTGTTGATTTCCATGGGTGCACTGGGGCATGTGGTGGAGCTGGCCTTGAAACCTGACATTTGTCACATCTCTTGATGCATTCTTCAATCTCGCTGTTCTTCTTGGTCCACCATACACAGCTGCACCCCAGAGCCTTCATTTGCACTATACCAGGGTGTCTGACATGTAGGGCCTCCAGCACCCGATGTCTCAACACAGTAGGAATGACAACTCTATTTCCCCACAGGAGGCATCCCTTGTGCACTGATAGTTCATGTTGTTTGGATACAAATAGTCTGAATTTCTCCTCAAGCTTCCCTAATGGCCATCCCCTCCACACACAGTTGAGAACATGGGCAAGAACTGGGTCCTTGGATGATGCAGTGGCAATATTCCCAGCATGGAGGGGTGGTTCAGGATATCCTCATAAGATGTATTAGCAAGTTTTGCTGGTGCTATGAGGGCCTGGGCTAAGTCAAAAGTGTCTGCCCCACAGACACTGAGTAACATAGCACACTTCCTTTCTGACTCTGTAATGCCATTTGCTGCCAAGTAAAATTCTAGCCTGGCTACATAACTTTCCCACTTGCTGGGACATGCAGTGTTAAATTCTTCAAGATGCCCTTGGGTGGCCATATTCCACAAGATACACACTGACCTGGGGTGCTTTGCAGTGGTTTCCACAAGGCACAAGCTGATGTCCTAAATCCAGTCTAAAGAGAAATGTTCTCTCCCTTTCAGCCTCTAATGCATGAAGAAAACACTCTGTGTGCCTCAGTAGATCCCATCCTCATCGCCAGTGATAAGTATCATGAAGGAAGAGGCCACACAGATGAGCTAAACAACAACAAGAACTTTACTATAAGTAATCATATACAGGGAACAAGGCCCACAGCATGGTGCTGCTTGTAAGGCAGGCCTGGAACTAAAACTACCACAGCCTGGGGCTGACTCAGCAGTTCCTGGTATGGCAAGCCTGGAGGGCCAATACACTAAATAATCCATTCCCTTTGGCTTTCCTGTGAGAGTAGACCCCACCCTTAGCAGGTACTAATTCCCTGTCTTGCAAATATGTTCCACAGCAAGTTACGCTATCCTCCGCCTCCACCCCCACTACTCTCTTAAATGTGTTTCCCGAAGGTACTAGAATGCATAACAGATGGGAAGAGGTGTGGATAGTGGGGCATATTGCTCTGGAGGCTGCAGAAGTGGCTAAACAGTAGATAGCATTTGGTTAAAATAATAATAATTCCAGAATAATTCCAGAAACCACATATGCTTCTTGTGTTTTATTCTGTTTCACTTGGAAGCCTATTATGGTCAAGAATACCACAAACAGTCAACAGATGGGCTAATAACACTTTACAAGAAATAATAACAAGTAATCTGTGGTTTGATCAGAACAACAGAGGTTGCTTCCAGATGACCTGCTTATTAAGCATTCATCCTGATTTGTTTGCAAGAAGATTAAACAACACTGGCTATTTAATGAGCATTAATTCTGATTTGTTTATGAGAAGGTTAGATGGCATTGTATCAAAGCAAGAGTTATTCCACAAGTTTCAGTGCATTTCTCCATTACGTTCCATTTCATTAAATGTCCAGTCTTTTGTGGAAGTCGGTTTGTTTTGCAAGTCAACAATAATTGTGCAATCTTTGCTGGTATGTGATTGAATCCCTTCCACAAATAGAGACAGTATGGAAGCCCCAGTTTCAAATTGGAATATCAGATTAGGTCGTATACACCAAGATGATGATGATGATGAATAAAATTTATTTTCTGCCCTTCCTCCCAGAAGGATCCCAGCTCAAAACGAGTCTGCCCTTCTACAGCACAGGTTCCAAGATCCTGCTTGAAGATTCCCTTGTCTAATTCTCCAAGACCCTTCCAACACCTATCCCAGCCCTGTCTGTGTAGATGTTTATGGAACTATGACTCTAAATGAATTTTCCTCATTCAGAATAGAAGGACTATATTCAGACTTCTAGAACTGGTGTGTTATGTTGGTAATCTGCTTTCACAGTTGCAGGAAGTAACCAGTACAATGCACACAGTTCCAATATCTTAAAATCTTCCTGCATGTGAAAGCTAGCATGTCAAGGATGAGTCCTGGCCTGGACTTTTTCTGTTGTCCTTGCTTTCTATGAGCAAGTTTTTACCCATCAATAATCTGAAGTTATACATTTCAGGTGGAATATTTATGATTGTGTTGCTCTGTAAGTAAGCTCTATAATATTTCAGAAAGTGCATGTCTGTAATATTTCTAAACGTGCAGCTCTATCCAAATCAACATGAACCATTTTTGGGGTTGGTAGGATTGGAATCATTCAGAATTTGTACTGGCATTGTGACAATGGTATTAGACCTCTACTGCCTGCTAGGAGAGTCTATGGCTTAGACATAGCTGATAGAAGGCAGAGATGGTTTTCAATGCAATTTCTTAGATTTCTGCCATAAATGATTGTTTGCCATAAATGTATGTTTTCCATCCAAGATCCTTCACCACATGCCCTAATCTTCTTGAAATTTTGCCCAATATATTATGAGCTCAAGCTACTATTTCTTTCCTTTGAACAAGCCAATAATACAAATGCCAGAGCAAATGGTATGAACCTCAACAGAAAACACATATCTGTTTCATTTGTATTATTAGTTGCCAGGTGGGAATAAACAGATTTTTGTCTATTTGAGACCTCATTAGCTTCTTGGAAGAAAAAACACTAAAGCAAATAGAAACTGTTTAATTTTTAATATTTGCTGAGACTTGAAACCAGAGATTAAATTTAATATTTTTGAGAGCCTCGACTAACCTTGGCTATGACAAAGCCCTGTGAGATGTTCTTCAAGGCTTAGTTAGATGCTTACTGTTATTTTGAAGTGTATCCATTAGGGTCCGTGTCCAAGCTACAGAAGGGTGTTGGTTTGGAAAGCAAACACATGAAAGTCATCTCTATTAGATCATTCCCATCCCTTGCATTTCCTTGATATTTTCTATTGTCCATCAAGTAAATTTGACAACTAAACTGCCTTATTTGGCGAAGATTAAGTCCTTGCCTGTATTCCAGTCTGCAGATACAATAACAGAATGGTGTATGTTGATAGCAGTAACTCAGAGCCTTATTTTGTAGAAATAGGGGGAAGAGGCAGCATGTGTACAGGGGCAGGTTTTGCCTTACCACAATTCCTCATCTGCATTTATTTACTTTTCCCCAACCCATTGTGTGTGTGTATATGCACACACAAAACAAAAGAAGGATATTTTTTATGTTTTTGAGACATAATCCATATGTTTATTTCTATACTTATTGAAGATAACATTCAACTTAAATTCTTGGTACAGTATTAAAAAAACTGAGCATGAACTGCGTTCACAGGCTCAAGCAGTTAAGTTTAAAGGCAAAGATTTTCTCTCTAAATATAGCATATGCAAGCTTGGAAGTGCTGCTAAATTCATTCAGATTTCCAGACATGTAAACATTGCTGACATACACATTATGTAGACATATATAAAAAACTTGATGGCAGTTCAGTATGAAAGAAATCTCACTTGCAAATGACTTTAAAAGGTAATTAATGATGGTTGTCGGCATAACTAAATTAACAGCACAATTCCATGCTTATTTATTCAAAGGTAAGTTCAGTGGGGCTTACTTCTAAGTTAGCTTGCACAATACTGCAACCTAAAGAAAGCTTTCGTAGCAGTAAGTGAAAATTATAATATTGTCTAGCATAGAAAGAACACAATAATTAGATAATGCCATTTTTAGAATGCTCTCCCTTTTTAATAGAAAAATACCATTTCTGACATTGCACAGGAAATAGTCCTAATCTTAAGAACACATTTTAAGAACACATACTAGGAAATGAGCCACATTAAATTAAGTGGGATGTTATTCTTAGTAAACATGCACTGGATCACACTGTAGACAGTTTAACTTGCTAATATCTGTTCAACGTAGAATCTTCTGTTTGCACCTGCTTACTGGCCATTATATTCATTGGTCATTCTCTATAGCAGTGGTTCCCAACCTTTATGAGTATGGGACTCCCTTTGTAACCTCAAAAGTTTTTGTGACCCCACATGCTAATTTTTGTAATTTTAGGCTCTATTAATTGAAAAAATACATAATGAAGCATTATTTTATTTATTTATTTATTTTATGTCCCGCCCTTCCTCCCAAATAACATCACTTTTTATTCATCACAAAAACAATGATGATGATTATATTTATTACCAGCCCTTCACCAGAAGGTCCCAGGGCAAGTTACAACAATATAAACAACTTTTTAAAAATGTTGAAGGAAAGGAAGGAGATAAACGTAAACCATCCAGAATGGTGAACAGAGCCTAGTTGATGTCAGGGCATTTGGATTCTGGTTTTAAGTGTTCCACCTGAATACAATGATGCCTCCTCTTCAGCACTCTGCTCAGGAAGCTCCATATGACAATAATAATATAAATATTGTTATTATTAACAAAAACAACAATAGTAATAATGATAATAGTAATAATAATAATATGTCTAACAGGCAGAATGCCAACAGGAGAAGCTTTCACCATAATTATATTTCCATACTAAGAAAGGCTTAATTTCTGTTTTTCTGCCTGCCACACAGCTGTTAAAGACACAAGAGCCCTGCTCTCTCACAATGTCAACCCTAAACCATGCAAAGAACTCAAGTTAAAAGTAAAAACAACAAAATTTGGGCAACTTAACATATTTTAAAATATTTTAAAATATATTTAAAATGAATGTAAACAACTGTATAAAACAGACTCAAAGCCTTGATAAACAGCAACAAAAATACACTGAACATGTGCAGTTTCACATGTTAAAAACTTACTTTACCCATCTTTTTTTTGCTTACTTAGCCACTAACTCACCCTAACCTACCTCATATGGCTGTTGCTCCATTGAATTGTATAGGACTTACTGCTGAGTAGACCTGGTTAGGATTGCAGGCTAAGTCCTTGTATGATAGACATACACTTTTACTTGCTTTAACCAGAATGATGCATCTTTGTATTATACAGCCTCATGTTTCCTCCATCCCCATCAAAAGTAGTACAGCTTAAAGCTTCAACAGAATTTTTCCAGTCTTAACATCAGTTCTCCACATTTCTGCAGCAATTTGTGATTTTTTAAAAAAGTCATGAAAATTCATCAGAATTTTAGTGTGAATTTCTCTTAATACACAGTTTTGTACACAGTTTTGACTAATGTACCCATTTTTGCAAGCAATTTCTCCTAATATAATGCATTTTATATGTTACTTTCACTAATATATTCATTTTGTGCACAATTTCCTCTAATATATGCATTTTTGTAAACATTGGTTGGAAAACAGCACTGCAAAATTTGGAAAAGTGTGAATTTCAGAGGATGGCTGTGGTTCAATTCCATATTGTTTTGGAAAGTGTAAATTTGGTAGATTTGGCTTCAAACGTAAATTTCATTGAAGTATCATCAAATTTCTTTCCCATCCTTATATCCTAGCTTTGCTTGAATTTTTTCAAATAGTCTTTCGGTCTTAAAAGAATGCCAGTGTTGGAAGATGGTATTCCCTTAGACTCCTTGAGGTGGTGCCAGCCATGTTGTAGACCTTCCTGGGAGCCCCTGGACTGCTCCCACTCTTACTGCCAACTCAGCTGAAGTTTTTTACTCTGGGCATAGAACTCTCAGGAGGACACACTCCAGAACTGGCTGGGAAGTCTTCCTAAGGAATTCCTCTGTATGGGTATGAGGGCTAGCTGCAGGTCTGAAGGGGCCTCGAGCAAAGTGCCATCTGGTTCTACATCAGTGGGGTCTAGAGGGCTCACCTGATGTCAGCTACAGTGCTGGACAGTTTGGTCTACCATTTAAGTTTCCCACAGTGCCATTGACACATCATCACTCTAGGGCATTGTGGGAAATTAAAATGGTGGCCCAGATTTTTAAAAAAGAATTAAAGGTGCCCCAATGCAGGCATCAGTGATGGACAGCTGCCAGGACCCCACATGCTGATGTACACATTCTTAAGTACCTGACAGTCTTATTTTCAAAGAGTTCATGCTGTCTGATTTCAATTCCAAATTACAATTAATTAGAATACAGAGAAGTGCAGGTTCTCCTCAGAATCTTAAGATATCATCACACAGGACACTGTTTTCCTCTCAGGACTCTGTCCCATGTGCCCAGGAGCCTGCCAAACCCTAATGCCCTCACAAGGCCATATCACTCGATTTAATAAAATGCTATCCAATGGTGTCTAAGTGTGATATACAGTGTGTCTTCGCAATGGGACACCTCGGGATGCAGTCCTGTTACTTTTTTTGCAGGTGGCCACCTCTCGGTCCACTCCTAGAGTCCCTCTGTCTCTACAGCAAATCAAGTTGTGCAATTCCAAATGCCAAGTGCGGGCATAAAGGTAGCTCCTTTCCTGGCTGCCTTGGGAGAGATGGGCCTTGAATCCAGCAAGGTGAACAGTCTCTACAGCCAATAAGCAGTCAGCATGGATCTCCCTTGCACACTGATTTGCCCCTTCCTCACAAGGCCTAGGCTATAATCCTGTACCCACCTGGAAGTAAGTCCCATTAAACACAAAAAACTTGCTTCTGAGCAGACTTGTATACCACTGTATTTTTAAACATCCACCCACACTTACTGTGTAGTAGAATCTGCAGAAAATAACTTATAAGGAGTACCTGATCTCAAATGGAGATTACAAGGAGACAGAACCCACTAGCAATAGCTAGTTTAGGATCCCAGGGATTCCTGGTGTCCAAACTCACTTATCCATTGCAGAGACTACAAGCTTATTTTTATTGAATAAAATACAATTTTATTTTACTGCTGCCCTGGACTCCTACGGGAGGAAAGGCAGGATATAAATTCAATTGTTGTTGTTGTAATATGCCCAAGTCGATTACCACTTATGGCGACCCTATGAATCAGTGACCTCCAAGAGCATCTGTCATGAACCACCCTGTTCAGAACTTATAAGTTCAGGTCTGTGGCTTCCTTGATGGAATCAATCAATCTCTTGTTTGGTCTTCCTCTTTTTCTACTCCCTTCTGTTTTTCCCAGCATTACTGTCTTTTCCATTGAATCATGTCTTCTCATTATGTGTCCAAAGTATGGTAACCTCAGTTTCATCATTTTAGCTTCTAGCGATAGTTCTGGTTTAATTTGCTGTAACACCCAATTATTTGTCTTTTTTGCAGTCCATGGTATACGCAAAGCTCTCCTCCAACACCACATTTCAAATGGGTTGATTTTTATCTTATCCAAATAAATAAAATAATCTTAGAAGGTTGCATAATCTTAGAAGGGACTGTGGCTGTGAGGGAGCATGGTGTGACTATCGTGAAGGGGCCCTGCACTTCTAAATTTGCCACTACACTACTGATTTTAAAGGCAATGACTATGAAAGCACTAGTTATTAGTGACAACATATTTTGCTGACTCAGCTCACTGATCCTTAACAAAGTTCCTGGTTCCTAGTTGATCTGCTTAACCCTTTACCTCTGGAATAATTGGATCCTGCACAATCTGTGGCTATGTTCCAGACACTGCTGCTCAGCCCAAGAATTTCATTTGCTGGATATTGTCTCCCTCTAGTTGCTCAGCGAACTGAATATAAGTCAGGCTAACTGCACACATCATGGACTCTTTGATGCATGCATTGAACTCCTGTTCTTTAGTAACACAATAATGTTTAGCGTTAGTCTTTAAAAAGCTCTTCAAGAATGCAAAACCATCCTTACCCCCACATATCCCAACATCACTGAAACAGTCAAACATTTTTAAAGGACATGTGTGGAAATGCAATATGCTGTGCTTGCCAGTGATTTTTCTATCTTGATTCTTTGCATGGTGGTGGTAGTGGGGCCAGATTATTCAATTATGGAATTTTGAAACAAAATGAAATAACATAAAATTTAGACTGCACCCATTCCAGAGAGAAAAAGAGTAATAGACAATCAAGGGTGTGATTTCTGTAACTCTCCACTTAAATCAGTTCTCGGTTCATCAGATAGTTTTAAAAATAGAGTTACAAAAGTCAATGTAGTCATCTTTAACTTGAGTACTCTTTATGACCCTCCCTTGAAGCTAATCTCCACTCCTACCCTCCACAGTCATTAATCATAATCCTGTGATTACTATGTGAATCCAGAGGGAATGTCATTCCTTCTTGGAAAATATAGCTTAATATTTCTTGTATAAACAAAGCCAGATTGTGTTTGATTATTCCATTGTGGCATCTTTGTACTCATAGTTATAGTAACAAATTTGCATTCAATTTGGACATTTCTATATGCTTTCTGTTTGCACCATTGGAATGATATCTATATATGATATCTAAAAATAAGTTTAAATAAAATTACCGGAGTTCTGTCTCCTCTATGTATGTCTCTTACATGAACACAGGGTAAATCTAACTGCTGCATCATGCAGCTAACACTAATATAGCTGTCCATTGCTGTTGTGGATGCTGATCTTGTGTTATTTGGGCCTTAGGTATATTTCTAGAATACCTGCTACCTGAGTTCTCGGGCAAGGACATTTGCTTCTCAGTGGCACATGTATTCTTATTGTAATGAGGCAACAGTCTCTCATGGAATACTGATTCAATTAAAAGAACTGTAAATCTGTAGGCCTATTCATCTCCTATGCACATATACTTTGGAACAAGCATAATTGAACTCAGTGGCTCTGATCCAGCAGAAGCTCCTGTCAACAGAAGGGGAATAACTTTCCCTTTTCCCTGCAAACCCCAAAATTCTGCCATGTAGGATTGGGGAGCCCTCCAAAACAGTGTTTGAGGTGTGTGCTGGGGGCTGCAGGGGGGAATTAGTGAAAATTGCCGCCCCTGCTTCCATCAGCTGGAGAATAGGAACAGATAAGAACATAAATATTTATCAGATCTTCTTGGTACTGTGGATTGCGTGTCCAAGATTGTCATGCAGATTCAGCAAGAGTAACCCTTGGATATGAGGTTAGAAGACAATGTTTTAAGTCAAGTGTTTGAAGGCTGATGAACACAGTAGAGTGAGGTGCTTGTTTGTTGCTGCTGCTGATATGTTTAGCTGTATTTGTGGCCAATGGCACCTTGTAGAAGTTTAGAGCAGGGGTCCCCAGCCTGTGGCCTGTGGACCACCAGTGGTCCAGAAGCTTCATTCGGGTGGTCTGCGGCATGTCCACATTAAATATTAATATTGATTTGTAATTGTAATTTTATTGCTTCTGTTATTTCTTAGATTGCATTTTTGGTATTACAGTTTGAATTCTATGAAAATGGAAATGGACTGCCTTCAAGTTGATCCTGACTTATGGCTACCCTATAAAGAGGGTTTTCATGGTAAGCGGTATTCAGAGGGGGTTTACCATTGCCTCCCTCTGAGGCTAGTTCTCACCAGCTGGCTAGGGCCTGCTCAGCTTGCCACAGCTGCACAAGCCAGCCCCTTCCTTGTCTGCAACTGCCAGCTGGGGGCAACTGGGCTCCTTAGGACTATGCAGCTTGCCCATTGTTGCACAGGTGGCAGGGCACATAATCCCTGAGCCCCTCACTGTGGGGGTGATCTTTAGCTGGCCCTTGACACCAAGGAGACATGAGCGGGGATTTAAACTCACAGACTCTGGACTCCCAGCTAGGCTGGCCTCCCCACTGCGCTATACCAGCTGTTTTGATTTCTATGGAATACAATAAAATACAAACTATAAGAAATAACAGAAGCAATAAAAATACAATTAAAACTTGTACAGATCGAGCACATCTCATTACAATTGCTACAACAAAAAAACCCAAGTGGTCCACCAAGACCTCAGTGATTTTCAGGTGGTCCATGGGGAAAAAAGTTTGGGAACAACGATGAAGGATTTGAAAATGAAGAGGCAGCTAAATGTCAATTTCAATTTTTTTTGGGGGGGGGTGTAATCCTTTCCCCTCTTTTGGAATGATTCTTTTGAATCTGGGAAACAGCAGTAATGTATAGGTCTGCATCTGTGTTGGAATTGCTTTTTAATATGTTTTTAAACCTTTTTTAAAATAATGTCTAATCTTTTTTTAAAAAAAGATGTTTTGAAAGCTTTTTAAAAAAATGTTTTTAGAGATGTTTTGTTTTAATGTATTTCAAAGTCTGTTTTTATGATGTTTTAAAGTGTTTTAGTGCTTTTGTTTGCTGCCCTGGGCTCCTGCTGGGAGGAAGAGTGGGATATAAATCAAATAATAAATAAAATAAAAAAATAAGTTAATGTATGATGTCAGAGCAAGAGAAAATGTGATGTATGGGAATATATTTGTTGAAAGATGGGCAGTTTTTCTTTCTAGACTGAGAAATTTTGTAATGATGTGAGACCATAATTACCTCTTTTTTAGTTCAGTGATCAACTGTATTTGTTCTTATTGTATCATTAATAATAATAATAATAATATATACAAAAAGAGGAAGAAGAGAAGCTTTTCATAAGACCACCCTTTCCTCACCATATTTCCCCACATACCAGCTATTGTCCAGTCTCATGCTTGCAGCCTTTCCTGAACCATGGTTCTTAGGGATTTCTGATGAAATGAGGGAACTACAGGGAACATGATAGGAATGACAAGAATGCTTCTTAACTTGAATAAGCGGATTGGCTGAAGTCATTCATTTCTGCTCCAGATTTTGTGGTGCATCTTTTCCTTGGTAGTCCTGACTCTCACTGGTTGGAGGGAAGGGAAGGATATAATACTTAAAACCATGTTGTGTTTTTGGGGGGTGGGATGGGGGTGGGAGAAGGAGCTTTACACCTGAACTGAACCAATTAACTCTTCCATTTGGCTTACATTTTAAGGCTGTTTTCACATACCACCAACAAAAATATTTTATTTCTTGCATCTCCCATATCTCCATTTAAAAACCACTTGTTTTTGCTTTCCACTTATATTAATGACGTCATATGTTCACAAAATAGCATGTGAGAAAGTCAGAAAGGTTTTGGAGTCATGTGTGGGATGAAAATGGCACACAAGTGCTACTGCATTCTTCATCCACTTCTTGTGAATTACAGATTTTTACTGTATGCACTGTGGAGGAACTCAGATGGCTTTTTGATCAGCAGGATACTATGACAGGTAAGACAATCTTAGCAGCCAAATTCCAGATGCTTCACTATATATATATATAAACAGTTTACTAGATGTACCACGATAGAGGATATAGGACTGGTTGATGTGAAAGTAGCAGGCAATTTTCATTTCAAAGCAGACAGATGTTTGCATCATAAAACCACCAACTCAGCTGGCAATGATTGATACCCATGCTGGCTGAGTCTCTGTAGAAATGCCACAGAAAGAATGGATAAGCTTCCTGTACTTGCTCTTTTATATGATTTCTTCTCTGGGTCACATCTGACATACATTAGCCTCTGCTTATGCTATACCTGTTGTAAGGGGAAAGGCCCTAAATCCCTTTGAAGTCAATGGTAGCCTTGCCATTGATTTCAAAGGCATTTGGACCTCCAGTCCTCAAGTACCCTTCAAAAGAGCTACATTCATTAAAACGTTTTCTTGGACAAAAATTGAGTTGCTATCATTTCAGTAGTGCTGGCTGCCCTTTTCTTTTTCTCCATCTGGGTTTTATCTAGGGCAGGCTTCAAATGTAACAGTTTATGAAACCCAAAACAATGCTCCACATGGAACTTTTGTGTCTTTTCTGGAAGAAATCCAGTAATTTGTTATGGTAATTGATTGAAAGGAAGAATGGGCAGCTCTTACAAACATCCTTCTTCCCCATTAAAGCTGTGCAGCTGGATTGTTCCTGGTATCTCACAGCTGGAATCCTCTGTTCAAACTTTAGAATATAAAAATACAAACATCTGACTGCAACTGTCTTTGGAAACTACCAAGTGTATTGCATACACTGCTGCCGTTGAGAGTTTACATGGATACTGTTTCACCAATTTACCTAAATGTGATAAATGTCAGGATTAATTACAATCAAGATAGAAATGAAAGTACCAGGGAAATATTTTTGAAAAGCAGAATGGCTTTAATAAGGAAAAATGAATATGGGTCTTTATCTGAGGGGAAATAACATTGTTTTTAATTTAAGCAAGCAGTAATTTTGAAAATAACATGAAAGCGATAGGTTTTGAAAGAAGCTTTCAGGAATATGGGAAATGCAGGAATTTTCACCTATGGAGAATATTTCGGTTACTGGCATATGTTTGTGGAGGACAAAATGAGAGCAGATTGAATGTGGTGATCTTATCGTGATTTACTTAAATAATTTTTGCTTTTCAAAAGCCAGAAAATTCCAGCTAGAAGCCTCAGATACATATTTTCTTGCTTACTATTTCTTGATTCATTGTAGGAAATGCTCTACACATATTCTGCTACTTCCTCTAAATAACAATGTAGGCCATTCTTTCAGAGCCTAAGGCTATTAACTGAGCTTCATGGCTGACTGGGGATTTGTATCATAGTTTCTCCACATTAAAGCTCCACCTTATCCACTTGAGGAACTTTGAGCAGTCTATGCCTCTGAAAAGATAATAAATAACTTCATGTAGCCAAACTGTCTGAGGAAGAAGAGAAGGCATCACCACTTAAAATGAATTAAAGCCCTTCTTATGTAGATGTACATTTTTTTCTTGGTGGTCTTTATATTTTTAGCAATATGCTCCTTTGATGTTTTTTTATCCCTTATTGTCTGCTTGCATTTATTTTGCCAACTTTTGTGTTCCCTTTTGCTCTCTCCATTTAAACTGGACTTCAATTTCTGAAGAAAGTGTTCTTGCCATTAAATAGCTTCCTTGACTGTACTCATTAACCATGATGGCATCTTTTTGATCCTGGTGGAATCTTCCCTGATTTGTGCTATACATTGTAGCTGAGCTTCTATTATTCTGGTTTAGAACAATACCCAAGCAATACAATACTCTGAGACCCAATCCTCTTCATTTTCTGTATCAACTTCCTTTTTACCAATCCCCTGTTTACTGTTCCCAACTGGTTCAGCAACACTTATATCTCACACTAGATACAGAGGCCATTTAAGATTAAGTCCAGCATAACCAACCAACCCTCTAGTGGGTTCCATGACCATAGTCATTTAAGATATCTAGAATATTTCTCTTTGTCATGACTGGAACATGCATGTACCCAGTCTATGTAACTGAAGTCACCCATTATTACAGCACTTCCATTTGTTGGATGCCTCCTAGATTTCATTCTCCATCTCAAGATCACCCCAGGCCTTTTGGCCACTGGAACAACAGTACATCCTTAGTACCAAGCAACCCGGTATTGCTACTCACATCAATTCTGTAGAGGAGTCTGCAAACCATTTAAAAGCTTCTCTGTCACCTTTTAAATATTTTAAATGCTAACAGTCTGGTTCCATCCTGGTCCAAGCGGAATCCATCTCTTGTACAGACCTGGCTTGTTCCAAAATTTTCTCCAGTGCCTAACAAAATCCAAACTCCTCCTCCCAACACCACTCTCTCATCCATGCATTGAGACTACTCAGCTATGTCTGCCTAGCTGGCCCTACATGTAGAACAGGTAGCATTTCAGAGAAAGCTACTTTGAAGGTTCCTACCTATCTAGTACAGTGGGGAGAAGAGCCTGGCTGGGAGTCCAGAGTCTGTGAGTTCAAATCCCTGCTTGTGTCTCCTGGGTGTAATGAAAATGAAATGGACAGCCTTCAAGTCGATTCCGACTTATGGGCGACCCTATGAACAGGGTTTTCATGGTAAGCAGTGTTCAGAGGGGATTTACCATTGCCTCCCTCTGAGGCTAAGAGGCAGTGACTGGCCCAAGGTCACCCAGTGAGCTTCATGGCTATGTGGGGATTCAAACCCTGGGGCCAGCTAAAGATCACCCCCACAGCGAGTGGCTCAGGGGTTACATGCCCTGCCACCTGTGCAGGTGTGGGCAAGCTGCATAGACCCAAGGAGCCCAGTTGCCCCCCAGCTGGCAGTTGCGGACAAGGAAGGGGCTGGCTTGTGCAGCTGTGGCAAGCTGAGCAGGCCCTAGCCAGCTGGGGAGGACTAGCCTCAGAGGGAGGCAATGGTAAACCTCCTCTGAATACCTCTTACCATGAAAACCCTATTTGGGATTGACTTGAAGGCAGTCCATTTCCATTTTACCTACCTAGCAATCTAAATTTCTCTTCTGGGACTGCTCAACTTTATTTCCTTATGTCATTGGTGCCAACATCCACCATGACCACTGATACCTCCCAAGCACTATGTACCTAGATATCAATATGACACATAACATCTACAACCTTCATGCCGGACAGGCCAGTCACCATGCAGTGTGCAGGCCCATCAAAGAACCACCTATCTATGTCCCTAATGATCTAATCACCCACATCCAGGATCCCTGCCTCTGTCCCACCCTCTGTGGGGTATCTGTGGCACAAGAAGAAAGCTGCTCATTCCTCAAGGAATTGATCCCTTCTAGGGGATCATTTCCCTTTTCCGCAGAGTGATGCCCTCCTTCCCTAAGAACTTCCTTCTTCATGACATTGGGGAAGCAGGACACAGCTATCACATCACCAAAGGCCTCATCCAGCAACCTCTTTGCCTCTCTCAGATTCTCCAGGTCCGCCACCTTTATCTCAATGGAAAAAACTCATTTCCTGAAGGCCATGAGCTCATTTCTCCAAGCACACATCCAGTAGTGCAGTGGCAAATTCAGAAGTGCAGGATCCCTTCATGATAGTCACAGCATGCCTCCCCCCTCCCCTCCTTTTTTTGCTGCTGGATTGAGAATGAGATCCTTGTTAATGTCTTCGTCCACCACAACAGATGTTCCTAGGAGCCAATGTGCATGAAAGAGAAGTGTGTTTGCTACTGAGAAGAGTCTTCTCAGTGGCTGACTCACCTCCTTTCATTCTGATTGGCTCCAAACAGCAGGAAAGGACAAGGAAGCATGTTAGAAGACTCTTCTCAGCAGCTAACACACTCCCCTTTCATCCTTGTTGGCTGATAGGATGCTGGAGTCTTAGAGACCCTGTTAGCACCCTGCTCCTAAAAAAGTAAGGGGTCTAAGAACTCCCCCAGACCCTGGATGACTACACCTTCGGTACATATCCATACTTCTGTTCAGCAGGCAGATAACCGTACATGTGACATTCTGTGTAATACACTGGACAGCCTCCACACACCTGCATATCTTTTATCGTTGTTTATTGGCTTTGTTTCCTTGGGAGCTTGCAGTTTGTTGGGTCACAATATTCTTTGCCTCTTTGTGTATATGAGGGCCATAATGAATGCTTAGATTTTTCTGGGAGAAACAGCTTTCAGCGGGGCTGAAATGTCTCCTGCTTGCTCTCCCTTGCTCACAGCCTTTGTCAGTATTCAGTCCCTGAACCGTTGTTTAATAAAAGCCATGCTGACTACAGGAGTTGGCTAAATGGGAATGAAGTAGTCAGTGTGATGATGACACAATGCCCCCATGACATCACATACCTAATCACAGCCCTACCTTAAGAATCACTGAAAGGAGTGGCTTTCTTTTTAGAATTTATGAAAGGTTTCATAAAAAGCACCGCACCCCATTTCAGCTCAGCCTTCTCTCTCTCTATGAGCGCCAACACATGACCTTAGCTGTGTAATAATTCTATCTTTGAGTGCGGAGGATTTTTTTCTTTTCAAATTGCCAGTGCAGAGATCCCGGTGGGGGGTTGTGATCCTAGCTTGAGGCTTTAACCCTTTGTTCCCCACAACAGTTTTGATACAGATCAGACCCCCAACACCTGCAATTTGCATTGCAAAAATTGAGAGGTTCCAATTGAAACGCATGGGTCCTTTTGTTTGCAATGGAAATTGCATATGTGAAGGGTGGGGAATCTGGATCAGGACTACAGCAAGAAGCGAAGGATTAAAGCTGTTCCCCTCATGCTAGGACTCTGATCCAGATTGAAACCCTTGCACTCGTGTTTGTGTGTGTGTGTGTGTGGGTTGGTGGGTGGGTCAGCAGTGGAACAGCCTGCACTCAAGGGGAGAGCTATGCAGTTAAGGTCGAGTGTAGGTTGGCTCTGAGAGAGGTTTTTGATATCATGTCCTAGCAAAATTGTGTTAATGCAGTGATTTTCAGTAATATGAGCATGATTTTCCCCAGCGTAATATCAATGTAAGGCTGTGAGATTCTTAGCAGGCCAACAGGGCAAAGACAGTTGGCCAAATATGGAAAATCCATATAAAACAATGTGTAGGTATGCCAACAGATTATTTTTGAATAAAATAAGGAAATTAACTTTATAGGTATAAATCTGCTTCACCACACTGTTGAAGAACAGTTGTAGGGAAGGTAAATTATGAAAGGTGAAGTCCATCCAATAAATTTTGTGAATGGCCTGGATGAAGATAGGTCATGATTAGAATTCCTGGTTGATTTATCTGGATTAACAAGAGGCCATAAACAATAGTGACATTACCATCACTTATTCCTTTGTGTAAGAGCACAGCAGTTGTACGCTATATGTATAACCAAATCACATGTATGTGCAACCAAATCCCAGGTGGTGGTAATATCTGCACTGCCAGTTGCAGCAATAAAATTAGAAGTGATGGGAATACAGCCAGTTAAGCCAGGAATTTGGGATTTGAAAGACACTGAAATGCAATTGTTTTGATTTCAACCTCAAACTGTGCAGGAATTAGATCCACATTTAGTTATAAAAACACCATACAGTTCTAAAAGAACCTTCCTGTTGAAGAAAATGGTTCCATCAATTTCTACAATAGCAGAAGAAAAGGAACCTGATCTTAGAAACAAAAAAAGGAGTGAACTAGGTGGGCATTTAAGCCTGTACAAACATTTTTGTTAGGTTTTTGGCATAGTTTTATTTTTCTTATACATCAATAGCTCTGTATTTTTATTTTATTTTTAAAAATTGTTGCAGATATTGAAGCAGTTATTTAAGAAGAAATAGTGGTTTAATATGAACCATGTGCTAAGATTTCAGGAAACTATTGCTTTGACTTGTAATTTGGGGTGCTATTTTATTTATATTTAAATTTATATACCACTTTTCCACCCTACTGGTCCTCAAAGCAGTTTGCAATTAAGAATAAAAACATCTAAAAAATAGTCAAATACAATACATACCATTCAAATAACAATTAAAACTGAGAGCAGCGTCCAAACAAATAAAAAAATGAAGAATCATCAAAGACCTGACAAAAGAAGAAAGTAATAACTTTTTAATCATTTGTTTTTGTTAACCACTTATATAGCACACTCTCTCTCACACACATGCATTAAAAAATTAACTTTGTGCTTCAGATGTGTACTTCCAGAAAATTCATAATGTGCTGTATAAATTATTAATGACATAACCTTAGCAAACCATGAACTAGGGGTGAACAACAATTGATCAACCAGAGAAGTTTTTTAAAACTGTTTTTCATTCCATGTCAGATATAGAGGTTTGTTGCTCAATGACTTTCAGCATTACCATATTCCCAAGTTACACTCACTAGGCTGAAATACAATTGTTCCTAAATCCCTCTTTACTAACAGATCTCAAAGGCACACCAGTACAGTTGTGCCAGTGATGTCAACCCACTGCAGAATCTTTAGACTACAAGAATGCTGCCATTCTAAGGGGAAAATCTGGACAGAACTAGAGATGTGGTAGAAAAATAGAGGAGCTTGCTCAGATGTTAGTCCCACCACTGACCACAGCATAATGGTATGTCTACAAAGGGGTGTTGCAAGTTAAGTCACATCCCCTGATGTTATTGGAAAGCCCTAGATGAATGCCCCCACCAACACTCAACAGAGGATAAGATTCCAACTAACTCTGTAGCCAGTCATTGCACACCACCAGGAGGATACAAGACCCAACAAGAGAATACAAATCATAAGAAGACTTGGAGATGACTTTGACTTCTCACCCCTCCTATCGGCCTTTCCTGCCTCAGAACTCCACATACTGTCAGGGTCTGGCAAAAATTGACCCTGGAACTGTCACATATTAGAATGTGGTGAAAGCTGCCCATCATTCTGATAAGATGGGGAATGTAGCCCAGAACGGGCAAAAGTTCCATATGCAACACCCAAGGCCAGAAGGGCCAAAAGTTGGTAGTGCAGTCCAAGCCAGGCAAGAGGTCAAATTCCAAAAACAGAAGCTGAAGTTCAGATGGGGCAGGATCAAGAAGATGAATCCAGAGCAGACAAGAAGTCAGATTCTAAATGTATGGAAGAAGGGAGTCAGCCATGAAAGGTTCTCCAGATTGAAGAACAAGCTTTGAGGTTGGATGAGCATGGGTAAGCTTTACATAGCATGGATGAGCAGGGACTGGTCCTTGAGAACGGCTATTTTATTGATTTACACCCCACCTTTTAAGGCACACCCTGACAATGCAGATTACAAGAAAAGCAAAACAATTGAATAAACATATTAAAAACAGAATAAGAGAAATGATTACTCACAGGTACCATGGCTGGTTCTGAAGCCTAGGTGGTTTGAAGAACAGAGTTTTGTGTGTAAGTCTTTTGGCGGAAAGAAACATTTCCACATTTTAGAATGTATGTTTTTCTTTACCCACAAAAGCTTAATATAAGCCACCAGTGGAAAATATCTGTACTACTCTAAGTATTATCGGTTCAGGATATTGTGCATTTGTTAAACCAGTTATGGAACTTATGCTCTACTTGCTTAGTTTTCACATTATATTTCAGGGGGTAAAAAAAGATCATACATACTTGCACACATCCCAAAATGTGGACAATTTTGAGCTGGTACAAAGCATGCAGAAATGACAACTCTTTGTAGAAGCAGTTTGAGAAAACCAGTGGAGTCCATTTTCCTTTATGGGAATCATTCAGATTTTTCATTAAGTTACTTAGCATGCAGATTTTTTCATCTTTAAAAGCCCTTTACAAGCATTAACTAATAAATCTAGAGCACTAAATGCCTGTCAATACACTGTTAACTGACATTTCCTAGCTCAGGATCTCCATAATTACAGCATACCCTGTCAATCTGCTGCTTTCTGTGGTTAGACTTCAAATAAATGGGAGATTGACTATCTTCTGTTGCTTCATTCTTACCTAGCTCCATGTAGCCAGAGGGCAAAGATTTCAAGAAAGAAACAAGAACATCCTGATGTGGAGGCAATAACAATAACAACAACAACAAAAATAAATAAATAAATAAATAAATAAATAAATAAATAAAATGGTTGTTTCCATTTTGTCCCAAGTTAAAAAAAACAACAGGTATCAGAGACAGGCTGCACTCAGACGTAGGCTTTATTATGTCATTTCTCCTTATTATAATGCTATAATCTGTCTCAGTTTCTAATGTTCCATTTACACTACAGTACCTGTGGCATCATGGAACTGGTTTTTTCATCAATATACTGCCATTGTTGCGCTAAATTTTATTCACACCAGTGGGCATGGTCTGACACATCAACAGTGACATCATCAGACATGTCACCCCCCTCCACTCTTTCTGCACATGTGTGTTTCTGTGTGCCAGAATACCACCCCAAATTTTGTTACGAAAGTGGTAGTGGTGAGATCCCAACAAAACAACGGGAAAAATAAATAGCAAACTCCCAAAATTTTCTGGGTTGACAGGGTTGCAAACAGATTTTTTTCTAGAAGCAGTTCACATGGAAATGAGCACTAAACTTCCACTTGATTCCACTAGATATCGAGAAGTGGCTTTTACATCATGTGAAAAATCACATAAAGTGTGAAAATTAAGGTAAGGAAGCATCAGGAAAACAATAAAGTGCTGTCTGAATGTAGCCTTAGAAAAAAAATTAGACATGCCCACCTCCTCCTTTACAGAGCAGTGGCAAAATCTTACACAACACACAGTCTTACGACATATTTTGTTGTCTAATTCTGTTACTAAATTATTTATTTATTTGAAAATGCTCTTGCTCTGGCAGAATTCTCACCAACTCTGGGCTTCTCCTTATATTGCTTCTTATACTCAGTAAAGATATTCAAGTGGAAAATACACGCTAATGATGTCAAAGATGAATGGGGCATGCATGTATCATCTGCAGCATTCCCCTTCCAAATACAGAAGTATGTAGGGGAGGGTGGCAGAATCAGGCCCCTATTTGCAAGTCTTGGGAAGGGAGAAAGGAGGTGAATACTACATCCATGTACCACTCATACGGAATGTAATCTGTGTCCATTTTAGACTCAAGTATGGGTACCTGAATTCAAGCAGTAATGGCCGAGGTGCTCGAGATGGTCTCGGCTCTACCTATTGGTTTTGGGGGACTTCAACGTGCATGCTGAGGCCGTTCTCATGGGAGCCCCTCGGGATTTCCTTGAAACCATGACTTCTTGGAAACTGCACCTTAGTAATATAGGGCCCACCCATGTAGCCGGTCATGCTCTTGACCTTGCGTTTGTCTCAGCTGGGGAGGGAAGTGCTCTGAAAATGGGGGCTGTTTCTTCTAACCCCATGTCATGGTCGGATCACTATCTGGTAAATATAGACCTCTCAATGCCGCACACCCTCTGCAGCGGTCAAGGACCCATTAAGATGGTCTGCCCCAGACGCCTAATGGAATCTAAAGGATTCCTGGATGCGCTGGGGGATTTGGAGCTGACTGAAGGTCACCCGGTCGAAACCCTGGTGGGGGAATGGAATAGGGAGATCACTGGGGCGATAGACCGGGTGGCACCAAAACATCCTCTCCCCCTGAATAGAACTCAGACAGCACCCTGGTACACACCATGGTTGCGGGGTCTGAGACAGGAGGTGAGACGACTAGAGCGCCGGTGGCAGAAATCTCGCACCGAAGACGATCGGACACTGGTTAGAGCAGCAATAGCAGCCTACCAGGTGGCAACAAAGGCAACGAAGAGGCAATTCTTTGCTGCCTCTATTGCGTTGGCAGAGTGTTGTCCCAGGAGGTTGTTCCAAGTGGTCCGAAGCCTGGTCGGTCCAGTTGCTCAGGAACCCATGGAGCATTCCAAAGCCTCCTGTGACACATTTGCTAAACACTTTGCTGATAAAATCGAGTGCCTGAAGAGCATGATTCCACACGCCGTGGATACAGAAGGTGGGCCAGAGTCGGCCAGCTGCATTCCGGTCTGTTGGGATCAGTTTCAGCCTCTCCTCACTGAGGAAGTGGACAAGGTGCTCTGTACTGTGAAGCCAACCACCTGTCTGCTGGATCCTTGCCCTTCGTGGCTCATTATGAAAGACTGCAAAGAAAGACTGGGCGAAGGGATCAAGGCAGTGGTAAATGCATCCTTGAAAGAGGGTGCAATGCCATCAGCCCTCAAGGAGGCAGTGATTAAGCCCATCTTGAAAAAGTCCTCCTTGGATCCCCAAGAGCTGAATAATTTTTGCCCAGTCTCCAACTTACCATTCTTGGGCAAGGTGATAGAGCGAGTGGTGGCCAAGCAACTACAGACACACTTGGATGAAGCAGATTATTTAGATCCTTTCCAATCGGGCTTCAGGACTGGACATGGAACTGAAACAGCCTTGGTCGCTCTGGTAGATGATATGAGGAGGGCGTTGGATAGGGGTGAATATACCTTCCTCGTCCTCCTGGATCTCTCAGCGGCTTTTGATACCGTTGACCAAGGTATCTTGTTAAATCGCCTTGAGGGATTGGGTATGGGGGGCACTGTTTTACAGTGGTTCCATTCCTATCTCTCAGGCAGGTACCAACGGGTGGCATTGGGGGATGAGGTTTCAGACCCTTGGCCTCTGAATTGTGGAGTACCACAGGGTTCTATCCTCTCCCCCATGCTATTTAACATCTATGTGAAGCCGCTGGGAGCCATCATCAGGAGTTTTGGGCTGCAGTGTCACCAATATGCGGATGACACTCAGCTCTATCTCTCATTTAAATCTTCACCAGAGTTGGCTGTGCAGACCATGTCCAAGTGCCTGGAGTCCGTAAGTGGATGGATGGGCGAAAATAGGCTGAATCTGAATCCTGACAAGACCGAGGTGTTGCTCGTGGGTGACAAGAGAAGGTTGGGAGACATCGACTTGATACTTAATGGGGTAAGATTACCCCTAAAGGACCAGGTCCGTAGCCTAGGTGTCATTCTTGACTCCCAGCTGTCCATGGAGGCTCAGGTTTCGGCAGTGAGCCGGGCAGCTTCGTATCAATTACATCTGATACAAAGGCTGCGACCCTACCTTCCTGTACATCTGCTCCCACGAGTGATACATGCCCTGGTCTCCTCTCGCTTAGACTATTGTAATGCGCTCTATGTGGGGTTACCCTTGAAAACGGTCCGGAAACTGCAGCTGGTACAGAATGCGGCGGCACGCTTGATTAAGCATAGCCGTCGCCGGGATCGCATCACTCCGGTGTTGGTAGATCTACACTGGCTACCAGTGGTTTACCGGGCCCAATTCAAGGTGTTGGTGTTGACCTTTAAAACATTTTGATTGGTATCCCACTTGAGGAAATGGTCACGAATTTTGTGTCCCAAGACTTAACATCCTCTAGCGAGGTCAAAGAATACCTTTGCAAGATAGTTGCAACATGTTTGCTCACTGGTTCTCTTCCCTGTAGTGCTAATAACAAGATTTAAATGGTCTTTGGAGAGGCTATCAAGTTTCTTTAACAATATGAGATGAACTCTTATGGTAATTGAGGGCAGCCCTGCCTCTACCCTTAAGTGCACTGCAGAGCTGCCCTGCAAGAGATCCAAACTTTTCCTTAGAAAGTTGTTCTGGAATATTTTGAGCTGGGCAAGCACCTTCTCATTCCATCTCCAAATTTCAGCCCCATACAGGAGTTGCATAATTACTTTGCCCTGAAATATTTTGAGTGCAAAGGCTATTAATTGGTCACTCCTCCTTCCCTCCCTAGCAGCAGAGTGAAACAGAGTGGCACATCCACTGCTACATCTGAAACCCTGCTGCTTGTACTGGCCAGGGAGCACAAGAGGGGGGCAGTTGTTCTCTTCTTTTTTGCTTTCCAGGAAATGGGCCAACTTTGGATCCAGCAGATCTATCACCAGCCCTGTTCCACCCCGCCTCTGGTAGCATGGACTCCATCACACTTTCCACAGTAATGGAGTCCTCCCACCTCCGCCAGCTGGACCTGGCAGAGAGACACCTCCCTCTCATCATAATCCTCTCTTGTACCATGGGTCAGGGTTGTGGGGAGAGGTTAGGACTGCTCCATCCATAGAGGTAGTAGTTGTGTACTCATTTGTGCTGAATATTTATTCTTATAGTTTTCATAGCCTTTGAAATTTTGTCTGGATAGTAAAAGGAAAAGTCTGTAATAAAAAGAACATAGAAACCGAGGGCCTTTAACATTGTTTTAGCAAGAACAATTTCTGTTGATGTACTTATGAGTTACAGTCTTTCAGTGTACAGGTCTTTGCTGTGTGTATTTACTTATTTACCTTTACCTCAACGGAAATCATTCCAACAAAAAGATCACAGGAGGCTCTTCTCTGCATTTGTGTTCTGGAAGTTGTATGTTATATAGTGACATGGGTCTTTGTTGAACGCTGTCCCCTTGGAAATACACTTGGCATGGACACTTCTATCATTCTTGTGCCAAGTAAAGACATATCTATTTCCCAAGCTATTGTAGAGTATTAGAGTACTCCTGATGGAGAATATGTAGCCCACTCTGGAAGTTTTGTAGTTTAATGTTTTTTTTAGCTTTTTTATTGTTATGCTGATTTATAGAGTTGATGGTTTTTAGTGATTTTATGTATCACTGTGTATTGTAACTTGTGTTTGTACCCCACTTTGGGAACTGAGGGGAGGTTACAAATATGCCAAATAAATAAATATGATAAAACAAACAAATCATGAGCCTGGGTTGAGACATCATGACAAACCAGACTCTGGCTTGTTTCTTGGTGACACAGCAGCAGTAGGAGTGGGGGAAGAGTAGAGCAAGACTTTTTAGCAGTGTGTGCTCACACACTGCACATTCACATTAAACCATAGTTTGTTTTAAAATATGGCTTGATGTGACATGCGAAACAAGACCCGTGATTGCCACAATCTCAGAGTATATGACAGATAATAAATAACAAATTAGTACTATTCTTAAGTACATTCCCACAGTGGTGAATACTTGGATTGTGATCCAGCAAGTATCATGGTATTCAGTGCTAGTCCAACTGAGAGTAGACTCATTGACGTTAATAGATATGACTAAGTTAAGGTCATTAATTTCAGTAGGTCTACTCTAAGTAAGACTTAGTTGAATACCGCCTCGAATGTGCAATAGCCAGAACTTTCCCAATTTCAGCGATAAACTGGCTTGTCCTTGTGGTTCTTTGCCTTCCGACAATGTCATTTGAAAGCAGTTTTTTGTCTTCTATAAGTGTCAGTTTGAAGATTTCTGCTACCCTTTGCACAACCAGATTCTGGGCTCTGATAGGCAGGGGTGTAGTCATTCAGAGTCTCAGGGGATCTTAGACCCTTTACGTTTTTGGAAGCAGTGTCCCAGCAGTGTCCCTATGTCTCCAGCATCTTATGAGCCAATCAGCATGAAAGAGGAATGTATTAGCCACTGAGAAGAGTCTTTGAGCATGCTTCCTTGTCCTTTCCTGCTGATTGGAGCCAATCAGAGTGAAAGGAGGTAAGTCAGCCACTGAGAACATGCTCCTCTTTCATGCTAGTTGGCTCCTAGGGATGTCTATTGTTAAGGGAGAAGGCATTAACAAGTATCTTATTCTCAACCCCTCAAAAAGGGGAGTGGTTAACATGAAGGGAACCTGCACTTCTGAATTCGCCACTACACTATTGCTGATAGAGGGAATTACACAATTAATTAGTTAAAATAAGGAGAAGCAAGTTAATGACCAGGTGGAAGGACAATCCGAGAGTTCAGCTGAGACCTGTTGTGCAAAAGCCTGTAGCTCTTTAATGGAAATAACATTTGGCTCACTGTTGTGAATAGAGTCAAAGGTCCACCATTCACAGATATTTGGCTATACCATTAGAGGCTGGGGATATTATGAAAGAAACAGTACTCTCAATTCAAGTTCTGCTGTTACGGTACAAAAATACTGGGCTGTCAATGTGCATGTGTGTGTGTTTTTACCTACATCTACCACCCACAAAGATCTAGATTAACTTCACAGTATGACTTTGGGAAATGTCTTATAGGTTATTTACAAAGAGAAAATCCTACTGTGTTATTTAAACTTCACTGCACAATCCTTGGAGCCTTTTAATAGGGTCACACTACTGTGAGGTTTAACACTGCATATTTACAATTACGGCACATGATTCAGAAATGCCAACACTTGAGAAATGAAGCATTACAGTCATGATAGTTTTGACAGCTACCTTGCCCCACAGGTTTTTAGGAATCTGCTACTGAATGGATTCAGTATTACAGTCTGATTCACTATAAAGCAAGTTTCATTAAAGAAAACTTACTGAAGTGATCTTGAATACATACATTTCGTATAAGCCTCTACTTTGATCATGTTAGAAACAGTATAGTATTACAGTCTAAACTGAGTTAACAGGCAATGGATTATCTGTTCAGATCTACAGAAAGAGCACAAATTTCTATAGAATGAAGCAACATTTCTACTTTCAAAAGGATAACAAATGTTTTCTATTTACGTTTGCCTGAATTCTTAAAAAGCATACTGTCCAACCTGAATTTTACATGGCCTATTTATTTCCAAGGCTTTCTAGGAACCGGAAGGCTGTTTCTAATGTGAGCAGGCATACGATATGTTGTCCTAAGGCAGCAAGAATAATTCAAAAAGGCAAAAACTTTTCTATTGATCTTGCATATTTTCACTATACTTTTGCACTGTGAAACAAATATATCTTAATGCTACAGCATATGGTCAAGGAATTTACAACACAAGTAGTAGAGGAAAATGAAAACATTAAATTTTTTAAAAGGAATATCATGTAAACATTTGACACTGGATCCAAATTAAAGAAATCTTGCTTATTCACACTGGCTGTGGCAACAAGTTATTCATATGTATGAAGTCAGGCTTGTCATTACTGTGAGCAATATTACAGATTTCGAGTGGGATTCAATCACATGGCAACAAACTCAGGTTCAGCAATTAAAGCTGATCTGGTGTTATTGTGCAACAATCTTGCTTCCTGCTCTCCCCTCCCCCCATTTTTTTTCTTTTTTGTGATAAGGAAAGGGAAAGGGAAATGCCCTGGAAACTGTAGGATAACATTTGCTTGATGCAAAGTTGTCGAACCTCTCCACAAACAAATCAGAATGAATGCTCAGTAAGTAGCCAATTCATCTTCCTGCAAATGAATCAGGAGTAATGCAACCTCTGTCCACACCAGTCTCATTTTTTAATGATAAAGCTGTTACGTGCCCTGCCACCTGTGCAGCCCCATGGGCAAGTCGCATGGTCCCAAGGAGCCCAGTTGCCCCCCAGCTGGCAGTTGCGGGCAAGGAAGGGGCTGGCTTGTGCAGCTATGGCAAGCTGAGCAGGCGCTAGCCAGCTGGGGAGGACTGGCCTCAGAGGGAGGCAATGGAAAAACCCCTCTGAATACCACTTACCATGAAATCCCTATTCATAAGGTTGACATAAGTCAGATCAACTCGAAGGCAGTCCATTTCCATTTTGAAAAGCAGTAAGTGCAGTAAGCTGGTGCAGTCTGTACCTCACCATGTACCCTGTCCTTGATTACTGTTTCACATAGTGGGTGACTCTAGGTCTCATCTACACCACACATTTAAAGCATTCGTACACCACTTCAACAATCACGGCTTTCCACAAAGAATCCTGGGAACTGTAGTTCATTAAGTGTGGTGGGAACTGTAGCTCTGCGAGGGGTCCCCTAAGAACTCTCAGCACCCTTAACAAACTACAGTTGCCAGGATTCTTTAGGGAAGCCATGACTGTTGAAGTGATATTAGAGTGCCTTAAATGCATGATGTAGATGTGACCTTAGTATCTCATTAAAGAGTGACCAGTCTTCCTAGCCAAGGCCAACCTTGCAATAAAAATAGAGTCAAAGCCTTGTTTGGAGTAGCAGATTTGCCATCAATTACAGTAAAACTGTCCAAAATTCGCCAATGCTCAAATGTGTTGCCAAAGAAAGAGAAAGGCTAACAATATTTGCAGCACAATGGTACCCATATAACTTTTGCACAACAGCAGGCCCTGGAAGCAAAGAGGGCAGCCGGCTGAATCTGACACAACAAAACACATCACCTCTGTTGAACGAGTACAGCAGTGACAGATTCCTCTAACCACTTGCCACTGGTGATGGGAAAAGACATTGGTCTATTTTCTTCTATAGCTCAGAACTAGTAGCAGAGAATCTATCCTGCCTGCATGACAGCCTATAAAGAATCTATTTTCTCAGGACAGGTTGCAATGAGAAATTGGGTGATGACCTCCCTGTACAGCTTGGAGGGAAGCCACCATATACTTTGATTCTTGCCCATTTGCAGGGCATCATGGATACCAATGTGCTGCAAACAGTGCAATTGTACCCAGACTGCTTTACACTAGGAAGACAACTGCCAAGTATAATGGGAGGAAGGGTATCTTGTAAGAAATGAGTACACACATATCCGTCTATAATCCCTTTAGCACTTTGCTTTTCTGTTGTTTATATACCAAGGAGTAACCTCCTGCATGACTTGTGAATGCATCAAAAATCAGGGTGCCATGTTACTCACAGTAAATTCTGTGTAAGCTGCTGCTGCAGCAAAGGCACCTTGAGATGTAGAAAGCAGGGGCCCTTAATCAATTAGCTGTTCAGATAAAGGGAGCACATGTGAGAGTGGTGGAAGTAGGGATGGAAAAATCTGTCAATTTTGGTTCTCTCAGTTTCTACTTTTTCTAATCTTAACTTTGGTTTGCCATTTTTTTTTAAAAAAAATCCTCATGAAAATTCTCCAGCATTTCAGTGCGAATTTCTTGTAATAAACCCATGTTTGTATGCAGTTTTGACAAATGTATACATTTTTCAAGTAATTTCTCATCATATAATGCATTTGTGTATAATATTTTCCATCATATATTCATTTTCATGCCCACTTTCCCTTAACATGTGCATTTTTGTAAACATTGCTTGGTTGGCGAACTGCATTTCAAAATTCAAAAAAGTTGAATTTTGAAGGATGGCTGTGTTTCGGTTCTCGTATTGTTTTGGAAGGTGTGAATTTGATAGATTCAGCTTCAGATGCGAACCGAATTGAATTTCCTAGGGAGATTGTCCTCTAGAACTGGAATGAGCAGTAGGTGGGAGCTGCTGCTGAAGTTCTGAAATGAAGCTTAGTCTCTTTTCAAAAAGAAGAAAAAAGAAACAATATTAAGAATCCCTGCTTTTGCTTTATATGCCAAGTCTGTTAATGTCACCAGAATTTGCAGCGCCAGTGCATTGCTTTCCTCCTTCCCCCAGCTTTTACAAATGTAACACTACCCTATTTCTTTTGAGGCAAATATTCTAAAACAAAGGGATTCAGCCTGTGCTGGATGGGGTTACACTCCCCCTGAAGACACAGGTTCGCAGTTTGGGTGTGCTCCTGGTCTCAGCTCTGAACTTGGAGGCCCAGGTCTCGGCGGTGGCCAGGAGTGCTTTTGCCCAGTTAAGACTGGTGCACCAGCTGCGTCCGTTCCTGGAAACGCCTGATTTGACTATGGTGATGCATGCCTTAGTTACATCCTATTTAGATTACTGTAACGCGCTCTACATGGCGCTGCCTTTGAAGACTGTTCAGAAACTTAAACTGGTACAAAGAGCTACAGCCAGAGTGTTAACTGGGGCTGGTTACAGGGACCATACAACTCCCTTGTTACAACAGCTCCACTGGCTGCCAGTCTGTTTCCAGTCACAATTCAAAGTGCCCAATACGGCCTAGGTCCAGGCTATTTGTTAGACCATATCTCCCTATATGAGCATGCCCGGGCCCTGAGATCTTCAGGACAGGCCCTTCTCTCAGTCCCAACACCTTCGCAAGCGTGATTGGTGGGGACACGAGATAGGGCCTTCTCAGTGGCTGCTCCTAGGTTCTGGAACTCCCTTCCTGGGGAGGCACGAATGGTCCCCTCCTTGCCATCATTCTGTCAGCAAGTAAAGACTTTTTTATTCCGACAGGCTTTTGAGATAGAAGGTGTTTAGGATTGGGTTCTACAAGGTTTGTTTATTGTTTTATGCTGTTATTTGTATTATTTTAAATTGTTTTTTAGTATTTTAAATGCATGTTTCATGGTTTTAAGGTTGTGTATAGTTTAATTGTATCTTAATTGTATATTTTTGTGTTTTTAACTACATGTAGTATTTGTAAGCTGCCCTGAGTTCCAGTTTGGAAAAAGGGCGGGGTAAAAATAAAGTTTCATACATTCATTCATTCAAAACATGCTGTAAAACATAATTATTTGTTATTTATTGTTATAGGCACTTTATATGAAAAAAACTGCACTCACAATCTAAATAATCCTTACTAAATGTGTATAGTATGAGGAAGATTCTCACATAGGGATGGGTAAGAATTTTGATTCAGTTTGCATTTCAAGCAGAATTCAAATCCACACTTTCCGAAACAATATGAGAACTAAAACACAGATATCCTTCGAAATTTGCATTTATTAGAGTTTTGGGATGCAGTTCACCAACTAAACAATACTTACAAAAATGCATGTATCAGGGGAAAGTGTGCATAAAAATGAATATATGAGTGAAAATAACATGCAAAAAGGCGTGATATGATGAGAAATCGCTTTCAAAGATGTATACCTTTGTCAAAACTGCCTAGTGTTTATTTGGAGAAATTTGCCCTAAAATGGTGGAGAATTTTCATGAGGAGTTTTTTTTTAAAGAATTCACAGACTGGTACAGAAATGCAGAGGACTGAATTTAAAATTAGAAAAGTGAGAAACTGAGAGAACTGAAATGGACAGATCTTTCCGCCCCTACTCTCACAGTGACAACTGTCACCATGTGGTAAGCTACAGCTAGCTTCTTTGTTAAAAACTAATGACGTCAGTGTCAGTAAGACTGTTTAACAACATTCGTTCCTCAAAAGTAACCTTAGATTATTTCCTTTAAATGTTTATACTTGCTATTATAACAATAAATAGAGAACATGACATTTATTTAATGCAGGAAAATGTTGCAGTGTTTCGTTTTAAAAAACATAGCCAGTATCTGGATCATCCCTCTCACATTCTGATCTAGAGGTTTACCTTAATCTTAGTAGAAGCCCTCTCACTTAAGGCCAAGAGAGACAAGGCCTGATGGACCAGTGAGCAGCTTCACAGATGCATGCTGAACATGTGATGACTGGCTACAACATCAGATAAATTGCTGGTGTGAAATGTAATGATTAAAATGCAAGGCATTGTTCAGTTATGCCCAACCTTGACTAGGATGCTCTTCCGGGTTATCACTGGATGGTCTCCTTGTAGACATTTCCATCACCAGCTGAAGACTTCCCCTTTCCTGGGCTGATTTTATGCAGCTGATTCATTTTTTTAAAAAAACTAGAACTGAGCCAGATAAATTTTCTTTTTAAGAAAGTACTTTTGGCTGAGAGCCAGGGTCTGGGGAAAAGAAACATTTCATGTAGCTGTGCCCCCTCACTTTTTCTATAGGCCCCTTCTGTTCTTGTGCAGTCCTCACATCAGCACTACCCACACTATCCACTGCTGCTGGGGGCTATTTCTTCAGTACTCTTTCTTTCCTTCCTTCCTAGAAGACACCACAGTGAGGGCAGGAGGCAATGACTTTTCCTGCTCCTTCTCTCACTCCAAAGGTTTACAACTGGTTTTTAGCCAGTCTTACATCAGCTTTATGCTATTCTGTGCTGGATTTTATGTGGGAATTGATTTTATGCTGATGTTTGCATTTTTTATCTTGATTGCAGTATTTATAACTTACACACCTTACACGGCGTGGGACCTCAATACCTTGTGGAACGCCTCTCTCGCTATGAACCTACCCGTTCACTTCGTTCAGAAACTAAGGCCCTCCTCTGGGTACCAACCTATCGGGAAGCCCGGAGGGTGGTTACGAGATCCAGGGCCTTTTCTGTGGCGGCCCCTGAGTTGTGGAACAGCCTCCCCGAAGAGGTACGCCTGGCGCCTACACTTCTATCTTTTCGGCGCCAGGTAAAGTCCTTTTTATGCTCCCAGGCATTTTAATCTTCTTAACTTTTTAATCTTTTAATCTGTATTTTTAATTTTTGTAGTATTTATTTTGTTTTTGTTGCGTTTTTTGTTGTTTGTTCGTATATGTTTTTGTATTTTTATTATGATATATTGTATTTTATCTCGTTTGTTCACCGCCCTGAGAGCTATTTTGCTAAGGGCGGTATATAAATTGAAATAATAAATAAATAAATAAATAAAATTTTATTTCTTTATAAATATATTTTGTACACCACTATTTCATTTTAAAAAGCATCAAAGCAGTTTACAACAATTTTTTAAAAAATCATACAGTAAAAACCATTAAAAATACAGTAAAAAGACATCTTCTTAACTGCCTGCATAAGCCTGGCATAACAGAAAGGTTTTCAGCAGGCATTTAAATATTAAAACAGAGGCGCCTGCTAAATCCCTGTTGGCAAAGCATACCAGAGAACTGGGCCGATGACACTGAAGGATTGATTTCTTGTCAATGTTAAATAAGCCTTACCAACTTGGGGGATGACCAACACCATTCCTGCCAATTATCTCAGTGATTTTGCTGAGATATAAAAGTTCAGGTGATCCCTAAGATACCCTGGTCCTAAGTTGTTCAGGGCTTTGTAAATTAATGCAAGGGCCTTGAACCTGGCTCAGTAGTGGATGGGCAGCCACTGCAGATGTTTTAAGAGTGGTGTCACATGTTGTTGGCCATGTGCTTCCATCAGCAGTCTGGTCACTGCATTTTGCACCAGCTGAAGCTTCCGAACCAGGGCCAAGGGCAGCCCTGCATTGCAGTATTACTTCTGTTTTAGTATATGCTATATGTCTGAGTTTAATTTTATATTTAACTAATGGCTTCAGCTCGGCACTCTTTGCGTGCAACCCCTCACCAGGGACTCTCTCTCTCTCTCTCTCTCTCTCTCTCTCTCTCTCTCTCTCTCACACACACACACACACACACACACACACACACACAGAGTGTGTGTGTGTGTGTGTGTACTCAGAAGCAAATCCTATTGGCAGGTATATGGGTTTTGGACTGTAGCATCATGAAGAAAAGTAGAAGTAATAAAATGTTACTTTCTATTCCTGTTTTGTGGGACATATTTCCAAGTGAAGTGTTTGAGACCAGGGTATCAACAACAGAGAAGGTAGAACTTAGTGGTGACAGTTAATCTGGAGAAACGAAATGAAGTGAAGTGGGGGTGGCTGAGCTTGAAATTATATTGGTTGAGTAGGTGTGTGGATCTGAGACCTACTCTCTGTTTCAGTCTCCCTTAGAAAAGTAAGCTCCTACGCATGTTGGTTTCTAGAAAACAAATGCCACACAAGTGAAATTATATATAAGGTAAATTAACAACATTTTAACTTTCTGAGGCAGCTAATAAAAATATTGGTGCACTTGCTTTGTGCAATTGTTTCAACATATTTTGCCATTAAATATCCTCTAGCCTGTAGTGAACAAGCAGCTATACCTTCTTTGGCCAAGCCATTTAGTTTTAGCTAAATTTGCCCCACAGGCACCTGTGGCTTAATGCCTTTTTCAAAAAATTCCTGCTCAGCAGGGAAACTGGGAATTGGTGCTGCTGCCTCAGTGGTAGAACCAGCAAAATTAAGAAGTCCCCCCCAATCTTGAGAATGTGGTGCGTTTTAGCACAAATAAAGCCCCAAGAATTATTCTAGATTACTTTCCTCTCTGCAAAATCATGCCCTTGGATGGAAATATGAACCTGAAAATCAGATCTCTAACATGCTTTTATTAATCTTGTATATTTTTGTTTTTAAAATGGGTAATTACAAAAGTTGCTTAATAACTGAAATCCCAACTGAACATTTGTTGTGCAAGATTTTAATATATGAGGAGAGTTAATATATGAGGAGATTCAAAAAGTAAACTCACTGCAGCTATTACAATGATCTTGGGCAGTCTCCCCTTTTCTTGCTCCCTATATTCACCATGGCTGTGGGCACACTAGTTGCTTAAAAAGCAGCCAGAATGGATTTTTCAGAATGGAAGACAGATGGGTTGATCTATCAATCAGTTGTGAAATCTGCCTGAAGCTGAATAAAAAACAACAATACTCAAGCTTCTGACCAGGGTTGTAGAGTAAAAAGGGGCAGAGTTTGACTAGCATTGTGTGCCCCCATTTGCAGAAAAAAGAGGTGAAGACACACTGGACCGGCAGAACAGTAAGTGTGTCTCCATGTGCCACATGAGTATCTGAGTGGGTTCCCATTTATTTTACTTTCATGTTTTAACAAGTAGCAGGCAGCCTGTATTAGATGGACCAGCTATAGCTCATCTTCAAGATTTAAGAACATAAGAACAGCCTTGCTGGATAAGTCAAAAGGCCTATCTAGTTTATCGTTTTGATCTCACAGTGGCCAACCAGATGCCTATGGGAAACCTAAGTAGCACATGAACACAGCAACACTCTTCTGCTTGTGAGGCCCAGAAGCTGGCATTCAGGAGCATATTGTTCTCATACTGGAGGTAATATAACCATCATGACTAATAGCCATTGATAGCCTTAACCTCCATGAATTTGCCTAATTACCTTTTACAGTTGCTGGCTATCACTACACCTTGTGGTGATAAACTCCATAATTTAATTATGCACTGTGTGAAGAAATACTTTCTTTTGTCTGTCCTGAATCTTCCAACATTCATCTTTACTAAATTTATGAGACAGAGAAAAAAACCCCTCTCTCTATCTACTTTTCCTACATCATTCATAATTATAGTGTTATGAAATCAAGGGTTGAAATAGATGATTTCTTTGGGTCCCCTTCAAGTAGGGTTGCCGTACTCCAGTCCCACAAATCCAGGCTCCCGACCCTGCTGTGGATCGCGAGAGGAAGTTCCCAGGCAACCCCCTGTTGGCGTGTGTGCGTTGTTGTGTGAAACAGCATACATTACGTTGGAGTTAAGTTGAGCAAGAAACTTCTTCAGAGCATGTTAAGAGTCTTTATTGAAAGACATTAAGGCCAGAGGCTTAAGCGTAAATACATGTAGAGATTCTTCAGTCACCCCCCTTCTGGTACATCTCTCTCCATAGATAAACACAAAAGACAGCCTCTCAGCTCAGAGGCATAATTCAGAAGAAGACGACAACACATAGACTCTGTTAGAACTTTCCCAGTCGCTATCAGATGGCTACCATAGCAATGGCCCTGGCCATCCGTTCCCAGACAGGGCATAGACATAACTCCCCCTTAACCACAGTTACGTCTTCACACTTGCAGGCTTCATGGAAAACTACTAGAGACAGTAATGCCTACTGGTCACCAGCCCAACAGTCTCCCTTTTTTCCATTAAGACTGCAAAATACACATGAAATACATCTCCATAATACATAGTCATACAGTCATACATTTCTACAATACCTCTTGCAATACATTTCAGTACATTGCATTTTCAGTTCAGAACAGTTCAAACTTACATCTCAGTACAGTTCAAAACTTTATTCACTCAAACTTTGGTTCAACACATGTCAAATAAAGTGTCTCAGGATCCATGTCTACAACTTTATTCATTCCAGGACTTGTTATTAATCCCACAGTAAATCTGTCAGGCGGTTTGCCTAAATTCGCTCTCGTGGAGCGTCTTAAAGGAACCAGAGCCTCGGCTCTCTCTGCCCCCCCATTTGTGCTTGTGCTTGGCACAACCTGCGCAGGAGCTTCCATTTCCTCAGCTTTTCGTTTCTTCGATCTGCGTTTTCCAGAAATGAGCTCATCCAAAGCATCTCTGAGAGGTATTTGTGTACCTTCCACTTTAACGTTAACATCTGGCTGAAATTTCTGTGATTGTGTTCGTGTTTGTGTTTGTGTGTCATTTGTTCCTGCAAGGACTGTCTCCCTTTGATCCCAAGGCTTTTCTGAGACTTTAATGCTTCTGCTCAGAATTAACTGCTGTGTTTCTGGACACCAAACTCTGTAATATGCATTCTGAAATCCCAAAACAAAACCTTGCTGTGCTCTGGGCGCAAGCTTGCCCCTCCTTTTTCCCTGTGGAATGTGGATCCAGCACCTTGCCCCGAATTTTTGAATGTGTTGTATTCTAGGCTTTCTGCCAGTAAGTTTCTCATAAGGAGACATTCCAATAGCACTGTGTAACACCCTGTTGTGAATGTAATTCGCATAAATAATTGCTTCTGCCCAGAAAGAATTCCCTAAACTGCAATCCAGCAGCATGGCTCTCATTGCTTCCCCAAGCACCCTATTTTTTCTCTCAGCAGTTCCATTGGAAAACGGGCTGTGTGGAGCAGTGAAATTCTGGTTTATTCCCTTACTCTCCAGAAAGTCACTCAATGCTTTACTCGTAAATTCCCCACCTTGGTCCGAGCGTATAGCCCCTACCGTGACCAAGTGTTGAGTTTCGATTCTCTTAATGAACAGTTTCAGCTTCTGCTCAGCTTCACTTCTTCTGAAACGTAAAACAAATGTCTGTCTTTAATTAATATATGGCTTGCTCCGCTGTCGACAATAAAGTTAATTTGTTCCAAGTCTTTAGACTTCTGTTTACAAACAAAGTTCACACTTCCCTGCTTCAAGCCTCCGTCCCTGGAGTTTCGCTTGACTGGACAACCCCGCTGGAGATGTCGTCGATCTCCACAAACAAAACAAGCCTTCAGCCTCTGTTGCTGCTCCTGTTTATTATCCTTCGGCACGACAGTTTTCACCTCTTGCTTCCTGACAGCCTCCATCGACTCGGCTCTTTTCGCCTCCTGTCTCCGCTGCCATTCTTGGGTCAATTTTTCCTCAATAAACGCAACGTTCAAACCTCCGTCAGGCATGGCTTCGAAAGCCATTACCATATTATTCCAAGTCCCATCAAGTGAAGCCAGGATCAGATAGGTTTTCTGAAGTTCAGAGTGTTCGACGCCTCGGTCTGTCAACTCAGCAAACAGGCGTCTGAATTCCGTGAGATGCTCACTCATGTCGCACTCACCCGTGAAGCGCATTTGATAAAGCTTCCGTGCCAAACACAATCTAGATCCTGCGGTCTGTTGCACATGAATGCCTTCCAACCGGTCCCACATCTCCTTGGCGTTTGTAACATCTCTCACGTGTAACAGTTGAGAGTCAGATAGAGCCAGAAGTATAAAAGCCTGCGCCTTCTGATCTCTACGCGTCCAAGCCGCAGTCAGCACCGCCGGAGTGGGTCCATCTATTGTGTCCCATAAATCCTCTTTTATCAGCAAAGCCCTCATCCTCGGCTTCCAGCTGCCAAAATTCTTTTCATTAAGTCGTTCCATCAGCAAGCCTCCACCAGACAGGTTTACAGCCATGTTGCTCACCTCCATCTGGTTCAATCAATCAAGCTGCCTTCTCTGGAACTCCGTCTGCCGTTCAGACCAGCAACTTACTCCGGTGTAATGCGCTGTGGAGCGCAACCATCCTCTGCTACCACTGTTGGCGTGTGTGCGTTGTTGTGTGAAACAGCATACATTACGTTGGAGTTAAGTTGAGCAAGAAACTTCTTCAGAGCATGTTAAGAGTTGAAAGACATTAAGGCCAGAGGCTTAAGAGTAAATACATGTAGAGATTCTTCAGTCACCCCCCTTCTGGTACATCTCTCTCCATAGATAAACACAAAAGACAGCCTCTCAGCTCAGAGGCATAATTCAGAAGAAGACGACAACACATAGACTCTGTTAGAACTTTCCCAGTCGCTATCAGATGGCTACCATAGCAACGGCCCTGGCCGTCCGTTCCCAGACAGGGCATAGACATAACTCCCCCTTAACCACAGTTACGTCTTCACACTTGCAGGCTTCATGGAAAACAACTAGAGACAGTAATGCCTACTGGTCACCAGCCCAACACCCCCCCCCCACTGTCCAGGCCTGCGACGCCCTCCTGAATGCTCCACCTACCTCTCCTTTGAGATAAATGCTGGTCACTCTGCAGGCGCAACCCTGCCATCAAGCAAGATGGCGTCCAAGGTTTCTGTAAGGGGCTGATGACCCTGCTGCCAACTTGGTTGATGGAAGGGATGCGTGCACGTAGCACATTTGCGTGACATCAACCAAGATGGCGCCAGAGGCATCAGCCCCTTAGGGAAGCCTCAGCCGCTATCTTGGTTGATGGCAGGGTTGCGCCTGCAGTGCGACCAGCATTTATGTCAAGAGAGAGGTAGGGAGGTGGAGTGTGCGTGCATGTGCCGGGGCCCAGGGCAGGCTGATGCCAGCCCTGAGCACTGCTCACCTTGCCCTCCACGCACGCCTCTCTTCTCCTCACCAGTTTCTGCAGCTCGGTGCCCGCCCAGAAAATCCGGGCCACCTAATGGGCTAAGCGGGCGCCGGGTAGCAGGGCTATAATCTGGGTAAAACCCAGGTGACTGGGCAGTATGGCAACCCTACCTTCAAGCCTGCGATCTTGTATCTGAAGTTGTGATATGAAAGCAAGAAACCTGCTCTACTGGTCGGACTAGCTTCCTTTGCTAATCTAATAGTTTAATCAAGTCAGCCTGAGAGTTAATGGACTTACTGAATGGTCAATCTGCATATCCAAAGGGAGCTGTTGGAACTCTTTTTAGAGGAGAGGCCCTCCCTCCCCATCCTGGACCCAAGGAGAAGCTTGTATTTTCAGTCTAGTCAGGAGAAGCTGGGAAATAGGGAGACATACTGAGAGGTCTGCTCTCTAAACCATGGCTTTGAGATGCCTCCCTATAAGCCTGATGGAAAAGCAAGATCTAGTGGACTGTTAATGTTTTGAACCTCTCCATCTTAACCTCAGATTGTGTATGTGTAAATAAACCATATCTCAAAAAGACACCACAGTCTCTGCTGACCTTCTTTCCAGGGAAATCAACTCTGAGTAAGTGCAGAAGCCCTTGGAAGTTTCACATCACTCAGAGACTGAGTCTCAGGTACACAACACTGGTGCCAGCAGTGGAATTGAGTTTCCTGGAGGAAGAATCAAGAGCAAGGTGTGAGTGTGTCAAAATGGAGGGAGGAATAGCAACACTTTTGGAACAGATGAAACTGATGTTCCAGCAGCAAGAAGAGCAAAGGCAATGAGACCACCACAATGACCAGCAGCAAAGGCAATGAGAGTGGCAGGAGCACTGGTAATGAATGGAGATTTTTGGAAGCATCTTTGAAGAGAAAAATCAGGCCCCATGTGAGGAGGTGAGAACCCTGCCTGATCAGCCACTGCAAGGGCTTCAGAGTGCCCAGGGAGCTCAGCTGCAAAGCACTGAGACTGGGAAGGCTAAAAAAATCCAGGAAGTGGATGGGCAGCTGGAGGGCTTGGACTGTGAGGAGTTGCAGTTGGTGGTGGGGAAGACTGTCCAGGAACCTGCCTGCGAGGAAGATGCCAGAAAGATGCAGAAGAAGCCCCACGAACTGGAGAAAGAAGGCTGGAAAATGAAGAGGAAGGTGCCTCAGAGAAAAGTGTACTACAGGCTGAAGAAGAGCTACTGCTGATAGATTTCTTCACCCTGTGGATCCCAGCTGTGGAAGAGAAAGTGCAGGAAGAGCTATGTGTGCATGTGGAGAAGCTGACAGTGCCTGCAGAAATGGCTGTGCAAGAGAAAGTGCAGGAGGAAAAGTTGGAGGCGTGCGTGCACGTTCAAGAGGAGCTGCCAACGCCTGGAGAAATGGGTGAGATCAAATCATTGACTGACTTGGCAATTTGGCTGCCAAGTAGGGTTGCCAGGTTTCTGGTTTTGACTGGTGACTCCAGTTTTTGGGGGTCCTCTCTGGGTCTCCGGGTGACTCACCTTCATCTCCAGACTTAGTTTTCATTTAAAAATAAAAATTTAGTTTCCAGGTGGTCTGGTTCAAAAGATATAAACCAAAATGTCACCCCCCAACTTCTGTTACTTCTGGCTGCTCTAATCTAAAATAATTTTAAATGAATTTTAAAATTTAAAAGATAACTTTTTTGTAGCTCAGGGGTAGGACATACACTTTGCATGTAGAGACCCAAAATTCAATCTCTGGAAGAGATTATTGCTTGCAATCCCGGAGAGCCAATGCTAATCCATGTCAGCAGTACTGAGCTAGATGGTACCAAATGGCCTGACTCAGTATGAAAGAGGAAAGAGACCCAAGGGCCAGTGACTCAGAAATTTATTTATATATTTTATTTACACCATTTATATACTGCTTTATTGTAAAAAAAAACCTCGAAGTGGTTTATAGAAGGAATTAAAACAATAAAATTATTTGCAAAAACAGTTCAAGGCAGGTATTTAAAAGCATTCAAAATAATAAAACCAACAATGAGTTAAAAACAGAAAAAAACCAGAATAGCTTCTACATGCCTGGGTAGGCTTGCCTGAATAAAAATATTTTTAGCAGGTGCCAAAATGAGTATCATGAAGGTGCCTGCCTAATGGAAATAGACAGGGAGTTCCAAAGCATAGGTACTGCCACACTAAAGGATCCATTTCTTATAAGAGCAGAACAAGTACTATTTGGAACTAGGGTTGCCAGGCTCAGGGCCTGAGACTGATCCTGTATCTTTAGGAGAAGAGAAAATTCAGCCAAGTGCAGGTGTTCTTGAAACACTATAATGGGAAAAACCACAAGGTGGAATTCTCCCTTCCCCCTGCACAACTTTTAAAGATACAGAAGGACAGTGAGTAGGAGAAAGATGGATCCAGTCTTCAGTGTGCCAGTGAAAGAGCAGATGTGTTTCTGGAGAGGTGTCCCAAGATCTTTTGTGCAGCAATAGGGATCAGCTTGCACTGGGAAGTTCATGAAGCCCCAAGACAAAGGGCCATGAGGCCAACTGCATGGTTTGGGGTGGGGGTTATGTTTATGGGACTGTGTACTGATTTGTTATAGGTATTCTTTGTGAGAGTTTTGGTATTGCCTTTTGAAGTGTTTTTGATGTGGTTTTGCATGCTAGGGGGGATGGGATGGGAAATATGGCCCTTATAGTCCAGCATCCTATTCTCACAGTGGCCAACCAGATGCCTATGGGAAGCCCACAAATAGAACCTGAGAGCAAGAGCACTCTCTCCTGCTGCGGTTTCCAGCAACTGGTATTCAGAAACATATTGCCTTTGCCCATGGAGGCAGAGCATAACCATCATGGCTACTAGCCACTGATAGCCTTATCCTCCATGAATTTCCCTAATCCTCTTTTAAAACCATCCAAGCTGATGGCCATCACTGCCACCTGTGGGAGTGAATTCCATAGTTTAACTATGCACTGTGTGAAAAAGTACTTTCTTCTGACTGTCCTGAATCTTCCAACATTTAACTTCATTTGGATGGCCACGGGTTCTAATGAGAGATGGATAACTTTTCTCTATTCATTCTCTATGCCATGCATAATTTTATACACTTCCATCATATCACCTCTTACTCACCTTATCTCTAAACTAAAAAGCCTCAAATACTGCAACCTTTCCTCGTAGGGGGCTTACTGTATTCCTTTGATGATTTTGGTTGCCCTTTTCTGAACATTTTCTAACTATACAATACCCTTTTTCAGGTGACGCAACCAGAACGGTACATAGTATTCCAAATGTGGTCACAGCATAGATTTGTATAACAGCATTATGATAGTGGCAGTTTTATTTACAGTTCCTTTCCTAATGATTCCTTTCATGGAGTTTGCCTTTTTCACAGCTGCCACACACTGGGTCAACATCTTCAGTGAGCAATCCACTATGACTCCAAAGTCTCATTCCTGGTCAGGCACTGCCAGTTCAGATCTCATGAGCATATAGGTGAAATTAAGATTTCCCCCCCAACTAGGGGCTCCACCCTTGCCCACTTTGCACACCAACCTCATACCCTAACCCCAGGAACTGGAACCCCATGCACCTACCATGCCAAAGTGCTCAGTGGCTGAAGCTATTTCTGCATGGGTGCCACCACCTCACTGTTTTCATGCTGGCCCCCTTCCCCAGGTTGCCAAGGCACCTCCCCCAGGTCACCAAGTTAGTCATGTCTATTAACTTAAGTGGGTCTACTTTGAGTAGGAGTAGCACTGAATATTACCCCTAATTTTTATTCCACACACTTACCTGTATCGAAGTCTGAAGGTGGTTTCTTTAGTTTCTTTTCTCACAGGACAGAACAGAACAGGATAATGTATAACACCCAATGAATAATGTTATACTTTTAAAAATAAATAAATAGATAGATACAGTGTGTTGCAAGAGTAATCAGACCCCTGACCAATGCTCTCATATTACTGAATTTCAAATGGTACATTGTAATTTCGTTCTGTATGATATTTTATGTTGAAATACTATTGTAAGGTGACATTGGTTTTTTGTTGGGAAATGTTTGGCAACCAACATGTTTCAGTTTTTTATGTTTCTTACAAACATTTCCCAACATAAACCAATGTCACTTTACAATAATTGATTTTGAGTTTCAGTGTTTCAAAATAAAATAACATACAGAATGAAATTAGCATGTACCATTTGTAATTCAGTAATATGAATTATATGAATGGTTGGGATAAATAAATAAATAAATAAATAAAAGACTATCTCTTTAGTGACCTTTTAGATGAACATATAATATCATTTGTTATATGTAAGAGATCTTCCACCCTGTTTGTAATCTAGTATATAGCAATGTGTGTGCCATATTCAATGGCCATTTGTAACACTCTCCACTTCCGCGTACCTCACTTTCTGTTTCTGTACAGGCTGTAGAGCAGGGATGGGAACCTGTGACCCTCCAGATGGTCCTAGACTACAGCTCCCATTATCCTTGACCACTGGCCATGCTGGCTGGAGCTGATGGGAGTTGGGAGTCCAGTAATGGGTGGGGGGGAGGCAAAGATCTCACCCCTGCTGTAGAGCTTTAAAATGACTGCTTCACTACTTCTATGGTATAGCAACCTATATGTAAGCATTAGTATTTCCTTATCTTGCCATTTAGGCTGCAATCTTAATCGCAGTTGCCTGGGAGGAAACCCCACTGAACACAGTGAGACTTACTTCTGAGCCAATGTGTGTAGAACTGACCACTGTGTATATTATTGTTACGCTGCTGCTCTTATAGTAACAGAGTTTTCCCTATTTTAAACTCTCTTCTTGTTTGCAAGAACTTCCTTGCAGTTGCTGTTTTTTAAAAGGCAATGATATTAAATACCACCAGGGGAAATACATTAAGGTATTTTTTCCCATTAACAAATATTGTTTAGATTTACTGTACTTGATATAACACACCCTTGTTGTATATTTTAACTGGTTCTTGAATATGGAGATCAGAAACCAAGCCTCAAGCAATATTTTACTTCTTGGTGTCTAAACATGTTTTTTTTATTAGTAGCAAGGTTGGGTGGCTGGGGTTTTATTTAAATACCTTCTATACCTTTTCAGACATATTTTTGTAACCATAAATTATTGGGAAAATATCTTCTTTTTCCTCCTTAAAACTAGCCATCTATGTCTACAAGTGTAATAATTGCCTTTAATATATACATCATTTAATCAGAAAAAGGTTCTATGCACTTTTTAAAAAAACTGATCTAGGTGGAAATATTTGTCTCTCTGATGAATTAATACTTACTAGTCACTTAATCATTTCAAGGAGAGTGAAGCATGTAATGTTTCCATGCAGAGTGTGAAGTAGTGACAAAGAAGGAGTCTAGAAGGAAAATACACCCTAAAGAAGACATTTTCTAACTGCCTCATTTGTGTATGTGTTGCAATAAAAAAAATAGTGTAGGAGAATGTTGAGTGCATCTTTTTAGTACACGGTAGTCTTTCAGTTCTGTAGTATTTTAACTTGTTTATAAACAATCTAGAGTTAGGACTGAGCAGTGTGGGGGCCAGCTTTGCTGCTGATAATAAATTGTTCAGGGTCATTAAAACAAAAAGGGTTTGCAAAGAGCTCCAAAAGGACCTCTGCAGACTGAATGAATGGGTGGTAAAATGGCAAATGAAATTCAGTGTGAACAACTGTAAAGTGATGCATGTCTATCTAATCTAACATCACACTGTAATTCACTTGGCCACAGAAGCTGGCACAGCGAACTATAGCATGATGATTACAAAGAGCTCCCACAAGGCCGCCCTTTCCTCTAGGCCATGTGGTAGTGAGGGTGAGAGGGTGGGTGAGACTGGGCAGACAGCAGGAGAGTGAGCGAGTAGTGGCAATGGGTGGTGGCCTGGGTGAGCTGTGGAACTGGTTCTTGGGAGGCCTCAGTGTTGCTACTGCAATGCCTCCCTTTCCTCCAGGCCATGTGGTGGGAGGGGGGTGATATCGGGCAGAAGAGTGAGTGGGCAGGCGGCAGCCTGTGTGACCCATGGAGCCAGTTCATGGGATGTTTTGGCATTGCTGCCTTGAGGCCTACCTTTCCTCCAGGCCATGTAGTGGTGGTGAGACCAGGCAGGGCAGCAGAAGAGTGAGCAGGTGAGTGGGTGATGGTGGCCAGTGGTGGCCTGCATAAGCCTCAGAGCAGGTTCATGGGAGGTCTCAGCACTGGTACAGTGAGGCCTCCTTTTCCTTCAGGTCATGGGTGGAGGGAAGTAGGACAGGCAAAATTGTGTGAAGAGTGAACAAGTGGCCAGCAGCAGCAGGGGGCAGCCTCCATGAGCCATTAAGTGACAGCCTGGGGCAGCTCCTTGGCAACTGCCCTGCTTTGCTGTCACCAGGACCACCACCAGCTATTTCACCAATGAAGGGTGAGGAGGAGGGAAATGGCAGGAGAGAGCAGGATAGTTTCTGTGGAGCTGCCCAGGCCTGTGGCACCCACCGCATCCCTTCTCTGTGGGAGAAGGTCTGGGAGGTAGGTCCCTTGGCAACCTGGTGGAGGGGGCCAGCATGAAGAGAGTGAGGTGGTGGCACCCATGCAGAAAGGCCCGGAGCCACTGAGCACTTTGGCATGGTAGGTGCATGGGGTTCCAGTTCCTGGAGTTAGGATGTGGGGTTGGTGTGCAAAGAGTTCAGGGGCAGAGGCCCTAGTCGGGGCAAAAAATTCTTAATTTCACATATACGCTCATGAGATCTGAACTGGCAGGAATGAGACTTTGGAGTCATAGTGAACAGTTGAATGAAGATGTCACCCCTGTGTGTGGCAGCTGTGAAAAAGGCAAACTCCATGCAAGGGATCATTAGGAAAGGAACTGTAAATAAAACTGCCACTATCATAATGCTGTTATACAAATCTATGCTGTGAACACATTTGGAATACTATGTACCATTTGCGTCATCTCAAAAAGGATATTGTATAGCTGGAAAACGTTCGGAAAAGGGCAACCAATGAGCAGGATGCTGTGCTAGATGGGCCACTGGCCTGATCCAGTGTGCTCTTTTATGTTCTTATGTCTTTCCATATTGTGCCCTGGAGTTAAACATGTATCAAGAGTAAAGACTCTTGGGACTTTTTGACCTTTGCACTGGTTATATAGCCTGTGCAGCATGATTCTATGCATGATTACTTGGATGAAAGTCCCACTGTATTCAGTGGGACACACTTCCCATGTAAATATAAATGTGTACATAATTAGTGTGAAACAAGGTTCAGACATATACATTTGTATGCACACAGGCTTGTGATCTTAGAATCCACTGCAAAAAAAAGGGGTGAACAGATCACTCAAGGAGGTCTAGTCATGCACAAATATATGCACATAGGCTTAAATCAAACATGGACACAGTATGGTATGTGACTAAGGCTTTCTCCTGCATTGTGTGTCCTGTGTTTGTATAATGTGTGCATACAGAATAACATATGTGACACTGCATGTTTTGTTGAATATGTGTAGGAATCTAACTCCATGTTATCATTATGGGATGTATATTCAAAATTGTGTAGTGTCTGTAAAATTGGTGTTTTGAAGCATAAAGTGTGTGCCTAAAGATATATGAGGTTTTATGGATGTCTTATTTTATGAACAAAAGTATTATGAGACTAGTTTTCAAGATCTATGCTCCTTTTATCATTTTAAGAAAATAAGAAGAGTCCTGCTGGTTCAGACCAAAGGCCTATCTAGTCCAGCAGTACCTGTTCTCATTGTGGCCAACCAGATGCCTATGAGGAGCCTGCAAGCAGGACATCCCCACTTGTGAGTCCTGGACATACTGTCTCTGATTCTGGAGGTTTCTGGATGAGATGGATTATCTAGATCCATTTCAATCTGGCTTTAGGCTGGGTTATGGGACAGAGACAGCTTTGGTCACTTTGGTGGATGACCTATGCCAGGAACTGGACAGGGGGAGTGTGTCCCTATTGTTTTTGCTGGACCTCTCAGCGGCTCTTGATAACATCAACCATGGTATTCTTCTGGGCCTCCTCAATGGAATGGGACTTGAGGGCACTGTTTTACAGTGGCTCCATTTCTGGACGGGAGAGCCCAGAAGGTGGTGCTGGGGGATTCCTGTTCGACTCCTTGGCTGTTGGCCTGTGGAGTCCCTCGGGGTTCTGTTCTGTCCCCCATGCTATTTAACATGTACAGTACATGAAACCTCTGGGAGAGGTAGTCTGGGGCAATAGGGTCCGGTGCCACCATTATGCTGATGACACCCAACTTTATTTCTCCTTTCCACCTAAATCCAAGGAAACTGTTTCAGTTCTAAACCAGAGTCTGTCGTCAGTAATAGATTGGATGAGGGCAGACAAATTGAAGCTTAATCCAGACAAGACAGAGGTGCTCTTGGTGAGTTGGAAGGCAGATCAGGGAATAGGGATTCAACCTGTTTGGGGTGCGGTTATATTTCCCTAAAGACACAGGTTCTCATTTTGGGTGTACTCCTGGACTTAGCCCTGAACCTGGATGCTGAGGTTTCAGCAGTGGCCAGGGGTGCTTTTGCACAATTAAGACTAGTGTGTCAACAGCGCCCATTTCTGGAGATGTATGACCTGGCCACAGTGACACATGCCTTAGTGACATCCTGTTTGGATTACTGTAACGCACTCTACATGGGACTGACTGCCTTTGAAGAATGTTTGGAAACTTCAGCTGGTCCAAAGAGCTGCAGCCAGATTGCTAACTGGGGTTGGTTACAGGGAGCACACGTCTCTCTTGTTACAATACCTCCACTGGCTACTAGTCTGTTTCTGAGCACAATTCAAAGTGCTGGTTATGACCTATAAAGCCCTATACAGCTCAGATCCAGGCTACCTGAAGGACTGTATCTTCCCATATGAGCCTGTTTGAGCCCTGAGACCATTGCGGGAGGTCCTTCTCTCAGTCCCGCCACCCTCACAGGCATGACTGGTGGGAACATGGGAAAGAGCATCCTTGGTGGCTGCCCCAGGCTTTGGAACTCCATTTCTAGGCTCCTTCCCTGCTCTCCTTACATCGGCAGTGAAGACTTTCCTGTTCCAACAGGCTTTGGGCTATTAAATAGGCTGCTGTTTTCACTGATTTGTAGTGTGTGTGTGTGTGTGTGTGTGTGTGTGTTTAATTGCCATGTTTTAAATGGTTTTAATTTTATAGTTAATTTAATTACATTTTAATTATAAATTCTGTATGTTTAATTTTAAATGTTTTTAACTGTTCGTGTTTTAATTTTTTTAAGCCTTGAGTCCCAGTTCTGGGGAAAAGGCAGGATATAAATAAAAATAGTAATAATACAACAACAATAATACAGCCGTCATGGCTAGTAGCCATTGATAGCCTTATCCTCCATGAACTTGTCTAATCCCCCTATATTAGCTTAGAATGCCAAGGTGCAGTTACTGTGCTGCCAATACGGATGGGTGAGAATTTCAATTCAGTTCACATTTCGGGCAGAATTTATCAAATCTGCAATTTCTGGAACAATATGAGAACCGAAACACAGCCATCCTTCGAAATTCACATTTATTAGAATTTTGAGATGCAGTTCGCTAACTAAACAACATTTACAAAAATGCATATATTAGGGTAAAGTGTCCATAAAAATGAATACACGAGTGAAAATAACATGCCAAAAGGCATGAAATGATGAGAAATGGCTTGCAAAAATGTGTACCTTTGTCAAAACTGCCTACAAAATGTGTTTATTTGGAGAAATTCACACTAAAATGGTAGAGAATTTTCATGAGGATTTTTTAAAAAACAAATTCACAGATCACTGTAGAAATGTAAAGAACTGAGTTTAACATTGGAAAAATGAGAAACCTAGAAAACCGAAACAGACAAATCTTTCCATCCCTAGCTGGCAGTTGATTACACTGGATTGTTCAGCTTTGCATTTTGAGGTTTTATTTAATGGATTTATTCTAACTTTATATAAGATATATAAACTAATATAACTTAGTTATATAATCATTTTTTGCTGTCTTTTTGCTGTTGACAATTTTTGATGGATACATGCATATATAATAATCTGGTATCTGTATTCAAGAGCAAATTCAAATGCTCCTGTCTGTATTTTGGCAATGCATGGAGTGCATATTTCAGAACTTTGTGCCTATGCTATGTGTGTATTGAAGGACATGCCTTAGGAGGTTGTGATGTGCATGTGAATGTTTTACCTAAACATGGCATGTACTGTGGGACTTTTAAAAAAATCCTGTGTCCACATGCACAATGTGTGTTTTCAAGGGCTAGTTATACATAATCTAAGGTGAGAGGTTGGACAGGTATTGGTAATGTTTGTTCTACATGTGAATTGCAGCATTCCCCCCCCCCCCCTGAGATAATATTTCATGCATGCAAGCATTGTTGGTAAGGCATGGGATGTGTGCCTCCAACAGGGCTTTTTTGTTGTTGTTGTTAAACAATCCTGTTTTGTGTGTGTGCGTGCCTGGGGGGCAAAGGTTGAGGTTCTCCAGGTGGTAGAAGAGCCAAACCTACTGCGGCTAATCCCATTAATCTTCCCACTTGGTTTCTTCCAAGGAGAAAGCAAATCATCAAAGGACTTTGGCACCGCGCTTCGATTTCTGCCGCAGTACACTACTCTCAACCCCCTGGCCTCTCCCAAAGTCTACCAGCGGGGTTCAACGAAGACCTACCTGCACGTCGGGCTGTGAATGCAAGTGTGTAAAAGGGGTGGGCTGGGGAGGGGAAAAAGAAGAACTATGCAAATAGAAGCCTCGCGGGTAACCAATCAGGAGCAAGCGGCGGGAGTTTGGGGAGCCCGCTTCTGCTCTTTTAGTCCTCCGCCCACTTCCCACCCAGGGAGAGCTCTCAGCAGCTCGCGGAGCGCCGGGTCCTGGCGGGGTGCGCGCGTGGTGGCACCACCTCTCCTCGAGGACCAGCTGCTGCTTCTGCTCTGGCTCCCCCCGCTTCTGCTTTGCTGCCTTCGCCTGCCCCAAGGCAGGTCCCGCTCCCTCCAGACATAGAGGGTGAATCTGGGGCTTCCCTCAGGAGCCTGCCTGCCTGTCCTCTTCCATTGATCCCTCTTGGCTTGGCTGCCGCCTGACCCGACCCTCTGAAGGGGCTTCCCTCCGCAGGTCTTCGGCTGTCCTGTTCACCCAGCGCCTCCTGAGGCTCCTCACCTTCAGCCACCGAGGAACTGCTGCTAAGTGCTTTGAAGCCCGCTGCACTCTGCCTTTTCTCTCCCACAAAACTGGGGTGGGGTAGGGTAGGGTGGGGTAGGGTGGGGGGAGAGGCGGCTTTGCAAGCTCCACGTCGGTGCGCGCAGTTTTTCGGCGCTTCGCGAGGATCCGCAGCAAAGCGCTCTGAAAAAAAAGCCGGCCGGAGAGGAGGAGGGTGATTCGGGCGCTTCTCCCTCCCCGGAGCGGATGGAAAAGAAAAACGGGATGCTCCTGAGCCATATTTGTTGCCTCTTTTATCAGCTGTGTTTCCTGTCAAATGGGATCACTTCAGGTAATTTCAGCCTTCTGTCTCCCCCGCCCCGCGCACAACCAGCCCGCCCTCTTACTTTTTGAATCTCGTCTGCTTAATAAACGGACACTTATTATTCCTTGTAGTTCGTTGAGATTTCCAAATGCTAGCGGCGGCGGTGGGGGGCTTGTGCAACGTGGGGGATCGACAGCTTGAGATGAAGGGAATGTGTAGGCGTGCCATTTCTGCTGGTGATAGGATTCGTGATGAGGGTCCTCAACAAGCACAAACTTCTCTACAAGACACTAGCATGGACCTGTATCTCTGCGAGGTGCCGGGGCTCCAGTTGGCCTGGAATCCCTTGGCCCATCACCTCAAAAATGCACAGGGCTAGGGGTCGATGCGATGAAAAAAGCACTCTGCATATGCTCAGAGTCAGATACTTCAGTCAGTTTTAAGATGATCGTGTAAATGCTTTCTAAGGTTGACATTCTAATACTGAAAATTAAGCCCTCGCTCACATCCAGCGCTTCTTTCAGCTAACAGTATGAAACATGAGGGGACTCATTCTCTGTCTTCCTTATAGTAAAAGCTCCTCCCATCCTGGTAATTGTTTTGATACTCTCTGATCAAACACCATAGGACAATATCTTGGTTTAGCATAATTTACAAGAATATGTCCTCTGATATCGGTTTCTCCAGAGTGTGGCCTTATGTAACGTTCAGACTATGTGTTTTTACTACTTTGGGGTGATCTATTTGTTCTCCATCTGCATACATGATCTATAAGGGGAGCTGAAGTTGAGGATGTAAAAGTGCACAATAAAATTACAAAGTACACCTATGTCTATGGTTGGAACTATACATTGTTATTTTCACATATTGCATTCAACAATAACTTTTTAAGTATATAATTTCCAAAAGTAATTGGGCAAGTTGATTCCTTCCTCTTCCCTTATCATCAACACACACTCTCCTGGTACAGGAGCTCTCTTAATGTTTTCTCTCACACATGGATCAAGGCCAAATGTTCAGTATTTAATAAATTGTATTCTTTAGTGTTTTCTTCCATGGACAAGACTAGATAGTGAATTTTAAGGAAACCCCTTTCACTGTTTCACTGTCTTCTGTATACCCTGCAAGCTTCACTTAGCAACTGAGTTCTTTGCAGCGCTTTCCTGTGCAGTGAGGAGATTGTGTTGTACGATGAGGCATTTGTGATGAATAGAAGAATACACAGGATAGCATTGGGTGTAAAAATCCATATTGTAGAGAAGTTGGGGTGGGGGATACTGAACACTGAATCAGGATTGTTACTGTAAGGTAAGATCACTATACTCCAGTATTCTGGAATATGGCATATATCCTCTGAGATATTCTGTATCCCTTTGTATGGTGTGAGTTTGCAATCTGTTTTGATAAGATATGAAAGCACAGTCTATGTAATTATAACACTTGACACATCATAGTGTCAAAAATGATGGGAAGGGCTGTAGAGCACAAGCACTACATATGATAGAGCACATGCTTTATATGCAAAAGTTCCCTGGTGTAATCTCTGGTATCTCCAGGTAGGACTGGGAAAGACTCTTGAAGCCCTGGAGAGCAACTGCCACTCAGTGTAAACGGTACGAAGGTAGAGGAGTTGAACTCACATATGTTCTTGTGATTCATATTATCATTTTTATGATTGAGAATGTAAAACAGATTAGTGGGACCTGCAACAAAATGTGGTGGTATATCTCTACCTCTCCAGGATCCATCCCTGGGAGAGGAGTTATTCCCTCCTGCCTTCAACCATAATCTCTTCCCCACCTCTAGTTTCCTTTTTTTCTTTCAACTGACTCCTCAACATTAAAAAAAAAAACCTTCATAAGCTGTTCTTTATAAAAAAAAAACTTTAAAAAACCCACAACTTTTTCTTTTAAGTTACAAATGTATATACTTCTCACATCTAAGGACTCCCCTGACGATGTAGAAACTAGCACTTTATTTTTGGGTGGCCCCATTCCAAAACAAACTGATAGCACTCACCCACCCAGGTTCACAATTAGAGGGAATTATTATCATCATGTTGTAGATGTGCCTGAGACAAAGGCCACCTAGTGAGTTCATAGCAGAGGTGCAATTAGCCACTACACACTATCTCAAAACATTAAACAGAACTGTTAAAATGGATAATATGTTGTCCCTATTTAATGCCTTTTGATTTAAATATAGGTCTTAAATATGATAGAGTTTATTTTTTAAAAATATCTGCAGTAGTCTTCAATGCTGGTATAAATTTCAGTGTTTTCGCCCTTTAACATTGGTCATATGTTATCTAGATTGACCGTATAGCCTAAAATGTAGAAATAAAAATTACTGCATGCAAGTCCAACTGTATTTTTGTCATTGTGTAGTCCAGGGATAGGAAACCTGTAGTCCTCCAGATGTTGTTAGGCTCCAGCTCCCATTATCTGGAACCATTAGCCGTGTTGGTTGGGGCTGATGAGTGTTGCAGTCCAACAGCATCTGGAGGTCCACAGGTTCCCCAACTCTGTCGCAAGCAGACTGATTGCAGCTGGGCAGCAGTGGTACAAAGATGGCATTTTCTTTTGACAATTTTAAATTTTATTTTAACGATCTGTAGGCCGCTTAATTACAGTTGTGAAATAAGACTGACATATCTTAAGTTTGGCTCCCATGTTGATCTATCATTTATGGCAACTGTTAAAGTCAGAGAATGGTTCTGGCATTAAACTTCAGTCTGTGCTTTTTCTTGCAGGCTTGCATCCTTTGGGAGACTCTGAGGAGTGGGAGATTGTCTACCCAGCACTGTGGAGCAGGGGCCAGCAGGAACCCAATGGAGGCAGCGGTGCAGGAGGCAGCTGCAGCACTGATGGAAACTTTGGGAATAGCAGAAGCAATATTAGTGCTACTTCTGCATCCACTCAGGTGGTGGGCAGCTCTCGTGAGGTCCGCTCAGTCTCTTCCTCATCTGACAGACAGCTGCAGCCAGTTGTGGGGTCCTTGGAGGACGAGGGCTCAGAGGATGAATATGAATCTCAGGAGTTCTATCACTGGTCTCCTCTTCCTCAGGGATCTAATACTACTTTTCAGCTGTCACCTCCCTCACCTCTGTCATCTTCTCCAGAGGATGGGGATGAGGTGCTGCTCAGAATACCAGCTTTTGCTCAGGAGCTCTATCTGCTGCTCAAGAGGGACAGCCGCTTCCTGGCACCAGGCTTTGCAGTGGAAGAACGACTAATGAGTGAGAGGGGGAGTCTCCCAAATGCTGCTCAGTCCCAGACAGAGAGATCATGTTACTACAGCGGGTCTGTGCTACATTACCCTGGCTCCATTGCTTCCTTCAGCACTTGTGGTGGTTTGGTAAGGCTTGCAGTACTAGTAATCTCCTAGTCTTGCAATTTTTTCTCCTTCTGTATTTTATCCTTCTTTTGCAAAAAGATTTTCCTTCCTCACTTTCTTTGTGCTGTAGTGGTTATTCAAAAGTATGTGTCTTTCCTTTTTTGTGTACTGTTAGGGAGTACATTCCTCATGAAGACGACTTCAACACTGATAGCAGGAGAATGTCCTCCACCATATCTGAGGGCAACAGATTTCCTTAGGGGCAGGCAGGACAGGCTAGGTTAGGGGGCTCAAGGGGAACAGTGGGGGACTACTGTTGCTACTCCCCCCTAAGCATCAGTCATCTGATTAAATGGTAGGGTTGGCCCTGCAAAAGGCTCTAAGTGTGGCTGAGTGGACTTTCAACCTGAACCCATGGTCTGCTACAAAGCCGGCTATGTGTCTTTCAAATTTCACAAGCAGGGTGTGACGTTGGTGGCTACTCCTTAATGTTTGTCTGTAGCCTCTGATGTTCAGTTGTAAGCTGTCTCTGAACATGGAGGTTCTTGTTTTAGCAGTCATGGCTCATGTATATTAATAGACATCTTCTGTAAATTTTTCTAATCCTTTTTTAAAGTAATCTAAGCTGGTAGCCTCCACCACATCTTGTGGTAGTGAATTCTACAAGTTAATTATATGTAATGTATAGAACATAACATTCTTATTTTAATTGCATTTGGGGTACTCATTTCTAAAGTAAGTGTACATATCATTGCAGCTGTCTTCTGATAAAGAACAATCAGTACTTCTGTAATCTCCATTTTTAGCTCTTCTCCCAGGCCTGTTCCACACAGGCAAGTGTTGCATGGATGGTCACTTGAAATAAACACAATAATATGGAGGATGCTTCATAGGTCTTAAGGTTTGTGGTTATTATCATGAGTTTCCAGTGACTTCCACAATGCCCTCAGAGCTATTCTTTATTTTAGTTTGTGATAGCACGGTTACAGTTGTTGAAGCACCTGCTTACATAGTTCTGAACAGAAGTGGCTCACACAGTGGGGCAGAGCCGTAGCAATAGCCACCCAGCAGCGACGAGGCAGTGGTGAGGTCGGGGCTGTGTGCCTGAACCAGCAGAGTCAATCTGGAGCTTCCACTGGTGCACCCATGCAGCCCTGACATTGCTGCCCCCTCCCCCCTCCCCATTCCAGTAAGCGGTAGTGACATCCCTGCTGGGAGGCAATTGCTGCAACTCTGGCTCAGTGGGTGAGCCACTTCTGCTCAAAACTGTGTAAGGAGGTATTTGCAGAAGTGGTTGCATTTTCAAGAGACAGGATTGAGTGCTGTTTGTGTGAACTATACTGAAGTTGCTGTTCGTGTGGCCTCAGAAGAAAAGGGCCCTGAGAAATCACCTACACTGGGGTGACCAATTTGTGGCCTTGGGCCTAATTCCATGTGGGAGGCAAGGAGGGGGAGGGAAAGTGGCAGAGAGAGGAAGAAAGCAAAGGGGTGGGAAAAGGAGAAAGGAGTGACAGAAAGAGAAAAGGGGGAGGAAGACAAAGAGAGAGAAAAGAGGTGTCCCTATTCACCTTTGGCTCCAGCTCCACTCACCACTTGCATGCGGCCCCCAACAGATTACCCCCAAGGGAATATCATCCTCAGAAAAACACCACCACCTGATTTACATGATAAAGTATATTAAAGATCCTCTGTGACATTATTTGTTCAAGTTTGTTAATGAAAGTAATCAGTCTTTTTTTAAAAAGGCAGGACAATAAAGCTGCACACCTTTTATTATTAAGAAGACAAGAAAAGCCCCACTGGATCAGGCCAATAGACCGTCTAGTCCAACATCCTATTCTCATAGTGGCCAGCCAGATGCTTATGGGAAGCCTGAAAGCAGGACCTGAATGCAACAATGCTCTTCTTACTTGCAGTTCCCAGCAACTGGTACTCAGAGGTATACTGCCTCCCTGGAGGTAGTACATAGCCATCATGGATAGTAGTCTTATTGATAGCCTTATTCTCTTTTAAAGCCATCCAAGTAGGTGGCCATCTCTACTGCTTGTGGTAGTGAATTTCATAGTTTACCTATGTGCTCTGTGAAAAAGTATTTTGTTTGTCCTGACTCTTCCAACATTCAACTTCATTAGAGAAAAAGCCTTTCTATCCACTTTCTCCGCACCATGCATAATTGTATATGCCTCTAAATGCAATGATACAGTGACTAGTATGTAGGGACAAAGAGAACTATTACAATAGTTATTGTATAGAAATAAAAGAGAAATTTTAGAACGTGAGGCGAAAGCTGCTCTTAAAATACTTGGAATAAACAAATCACCAGGAACAGATGGCATACTAACAGAGTTGCTACAAGCTACTGAGACTGAATCTGTCCAAATTTTGACTAAAATTGTCAAGATTTATGGAAAACTAAACAATGGCCCACAGACTGGAAGCGTTCAATATACATCCCAATTCCAAAGAAAGGGGATCCCAGGGAATGTAGTAATTATCGAACTATTGCCTTAATATCCCATGCAAGTAAAGTAATACTCAAGATTCTATAACAAAGGCTCTTACCATATCTGGAGCGAGAAATGCCAAACATCCAAGCTGGATTTAGAAAGGGAAGAGGCACCAGAGATCATATTGCAAACATATGTTCGATAATGGAACACACTAAGGAATTTCAGAAGAAAATCACCCTGTGCTTTATAGATCACAGCAAAGCCTTTGACTGTGTAGATCATGAAAAACTATGGAATGCTTTAAAGGAAATGGGGGTGCCACAGCATCTGATTGTCCTGATGCTCAACCTATATTCTGGACAAGAGGCTACTGTAAGAACAGAATATGGAGAAACTGATTGGTTCCCAATCGGAAAGGGTGTGAGATGAGTATATTTTATCACCCTCTTTGTATAATCTATATGCAGAATATATCATATGGAAAGCGGGATTGGACCAAGATGAAGGAGGTGTGAAAATTGGAGGGAGAAATATCAATAATTTAAGATATGCAGATGATACCATACTACTAGCAGAAATGATTTGAAACGAATGCTGATGAAAGTTAAAGAGGAAAGCACAAAAGCAGGACCACAGCTGAACGTCACAACAGAAGATTTATGTAACTTTAAAGTTGACAATGAGGACATTAAATTTGTCAAGGATAATACCTCAGCACAGTCATTAACCAAAATGGAGACAATAGTCAAGAAATCAGAAGAAGGCTAGGACTGGGTAGGGCAGCAATGAGAGAACTAGAAAAGGTCCTCAAATGTAAAGATGTATCACTGAAAACTAAAGTCAGGATCATTCAGACCATGTTATTCCCAATCTCTATGGATGGATGTGAAAGTTGGACAGTAAAAAAAGTGGATAAGAGAAAAATCAACTCATTTGAAATGTGGTGTGGGAGAAGACCTTTGCGTATACCATGGACTGCGAAAAAGACAAATAATTAGGTGTTAGAACAAATTTAACCAGAACTATCACTAGAAACTAAAATGATGAAACTGAGGTTATCATACTTTGGAGACATAGTGAGAAGACATGATTCACTAGAAAAGACAATAATGCTGGGGAAAACAGAAGGGAGTAGAAAAAGAAGAAGACCAAACAATAGATGGGTTGATTCCATAAAGGAAGCCACATACCTGAACTTACAAGATCTGAACAGGGTGGTTTATAACAGATGCTCTTGGAGGTTGCTGATTCACAGGGTTGCCATAAGACTTAATCAACTTGAAGGCACATAACAACTATAATGTTCTCTCTTACTTGCCTTTTTTCTAAATTAAGAAGTTCAAATTTTGTAACTTTTCCACATAGGGGAGTTGCTCCATTCCCTTGATCATTTTGTTTGCCCTTTTCTGAATCTTTCTAGCTGTGTAATATCCTTTTTGAGGCAAGGTGACGAGAACTGTACACAGTATTCCAAGTGTGGTTCCACCATAGATTTGTATAATGGAATTAGGATATTGACAGATTTATTTTCAGGCCCTTTCCTAATGATCCCTAGCATGGATTCATCCTTTTCACAGCTGCCATACACTGGGTCAGCATTTTCCTCCAGCTATCTCTTACCACCCCATGGTCTCATTCCTGGTCAGTCACTGCCAACTAGGGAAGCAAGAAGGCATAGTTTTTTGTTCTACTCTGTACAGGCATACCCCGATTTAACATGCAATGGGACTGGAGCATGTATGTAAAGTGAAAATGTACTTAAAGTGAAGCAATTATCTATGCATGTACTGCACTGAAATCGCCACTAGATGGCAGTGGCATCATGCCATTAAGTGTCCGTAATTGCGAAGCACGCGTACGTTAAGCGGGGTATGGTGGCGTATGGAGCATGTACGTTATAGCGAGGCGACGTTAAGTGAAGTGACATTAAGTGGGGTATGCCTGTATTGGCCGCATGCAGCACTTTTTCCGTTCTGTTGCTATTTGTCTTCCACCAAAAACTATGTTATTCGTCTTACTGTCCATTGTGGCAAAAATATATAACTTACATAATGTATGTAATTATTTATATATTTTACCTTGTCATTACAACATTCCATCCCATTCATTTCAGTGCAATGGAAGCACAATGCAAATCAGTTATGTATCATTGGTGGACTGAACACAGCTACAACAGTAAATACTGATTGTATTTGCTGGATTGATTTCCATTCTGGACATGGGATGAATAAGCAAAATATTAGCAATTTCTGCTCCTATTTCTGTTTTTGTCAGAATTCTTCAACATCCCTACGGCCAGCTGTGACTCCGCTAGTGTATATGTGACATTAGGATTTTTTTGCTCCAGTATAACTACACTAACTTACATCAAACTATATTTGCCAATTTACTGCCCAATCACCAAATTTGGAGTGACCCTGTTGAAGCCCTTTGCAATCCCTTTTTGGTTTTGTTATTTTCTGTTTCTTTCTGTCAACTTTTTAATTCTGCCTACTTCTCTCTCCTGGAATGAGTGGCAATGCATTTTCCACACACAGGGCTCTGTTTCTCTAATACAGCTAACTTTGACTTCAGATTGGCCTTTGAGTGCATTTCAGAAACTGACGTGATTTAAAAGGTTTTTTGGGATAAGCAAACTTTGCATTTATATTCCTTCTGTCCGCTGGAACATTAAATGTGATGTGTAATATGTGTTACGTTCTGCTAACAACAATGTCTCCTCATTCTCTTCCTTCATGAATTGCACCCTTAGGGAGGCTGTATTGAGAATGAGAGTGGTGAAGTGGGATACTTTACCCTTCCCTGACTGTTTCCCTCACCAAAATCACCTCCTTCATGCTGTGGGGGGTATTTTTAAATGATTGGCTGAAGGACCACAGCAGCCATGAAAGCCAGTTTGTACAGAGTTATCAGGCAGCAGGGGTGGATCTGACGCAGCAGCATGCCAGGTTCAACGCACTGAAGTAAAGAGAGACAATTGCAGGACAGTTAGACAGAAGTTTATAATTGGGATTATCTGGGTTTATGCTCAGTTAAATCAAGCAACAATCAGCTTGTGGGGACAAAGTGAACTCTGATAAGACAGAAGTCCTGTGGGTAAGTGGTTCTACTGCCTGGGATATAGGTCAGTTACTTGTTCTGGATGTGGTTGTACTTCCTCTGAAGAAAGTGGTATATAGTCTGGGAGTACTCCTTAATCCATCATTGTCACTGGAGGCTCAAGTGGCCTTGGTGGTTAGGAGTGCTTTTTGGCTGGTGCACCACCTCTAGCCATTCTAGGAGAGAGATAACTTGGCTGCAGTGGTGCATTCATTGGTTTGGATCATAGCAATGCATTCTAAATGGTCTGTCCTTATGCCTGGTCTGGAAGCTGCAGCTAGGGCAGAATGTGGCAACATTGCTTGTGGCTGGGGTTGTCTTCTGTTAACACATTTTGTGGGATGCTATTTTTTTTCATGCGCTTTCCCAGAAGGATGAGATTACTTGCGGGCAGAATCTGATTTCTTTTTTGAGAACTGTTTATCTGTTTTTATACACTGCATTTTTTATTGTTTCACTGTTGTATACTTCTGTAGTATCCTGTAATGTTTAGTAGTTTATAAATGTTCCAAATAAATAGCTCAGAAACGGTTGGTCTAGCTAATACAAGTTCTGAGTACGGTAAAGTGACAATGTTCGGATATGCATCTGCATGAGCCTCAGGCTTCTTCGCCTTCTCTTCCAGTGTGGCCTTTGCTTCCATTTTCGACTATGATTTGTGCAGTTGCCACATTTGATAGAAAGGCTGGGGAAGGGCCATGGTTCAGTGGTAGACCATCTGCATTGCATGCAGAATGTCCCAAGTTCAGTCACTGGCATCTCCAGGTATGGCTGGGGGAGACTCTTGCCTGAAACCTTGGATATCCGGTGCCAGTCATTGTAGACGATACTGAGCTAGATGGGCCAACTGTTTGACTCGGTATATGTACCAACACATTTGGGCTATGTGGACTTTAAATTTTCCTGAATCTCGGCTTGTCATGTCATCTGGACAAGGAGTCTTGGTTTATTACAAATTCTGGTTAGTTAAACAAACCATGGCTTGTTAAACATAACCATGGTGAAGTTGGCTTGTTTTGATCAGAGTTTGTGATAAACCACAATCCCTGATCCAAACAACCAGACTGAGATTTAGAAAATAGCCACATGGGAGGAGGAGAGGGGTGAAGAGAGTATGTAAGCTTTGTTTCAGTTCAGTTCAGTTCAGCTCATGCTTATAGTGCTAAACCATGGTTTGATGTGTGCAAATGAGGCCATTTATGACCAGCTTTCTTTGGTTGGGATTGAAACAACCTTTGAGTCTTTGAATGTATAAACAATTCCTTTGAGATAGCAGTTAAACACTGGTATGACTTCAGCAGATTTTATCCTGGATTATATCAACTGGAAGTCAGATTTAGACCCAGCAACAACAGCAATGGTTTCTGCAATGAACAAAAGTCCGAGGATATTTAAGGGTGGGTGGAGCAGAGCTTGGAAAAGTTACTTTTTTGAACTACAACTCCCATCAGCCCAATCCAGTGCCCATGCTGGCTTGGGTTGATGGGAGTTGTAGTTTAAAAAAGTAACTTTGCCAAGATCTGGGGTGGAGTACTGGCAGCTGGGATGATGTAAAATCCTGAATTGATTTAAAACAAAGCAATTATTCTTTTTGTTTAGCCTTTTATTAATGTATCCACCTGCAGAAGCATATAGAATAAGAACAGGGATGTTGCTGACAGTGGTTATGAGGCTGAAGAGAGCCAGTGGCAACTCAAATGAGCATATCCTACTCTTTGTGGTTGGCTGGCTTTAATCTATGGAACAGTGCTACAGCTATTAAGACATCATTGGCTTTCATTCAAAAACCAGGTTTCAGCTGAAGAATATTAAAAACAGCTTGCCAACATTTTGTGAGTACTAGAACTAGTTTGGTTTATTCCTGTTAAAACTTGTGGAATTGCCAGATTTGATAGGATTTATACAGGGAAATTGGGTGAAAATGTTGACTTTTAAGTTATAGTTCAGTTTGCTTGTTTCAGTTCAAACTGTTGGAGTTGGGGTAAGATATATTTAACTGACACCAAGGGAAAATAGTTGTTTAAACTTAAGCACAACTGCCAGGTTTTATACATGGGTGTTTAGTGCTGCAGATTTTCCAGCATATGTGTATGACGCTGACTATGGGAGAACAATAGTTAAAACTAAGGGTGGAATTCAGTGCTAGTCGTACTCAGAGTAGACCCATTGAAATTAATAGACATGACTAACTTAGATTTATTAATTTTAATAGGACTCTGAGTAGGACTTAGTTGAATATAGCCCTAAGTACTATGTAAACATCATGGGAGGCATGTGACTAATACTGTTGTTTGCATATTTGTCAACATAATTGCTGATGTTTACACAGAATGAATCTAGGGAGTTTTTGCCACCTGTATTCTTTCTTTTCTCTCCCCATCTCCCCAAGTCCCCAACAAGAATTGTGTTTGTTTTTATTAGAGCTAGGTAAAATTGGCCCAGCCAAAGGCAGATTGTTCTATTTGTTTATGGCTGGGTAGGTACTATGGTCAGCATATGGATGCGTTATCACTTGTTAGCAATAACCTACAGGTGGTTTAGGCATCCACTGTTTCTTCTAAACAGAATGGCCCAAAGGAGCCTCTAGTTGTCACTTAAAATTGCTCTACTTGGAGTATATTAGGCAACTTCTTCCATGCCATCATATATCTTTTTAGTTGCTTATGATATTTTGCTGCCTATGATGTTCTCTTTTAATGTGCTGCCAAACCTTTCTGTGGCTGTGTGGGGGTGCTATTTCTATTGATTTGTTGTTATTTATTATTACGTTTTATCGTGTTTTTATTTGTTCTCGTTTTAACATTGTGTGAGTCACTTGGGGACCTTTGGGTATCAAGTAACTAATAAATTGAATAAATAATAACAATAAGTAATAATGATTATAGAGAAGATTGTCCTGATCCACAGGATGAGTTGCTGTGGCCACAGCTTGCCATATGGCACAGCTCCTATTTGATTTAAAGTCTTGATCTCACTTTTCTCACTTCTACCTTGTGTCTAGGGTTGCCAGGTTCAGGGCCTGAGACTGATCCTGTATCATTAGGAGAAGAGAAAGTCAGCCAAGTGCAGGTGTTCTTGCAACGCTGTAATGGGAAAAACCACAAGGTAGAGTTCTCCCTTCACCCTGCACAACTTTTAAAGATACAGAAGACCTCTTGGAGGCTGGGCATGGCAACCAAGAAGTCTCCTGTATCTTTAAAAGTTGTGCAGGGGGAAGGGAGAATTCCACCTTGTGGTTTTTCCTATTACAGTGTTGCAAGAACACCTGCATTTGGCTGACTTCTCCTAAAGATACAGGATCAGTTTCAGGCCCTGAGCCTGGCAACCCTACTTGTGTCTTTCCTCCTACAAACCAGTTGAGTAAACTAAAAATGCTGTCAAATCTAAACATTTTCTTGGGGACGGGAGGGGGGAGCATATGCAGATCAAGGAAAAGTAAGTTGCAATTATTTATATAGACTGTCAGAAAGTACCAATTTGGATACACATTTTCTCTTGATATTGAGCATAAAATAGCGTGCAGAAACTGATAGGATTGAAAACAGGGTTAAAGAAGAAGCTCAAATTATATGTTCTTCTTTTTCCACTAAAATGGTCAGCACTGACCATGACTATTGTGAGTCAGACATGTAGCTATAAGTTATACACCTTTTTATCCACACACTTTCTTTCTTATTCCCTCTCCTATCCCTGACTGAAATTGTTCCCCATCCAACATTAGTTATTCTTTATTGGGAATTATTTCTCATTAGAAATTATGGTGTGGCATTTCCATATAGCTTTCTATAGGGTTTTAAAAAATTATAAGGGGAAGGTTCCCCCAGGCACCTGGTTGGCCACTGTGAGAACAGGATGCTGGACTAGATGGGCCACTGGCCTGATCCAGCAGGCTCTTCTTATGTTCTTATGTTCTTATGTTTGTTCATAAGGGCATGGAGCTGAGTGGGAATAATTGTTCTTTTGGAAAGGTCAGAGTTCAAAAGGCTTTTCTTTGTTTACTTTATCACTTGTTTGAGTTGTAGATAGATATGTTTAAGCAGGCACTATCAGATTTACCATCGGAAGAAATTGGCTAGGTGGGAGAACATCAGTGAAAATGTCAGACAGAAACAGAAAACAGATTTGTTTTATCACAGAACTCGAGGGACAGCTCTGAAGGTAAAGTGTGATGGAGACCTGAACTATAGTTTTTACCTGCTATAAATCTAAGAGCTGAATTTATTTAACATAGGTATTCACAGCACTAAGATCCTCCGTGGTGCAGAGTGGTAAGCGGCAGTAACACAGCGGAAGCTCTGCTCACAGCCGGAGTTCGATTCCAACTAAAGGAGGAAGTCGAATCTCCAGTAAAAGGGGTCGAGGTCCACTCAGCCTTCCATCCATCCGTGGTTGGTAAAATGAGTACCTGGCATATGCTGGGGGGTAAAGAAAGGCCAGGGACGGAACTGGCAATCCCACCCCATATATATGGTCTGCCTAGTAAATGTCGCAAGACGTCACCCTAAGAGTCGGAAACGACTCGCACTACAAGTGCGGGGACACTTTTACCTTTTTATTCACAGCACTACAGCCAAACATACAAATGCCACTGCATTAAGACAATCAACAGCACCAATGTTTATTGTTTTGTTATAATAATATAGCAACAGACATTTAAGTGCTGTGGTACAACTGGTGAAAATGTACAGATCATGTACATCATTTACAACATGTGTGTCCAACCTTTTTGGATCGGCAAGCATATTTCAAATTTTGAGACTGTGCTGAGGGTGCTACTAACAAAATGGCTGCCATGGGAGCATGGCATCATACAAAATTAGAGAGAGTACTGCTTCTGTCCCCCTCCACCCCTACAGGACAACTTTAAGTTTACCATGGTAAGTCAGCTATGCCTGCTAGTCAGGATTGTGGAAATACAACAGTTAAAGGTACAACAACCCTGTTTTCCTCAATGCCAACCCTAAACCAAAGCCTAGGCTGCCATCCTGTACCCACTTACCTGGGAGTAAGCCCCATTAGATACAAAGAGACTTACTTCTGAAGTAGACTTGTATACCATTTGCACTGTAAGTTAACTATACAGTGAATTCTTAATTAGTGCCTGGAGTCCAGCTCCAGCACAGGAGAAGACATGCCTGAGTCTTTTTGGAAAGTTTTCACATTTTGCATTTGCCATTTGGGGAGGGAGTTCTTTAACACCCACCTACATTTATTTTGTAGTAGTATTTGCAGAAAAGACTTTCTAGGAAGTACCTGATCTCAGATGAATCCATTGCAGGAAAGATGCATCTTGTTGGCTAGGTAAAAGGATGGGCAGACAATTAGAAAATAAGACAGAAGCAGGAAAAGTGCACTAAAGGGAAGGGGGAAACCAAGCTCTTTACTCATGGTATTCCTATTTCTGGCATCCAAACAACTCACTTATTAATCACAGCTCTGATTTCACTCTGGCTAAAAACACTGATGGATGGGAGCAGTCAGGTTGACTCATTTCACAGGAATTATTTAGAAGGGTACCTGCATGTTTTGCTTTGTACCATTCTTTCTAAGAGAGCTAGAAACTTCTTTTGTAAAATATGAAACCTCAGAGCCTGGGGCTCCTTACTGGGAGTACCAGTGAAGGCTTTCGTGGGCACCATGGCACTCATGGGTACCAGGTTGGCATCCTTACTTCTTTCAATTTTTTTCAACTACATGGAGAAATGATCTGTAGAAGTGCTATGCAAAATAGAATTCCATTCAGTAGGATGAATCTAAAGCTCCATGGAAGAGCAGTGATAAAATTCTCAGTTCAATTTTTGGCACCTTTACCTAAAAAGATCTGAGGTAACAGGGCTGGGAAAGATCTCTGCTTGTGACTTTGGAGAATTGCTTCCAGTTAGATGGACTAGTGATATTACTTGATATAAAGCAACTTCCTGTGTTTTTATATGCTCATGTCTACAAGAGCACGGTGGAGATAGAGATGGTTTAGTAGAAAGATGAAACCAATTAAACGAGAGATCGAGTAAGAGTTTGGAAATATCTAAGAGAAGGACAAGAACTGGAACAAGAAGGTATAAACACTTATAAACAAGAAGTTTATTAATTATCAAATTTATATCCTGCTGCCTCCCAGAGTGGCAAACAAGCGATAAAACACTAAAAATATCTATAAAACATCTTAAAAGCAAAGAATCTTTAAAAAATGTTAAAAGTATAAGTGCACAGTCTAAGTGCACATAAAAAGCAGGAGGCTGTAATTTACATCTGAAATTTAATTGTGTTAACTTTGTAATCAACAACATTTAAATTGAGAACAGGGCAGAAATAACAGGGCCAGAGTGAAATGACTGGCTCAAGTGGCACCATGAGAGGGGGAGCAAGAGGTGAAGGGAGAAGGAAAGTTGAAGAACAGAAAACACAGTTGCAGCAGAGGCATGATGGGTTCACATCAGAACATTCCTCTTTATCAGGGAAGAGAAAGCAGAACTAGTGTTCTACCCCGAAAGGTGCCACAGAGGATCCAGGGAACTGGAAAAGCTCTGCCACCTTCAACCATAAAAGCCACAGCTCTGAAGGGATTATTCAAATATTGAATTCAGGGTTTCTTTGGAGTGCCGCACTTTTCTCAGATGAACTTACTGCGGCATTACCTGTTGAATAGAAGGGAAAACCCATCTCAACATTCTGGCCTGCCTTATCTGTCTTTACTAACTTGGTAGACAAGTTTAATAAAATACCTCCTGCTTTTTAGTAAGCAGAGTGATTTTCTCATTATGCATTCCAGTTATCAAACTGGCCTTTAGCTAACATTGGGTCTGGGGTTCCATGCCTCTGAAAACTCCATAAATCATACAAGCCCTTGTGCTGATTAGTTGGTGTTATTTTCCACCCAATTGTTTTAAAGTAACTACTTACTGCCAGCTCTAGTTATTCCATTAAATGTAGAATTAGAGACTAAGGGGCTTGTTTCAAGGGGTGCTCACTGTTGTTTTTTTGACACCCACAGCGATAATTTGCCATTGTAAAAAGATTACAAAATGGAGTGGTTATCCAACATTCAGAGTTATGCAGAAAAAATCATCAGAGAGAAAGAGAGCACGATGAATGGGGGAAAATAATGGGGAAATTTTATGAGGGTGGAATCTAGAAGCACTAGATGCAACACAAATTAAAACTAATCCTTAAATTTCTAACATAACCATTTACTTGTTTTTTGTTGATGATGATATTCCTTTCCCTATTATACTACCTCCCAAAGACAAAGAGGCACAAGTGGCATATGTTTCCAATGGTAGAGTAATACAAGGGGGATATTTATGTCAGCTCTTGGGCTGGTCTAAATCTCTCCCCAGTTGTTGGGTGGCTGAGCCAGTTTTAGGTCCTTGGGAGCCAAGCTATTTCATGGTCCACCTCCCAATATGCTGCCAAACCACCACCTACACTCCCCCTTTTTGTCTGTTTAAGAGTCAGAACTCAATCTCAGGTGGATGTGACATTGGATCTCCCCTTATGACATCAGAGGTCTCTGATGCATCCCATTGTCCCGGGGCTTCCCTTCGCAAGAACCGTTGAATTGCAGCCTAAGTAGAAAATATGGTTAAAGCAAGAAATTTTACATTAACTTGTTCATGTATATGGATATTGTTTATGTATTTTGCTTTGTAAATTAATTAGATATTTTTATTGTACCTTGTGTGTTCTATTGTAAACCGCTTTGATATCTTTTAGATAGTAAGTGGTCTATAAATGGAAATAATAATAATAATAATAATAATAAAATAACATATTTTAAAAGTCTTTAAAACTATTTTAAAAAACATATTTAAAAACAATTCCAACACAGATGCAGACTGGCATAAGGTCTCTACTTTTAAAAGACTTGTTGAAATAAGAAGTTCTTCAATAGAAAGAGAACTGAACAGAAAGGAAACTAGTGAGTTAAAGCTACAAGAGCAGAATGCAAAATAGAAATGGGAAGTTAGAGGTGGGAAAGTGAAAAACAGAGAGACGTACATCACAGTAATAAAGATTAAAACCAATTAAAACCTATTTCAAAGGTTGCTGAAGTAGAAGAGAAAGGAACTATAAAAGAACTCAAGATTACAAACTGAATAAAATCCCTAGCTAATCTTAAAACAATGTGCAAAGAAGGGAAGGGAGACTCAGTATATATCAGTAAATTACTCTTTCTTTTGGGTAGACAGATTGCCCTTCCTTGAGTTAATTTCTCCTAGCTTCAGGAACATCTGCTATTTTCTCCCTTACTCTCCCCTTTTTTACATTCTTGATGAGCCTATGTTCTTATTCTATTGCAAGTGATCTGAATTATTGCAGTATGTCTTTTGAGGGTGAAGATGCATTTTGCCTGAAGTATAATGCTCCTTTGAAATGGGCAATATTTGCTCTTCACTGAAAGCTAGGCTTGGAAAAGGTTATCATTCTGATTGTGACTGAGGGTTGAAGTAAATACACAGACACAGAACAGCTGGGTTGCACTAAGGGCCACTTTATTAAAAACTTTAAACTAAACCCTTTAAACTAACCTGCAGAGGGAAAACATAGAGGACCTCCAAGGTGGCTTTCTCTGAAATGCTACCGGTTCCACGCGCAGGACCAGCCAGACAGGCCCAGCTTCGCAGTCTCAATGCGTGGATGAGACGATGGTGTCGGGTGGAAGGGTTTAGATTTGTTAGGCACTGGGGAACATTTTGGGACAAGCCGGGCCTGTACAAAAGGGACGGGCTCCACTTGAACCAGAATGGAACCAGGCTGCTGGCACTTAAAATTAAAAAGGTGGCAGAGCAGCTTTTAAACTGACTGAGGGGGGAAACCCGACAGGAACTGAGAAAGGTCCGGTTCGGAATAAACCTCCCCCCTGGGATAAAAACCAAAGAAATGATGAAATTTTAAAAGGGGTAGGCCTAGAAGTAGGCATTGTGAGAGCAGGGGCACAGGATATAAATTCAGAAGAGCAAAATTACCACAGGCCTAACCACAAGTGCCAAAGACACTTGAAGAGAGACACTGCTTACAAGTGCCTGTACGCTAATGCTAGGAGCCTGCGAACCAAGATGGGAGAACTGGAGTGCTTGGTCTTAGAGGAGAGCATTGATATAGTGAGCGTAACCGAGACCTGGTGGAATGGAGAAAACCAGTGGGATATGGTTATCCCTGGATATAAACTATATCAGAAGGACAGGGAAGGACGTATTGGTGGCGGAGTCGCTCTATACGTGAAAGAAGGCATTGAATCCAGCAAGCTCGAAACCCCAAAAGAGGCAGACTCCTCCACAGAATCATTGTGGGTGGTGATACCATGCCCCAGGAGGGACTTAATACTGGGAACGATCTATCGTCCCCCTGATGAAAATGCTCAGGGAGACCTTGAGATGAGATATGAAATTGAGGAAGCATCCAAACTAGGAAATGTGGTAGTAATGGGTGACTTCAACTACCCGGACATAGACTGGCTGCATATGTGTTCCAGTCATGACAAAGAAGCAAAGTTTCTAGATATTCTAAATGACTATTCCCTAGACCAGTTGGTCATGGAACCGACCAGAGGGACGGCAACCCTGGACTTAATCCTCAGTGGGGACCGGGACCTGGTGCGAGATGTAAGTGTTGTTGAACCGATTGGGAGCAGTGACCACAGTGCTATTAAATTAAACATACATGTAACTGGCCAATTGCCAAGAAAATCCAACACGGTCACATTTGACTTCAAAAGAGGAAACTTCACAAAAATGAGGGAATTGGTAAAAAGAAAGCTGAAAAACAAAGTCCAGAGGGTCACATCACTCGAAAATGCTTGGAAGTTGTTTAAAAACACTATATTAGAAGCTCAATACCGCAGATCAGAAAAGGTACCGCCAGGGCCAAGAAGATGCCAGCATGGTTAATGAGCAAAGTCAAGGAAGCTCTTAGAGGCAAAAAGTCTTCCTTCAAAAAATGGAAGTCTTGTCCGAATGAAGAAAATAAAAAAGAACACAAACTCTGGCAAAAGAAATGCAAGAAGACAATAGGGATGCTAAAAAAGAATTTGAGGAGCACATTGCTAAGAACATAAAAACCAACAAAAAAAATTCTATAAATACATTCAAAGCAGGAGACCATCTAGGGAGGCGATTGGACCCTTGGATGATAAGGGAGTCAAAGGTGTACTAAAGAACGATAGGGAGATTGCAGAGAAGCTAAATGAATTCTTTGCATCTGTCTTCACAGTGGAAGATATAGGGCAGATCCCTGAACCTGAACTAACATTTGCAGGAAGGGATTCTGAGGAACTGAGACAAATAGTGGTAACGAGAGAGGAAGTTCTAGGCTTAATGGACAATATAAAAACTGACAAATCACCGGGCCCGGATGGCATCCACCCGAGAGTTCTCAAATAACTCAAATGTGAAATTGCTGATCTGCTAACTAAAATATGTAACTTGTCCCTTGGGTCCTCCTCCGTGCCTGAAGACTGGAAAGTGGCAAATGTAACGCCAATCTTCAAAAAGGGATCCAGAGGGGATCCCGGAAATTACAGGCCAGTTAGCTTAACTTCTGTCCCTGGAAAACTGGTAGAAAGTATTATTAAAGCTAGATTAACTAAGCACATAGAAGAACAAGCCTTGCTGAAGCAGAGCCAGCATGGCTTCTGCAAGGGAAAGTCCTGTCTCAGTAACCTATTAGAATTCTTTGAGAGTGTCAACAAGCATATAGAGGTGATCCAGTGGACATAGTGTACTTAGACTTTCAAAAAGCGTTTGACAAGGTAGCTCACCAAAGGCTTCTGAGGAAGCTTAGCAGTCATGGAATAAGAGGAGAGGTCCTCTTGTGGATAAGGAATTGGTTAAGAAGCAGAAAGCAGAGAGTAGGAATAAACGGACAGTTCTCCCAATGGAGGGCTGTAGAAAGTGGAGTCCCTCAAGGATCGGTATTGGGACCTGTACTTTTCAACTTGTTCATTAATGACCTAGAATTAGGAGTGAGCAGTGAAGTAGCCAAGTTTGCTGACGACACTAAATTGTTCAGGGTTGTTAAAACAAAAAGGGATTGCGAAGAGCTCCAAAAAGACCTCTCCAAACTGAGTGAATGGGCGGAAAAATGGCAAATGCAATTCAATATAAACAAGTGTAAAATTATGCATATTGGAGCAAAAAATCTGAATTTCACATATACGCTCATGGGGTCTGAACTGGCGGTGACCGACCAGGAGAGAGACCTCGGGGTTGTAGTGGACAGCACAATGAAAATGTCGACCCAGTGTGCGGCAGCTGTGAAAAAGGCAAATTCCATGCTAGCGATAATTAGGAAAGGTATTGAAAATAAAACAGCCGATATCATAATGCCGTTGTATAAATCTATGGTGCGGCCACATTTGGAATACTGTGTACAGTTCTGGTCGCCTCATCTCAAAAAGGATATTATAGAGTTGGAAAAGGTTCAGAAGAGGGCAACCAGAATGATCAAGGGGATGGAGCGCCTCCCTTACGAGGAAAGGTTGCAGCATTTGGGGCTTTTTAGTTTAGAGAAAAGGTGGGTCAGAGGAGACATGATAGAAGAGTATAAAATTATGCATGGCATTGAGAAAGTGGATAGAGAAAAGTTCTTCTCCCTCTCTCATAATACTAGAACTCGTGGACATTCAAAGAAGCTGAATGTTGGGACTTCCCGGAAGTGAGTGCTCAGCTGGTGATTGTCTCTGAGAGATCTCTGCCTCACAGGAAGCTTTTTTCAGTTAAAAGCCAGCCAAGAGGAAACTTTGACTGGCTTAAATGTTCTCCAAGGTATTGGAGAACCGATCAGATTTTCCACAGGACTTCGTTGAGCTGTCGGCGGCTGGAATTGATCAGGAAATCCCTGAGATAAGAAGGCATGCCGATCGGCTGAAGACGGAGTCAGGACTTCCATGCAAGCTCTACTGGAAAAAAGCGAAGCTTTTTTTTTCTTCTTAAAAACGTTCTTAACCAGCGAGCCTACTTCTGTCTAAATCTTGTCATTTGGCTTAAATTACTACAGTAAAAGGGATTTGTTTACGAATCAGCAATTGAGAAATCTGGGTGAGTCATACTTTTTCTCTTTTAAATATAATTAAGGAAGAAAGAAAATGTAAACAATTTATATTTTTTTTAATGACAAAAAGCTGGCCTGAATTTGGAGTTTTAAAGTTTAAAAACGGATGAGAGGTATTTATTATTTGATGGAAATATATTTTGGACTATTTTTCTCCTTGGACTATTTCTTTTTGGACGAATCTGCTGTTCGTATATGTTACTAATCGCTTGGTGTTGTGAACCAGAATTGTTTTGCATTCCTGGACGTAGATAAGAACTGTGCTGGCCGGACCATAATAACAGGCCTGGAATATTAACTCTTCTGTTGGTGGAGGAAAAAAAGAAAGAAATAGACTGCATCTAGGTTTTGGAACAGTGGTTAATATCAGAAATTAAAGGCTTCTTATGAGAATGATAACTA